>NC_088423.1:50013497-50319278 GCF_034236695.1 Oncorhynchus nerka
CAAGGTTCCAGCAGCTATGGTGGATGCTAAACCAGGCCAGCAAAGTATATTTGGGCTTGGTTTGGCTTAGGGGTGTGAAAGGGGTCTGAATTTATCGGCCTCAAACTCTTATTTTTTAGGCTGGTATCCCGGACCCTCCCACCATGTCGGATGATCTGATTCGCCAGAAGGCCAGAGAGCGTCACTTTCTGGAGCAGCTGCTTGACAGCAGGAAGCTGGAGAACTACAAGATTCCTGTGCCCATCCAGGCTGAGCTCCGCAAGTATCAGCAGGTGTGTTTGCAAATCTGTTTACACGTCTGTCTTTTTACTTGTCTGTTTTATTGATCCATCTCTAACACTCATACATAAAACAATCGGTAGATCCGCTTTTAGCCCTTGACTACATGTGCACTGTCAAACTACTGCAAGCTGCACCTGGCGCAACTCACACATTGCCTGTCCTTGAGGAACATGTAGGCTGCATCTTGCTTCCTACCCACTCATGCTGCACAAATTTAACACACTTGACTAATGCAGAACTTTGAACTCTTAATTTACTGTTCAGCAAAATGATTTCCAGACAGGATACAGCACTTTACAAAGAGATACCGGTGGCTTGCTAGTTAGTTTTATGTGAATGCTGAATGTAATTCTAGCTAGCTAGCGTACAGCTGAAGCTAACGTCAGTACTCAACCCCAGACCTTTATTTGTGATATTGCAAACATGACGCTGATTTCACTGGGGTAATTAACGTATCATTCCCTTGCCGAACTGCCAACATGTCAATCGCCTACAATTGGTGACAGATTGTAATGCTAATATAAAAACTCTGCATAAAAACAATATCAAATCAAACTTTATTTGTCACGTGCTGAATACAAGTGGCGACTTTACCGTGAAATGCTTACTTACAAGCCCTTAACAAACAGTGCAGTTCAAGAAGAGTTAAGAAAATATTTACCAAGTAGACTACAATAAAAAGTAACACAATAAGAATAATAATATCGAGGCTATATATAGGGGGCACCGGTACGGAGTTAGTGTGTGGGGGTACAGGTTAGTTGAGGTAATTTGTACATGTAGGTGGGGGTGAAGTGACTGCATAGTTAATAAACAGCGAGTAGTAGCAGTGTACAAAAGGGAGGGGTCAATGTAAATTGTCCGGTGGCGATTTTATTAATTGCTCAGCAGTTTTATGGCTTTTGGGTAGACGCTGTTGTGGAGCCTTTTGGTCCTAAACTTGACACCGGTACCGCTTCCTGTGCGGTAGCAGAGAGAAGTTTGACTTGGGTGACTGAAGTATCTGACAATTTTATGGGCTTCCCTCATTCCTCTGCTTATTACATAGGTCCAGTATGGCAGGAAGCTTGGCCCCCCTGTTCGCACTACCCTCTGTAGCGCCTTACGGTCAGATGCCGAGCAGTTGCCATGCCAGGCAGTGATGCTCTCGATGGTGCAGCTGTAGAACCTTTTGAGGATCCGGGGACCCTGCCAAATCTTTTCAGTCTCCTGAGGGGGATTAAGCATTGTCGTGCCCTCTTCATGACTGTTTTGGTATGTTTGGACCGTTCGGTGATGTGGACAATAAGGAACTTGAAACTCTCGACCTGCTCCACTACTGCCCCGACGATGTTAATGGGGGCCTGTTTGGCCCGCCTTATCCTGTAGTCCGCGATCAGCTCCTTAGTCTTGCTCACATTGAGGGAGAGGTTGTTGTCCTGGCACCACACTGCCAGTTCTGACCACCAACCTACAGGCCGTCTCGTCGGTGATCAGGCCTACCACTGTCATCAGCAAACTTAATGAGATGTTGGAGTCGTGTTTGGCCACGCAGTCGTGGGTAAACGGGGAATACAGGAGGGGATTAAGCACATACTCCTGAGGGGCCCCAGTTGTTGCCGCCTCTTACCACCTGGGGGCGGTCTGTCAGGAAGTCTGGGATCCAGTTGCAGAGGGAGGTGTTTAAGTCCCAGCGTCCTTAGCTTAGTGATGAGCTTTGTGAGCACGATGGTGTTGAAAGTTGAGCTGTAGTCAGTGAACAGCATTCTTACATAGGTGTTCCTTTTGTCCAGGTGGGAAAGGGCAGTGTGGAGTGCGACTGCATCTGTTGGGGCGGTATTGGAGTGGGTCTAGGGTGTCGGAGGATGCTGTTGTGAACCATTACTAGCCTTTCAAAGCACTTCATGGCTACTGACGTGAGCGCTAAGGGGCGGTTATCATTTATGCAGGTTACCTTTGCTTCATTGGGCACAGGGACTATGGTGGTCTGCTTGAAACATGTAGGTATTACAGACTCAGTTGAGAGGTTGAAAATGTCAGTGAGCGACTTGAGTTGATCCGTACATGCTTTGAGTGCACGTCCTGCTTATCTACATGGCCCTGCGGCTTTGTGAATGTTGACCTCTTTAAAGGTTTTGTTCACATCGGCTACCGAGAGCATTATCACAATCATCCAGAACAGCTGGTGCTCTCGTGCATGCTTCAGTGTTGCTTGCTTCGAAGAGAGCAAAACAGGCATTTAGCCTCACTGGGCAGCTCATGGCTGGGTTTCCCTTTGTAGTCCCTAATAGTTTTCAAGCCCTGCTATATCAAACGAGCGTCAGAGCCGGTGTAGAATCTAGGTCCTGTATTGAAGCTTTGCCTGTTTGATGGTTCATCTGAGGGCATAGTGGGATGTCTTATAAGCGTCCGGATTAGTGTCCCGCTCCTTAAAAGCGGCAGCTCTAGTCTTTAGCTCGATGCGGATGTTGCCTGTTATCTAGGGCTTCAGGTTGGGATATGTACGTACGGTCACTGTGGGGACTGTTGTCAATGCACTTATTGATGAAACCTATGACCTGAGGTATACTCCTATGTGCTAGCAAAACAGTCCTGTAGTGTATCATGTGTGTCACCTGACCACTTCCGTATTGAGTGAGTCCTCAAACTTCCTGCGTTAGTTTTTGCTTGTAAGCAGGAGGATAGAATTATGGTCAGATTTTTCAATTTTTTAAAATTTATTTTACCTTTTATTTAACTAGGCAAGTCAGTTAACAAATTCTTATTGTCAATTACGGCCTAGGAACTGTGGGTTAACTGCTTGTTCAGGGGCAGAACGACAAATTTGTACCTTGTCAGCTCGGGGGTTTGAACTTGCAACCTTCCGGTTACTAGTCCAACACTCTAACCACTAGGCTACCCTGCCACCCCTAAATGGAGGGCTTGCTTTTGTCTAACCAGGTGTGATTGTCGGATTTGTGTTTATCGTCGAAGGAATGAGCATTACACCTAGGCCTGTACTCTGGAGCGGGAACGATTTGGAGGTGGCGGGTCCGTCATGGTCTGGTGGTGGTGTGTCACAGCATCATCGGACTGCGCTTGTTGTCATTGCAGGCAATCTCAACGCTGTGCGTTACAAGGAAGACATCCTCCTTCATGTGGTACCCTTCCTGCAGGCTCATCCTGACATGAGCCTCCAGCATGACAATGCCACCAGCCATGCTGCTTGTTTTGTGCATGATTTCCTGCAAGACAGGAATGTCAGTGTTCTGCCATGGCCAGCGAAGAGCCCGGATCTCAATCTCATTGAGCACGTCTGGGACCTGTTGGATCGGAGGGTGAGGGCTAGGGCCGTTTCCCCCTTCCCCCACACAGAAATGTCCGGGAACTTGCAGGTGCCTTGGTGGAAGAGTGGGGTAACATTTCACAGCAAGAACTGGCAAATCTATTGCAATGAGGAGGTGCTGCACTGCAGTACTTAGTATCTGGTGTGGCCACCAACTGCATTGACTTTTGATTTTGACCTCCTTGTTCAGGGACACATGATTCCATTTCTGTTTGTCACATGTCTATGGATCTTGTTCAGTTTGTCTCAGTTGTTGAATCCTGTTTTCATACAAATATTTTCTCATGTTAAGTTTGCTGAAAATAAACGCAGTTGACAGTAATATGACTTTTTTTTTTGCTGTTTTTATATATATATATATATATATATATATATATATATATCAAGAGATAATTTTTAAATAAATGTATTCAGACCCTTTACTCTGTACTTTTGTTGACGCACCTTTGGCAGCAATGACGACCTTCAGTCTGCTTGTGTATGACGCTACAAGCTTGGCACACCTGCATTTGGTGAGTTTCTCCCATTTGTTTTCTGCAGATCCTCTCAAGCTCTGTCAGGTTGGATGGGAAGCGTCGCTGCACAGCCATTTTCAGGTCTCTCCAGAGATGTTCGATCGGGTTCAAGTCCGGGCTCTGGCTGGGCCACTCAAGGACATTCAGAAACTTGTCCCGAAGCCACTTCTGCCTTGTCTTGGCTGTGTGCTTAGGGTTGTTGTCCAGTTGGAAGGTGAACCTTTGCCCCAGTCTGATCTCTCTGTACTTTGCTTGGTTCCCCTTTCCCTTGATCCTGACTTGTCTCCCTGTCCCTGCTGCTGAAAAACATCCCCACAGCATGATACTGCCACCACCATGCTTCACCGTAGGGGTGATATTGGCCAGGTGATGAGCGGTACCTGGTTTCCTCCAGATGTGACACTTGCCTTTCAGGCTCAAGGTTAATCTAGGTTTCATCTAGGTTTTTTAATGTTCCGAGAGTCGTCTAGGTACCTTTTGGCAAACTCCATGCAGGCTGTCAAGTGCCTTTTTTTACTGAGCAGTGTCTTCTGTCTCGCCACTTGGTGGAGTGCTGCAGAGATGGTTGTCCTTCTGGAAGGTTCTCCCATCTCCAGAGGAACTCAGGGTTCCATTGGTTTCTTGGTCACCTCCCTGACCAAGGCCATTCTCCCCCAATTGGTCAGTTTGGCCAGGCAGCCAGCTCTAGGAATAGTCTTGGAGGCTCCAAACTTCTTCCATTTAAGAATGATAAAGACCACTGTCCTTGGACCTTTAATGCTGCAGAAATGTTTTGGTACCCTTCCCCAGATCTGTGCCTCAGCACAATCCTGTCTCGGAGCTCTACAGGCAATTCCTTCGACCTCCTGGGTTTGTTTTTCCTCCGACATACACTGTCAACTGTGGGACGTTTTTATATAGATGGGTGTGTGCCTTTCCAAATCATGTCCCATCAATTGAATTTACCACAGGTGGACTCCAACCAAGTTGTAGAAACATCTCAAGGATGATCAATGAAAACAGAATGCACCCGAGCTCAATTTCGAGTCTCACAGCGAAGGGTCTGAATACTTATGTAATTAAGGCATTTCTGTTTATTTTATCTGCTAAACTTTCTCGCTGTCATTATGGAGTATTGTGCGTAGATTACTAAGGATATACTTTAAAACAATCCATTTTAGAATCAGGCTGTAACATAACAATTTGGAAAAAGTCAAGTGGTCGGAATACATTTACATTTACATTTAAGTCATTTAGCAGACGCTCTTATCCAGAGACTTCCCGACGGCACAAATTATTCTGAAGGTAACCTGGATGTATTTGCAATTCTTTTTAGATTATTTTGTGCACAGTAAAAAAATAAATAATGGTAAATGTTACCTATTCAGCACTTTCCACTTCATTTTTAGTGTCATTGTTTTTTTGCAAAGCTCTACAAAAAGGGATTGCTTTTAAATGCTGCAGGGATGTCGGCTGCTGCTGACAAATTACTTTTTGGACAGAACAAATAAAAAAAATTGTAGAATTGATGGGCTTGTGTACTCTGCTGGTATCCTGCTGAGCCAAACATCTATCTCTCTAGTGTAATGGAACCCTGCAGAGTTTTGGAATAACTTCTGCTGGTCAACAATGGATAGGACTACGCTCAGCTTTTATACCCCAGCATAAACTCATCTAGACTGGTGCAAAATAAGCCTGCCACTGTGACATTCAGTGTTTTTGATTAGTTGTTTGGGAGACAAAGTGATTTGTGCAGTCCGACTTCTATGTAGTCCATCTCGTACAATCAATATAAGCACGGTGAAGATGTTTGCGTGAATCCTTTGACTCACAAACGCAGTGCAACAGCTCATTGCATCCCATGGTTGTCTGCTCTGTCATAGCTAGTATGTAAAATGATTTGATGGACAGTTTCAATAACTTTGATCTCTCCAGGACGGAGTGAACTGGCTGTCCTTCCTGAACAAGTACAAGCTCCACGGTATTCTCTGTGACGACATGGGACTGGGCAAGACCCTGCAGTCCATCTGCATCCTGGCCGGGGACCACTACCTCAGGTACTGAACTGCATGACCATACACTACTTACGTTCTAGGCCGACTATATTGCAGTTGTGCTGCATTTATCAACAAATGGTTGCATGTCATCACCTGCGCAGTTCGGCATCATATTGCTATGTCAGAATGTGGTAAGGTGATATGCTAAATACTAAGGAGGTGCCTCTTTCCTTTTCAAGACCATGCCTATCTAGATGCATGTGCTCAATACGATACAGGAACTATGTTTTTTAGTTTGAAGCGTTTCGGTTTGATTAGAGAACGATATGATTCAATACATTAACATTTGTATGTTGAATAATTTGTTGAATAACCACAATTTACCATTATAAATTAACCTGCTGCTGATATGGCGCTCATGAGCTGGGCGTTTCGTGTGGGAATTATGCATGTGTATGGACTATATAGGGAGCTGAGTCACAAGGGAGAGTAGGTATCTATCAGCCCTCGACCAGATTAGGGGGTAAATGTAGCCTATAGTTTTACTCCCCCACTAATTAACTTGTAATTTTAGCAAATTAAGTAACACATAAAAAAATGTGTACTTTTTTTTTATTTAACTAGGGAAGTCTGTTAAGAAAAAATTCTTACTTACAATGACGGCCTACCCTGGCCAAACCTTCCTCTGACCTGGACGACGCTGAGCCAATTGTGAGCTGCTCTATGGGACTCCCAATCACTGCTGGTTGTGATACTACAGACCCAGGTTCGATCCCGGACTGTGATGCAGTGCCTTACACTGCTGCTCCACTAATCTCTGAATTAAGTGTTTGAGCTAGTAATGTATCAATATTTATCGTTTACAAATTACAGATGAAACAATTTTAATATACAGCACAACTTTGGATTTCACCCCATCTCAAAATCGAATGGTTTTGACCATTTGGAAGTCTTTGCAGAGTGATCTCCTCTGGCTTCGGCCATGCAGTGCGCCTCACAAACGTGATCGCTGTCCTCGTTATACAGGGAAAGTTTCTTTCATAGTACAAAATTACCATATACACATTGTACCATATACACATTGCAAAAATACCAAAACTATTGCTCATGGTGAATCTGAACAATAAAATCAAATATATTGTAAGCCCCATTTTCAACAGCACATCAAAGAATTCACACCCCTAGACTTTTTCCACATTTTGTTACAGCCTGAATTTAAAATGGATAAAGTTGATTGTTACTGGCCTACACACAATACCGCATAATATCAGTAATTGACTCAAAACATTTCATTAATTTCTAAATGTCTATATTCAAATCAAACTGTCATATGTGCCGACTAAAAGTGTGGACTTTACCGTGAAATGCTTACTTACAAGCCTATAACAGTGTAGTTCGAGAAAAGTCAAGAAAATATTTATCAAATTAAAATAATAAAGTAGCAGAATAAAATGACGAGGCTATTTATGTGGGGTACTGAGTCATTGTGCATTTAGGGGTGACTGCATAAATAATAAACGTGAGGAGCAGCAGTGTACAAAACAAATGGAGGGGGTGTGAATGTAAATAGTCCGTTGTGCAGCACTCTTATTGCTTGGTGGTAGAAGCTGTAAAGGAGCTTTTGGGTCCTAGACTTTGCACTCCGGTACTTCTTGCTGTGTAGTAACAGAGAACAGTCTATGACTGGAGTCTGACAATTTTATGAGCTTTCCTCATTCCTCTGCCTATTGTATGGATGGCAGGAAGCTTGGCCGTACGCACTACCCTCTAGCGCCTTACGGTCAGATACCGAGCAGTCTCCATACCAGGTGGTGATGCAACCGGTCAGGATGCTCCCGACGGTGCAGCTGTAGAACTTCTTGAGGATCTGGGGACCCATGCCAAATCTTTTCAGTCTCCTGAGGGGGAAAAGTTTTTGGTGCCCTCTTCACGACTGTCTTGGTGTGTTTGGACCATGATAGTTTGTTGGTGATGTGGACACCAAGGAACTTGAAACTCTCGACCCTGCTCCACTACAGCCCCATCTGTGTTAATGGGGGCCTGTTCGGCCCGCCTTATCCTGTAGTCCACGATCAGCTCCTTAGTCTTGAGCACATTGAGGGAGAGGTTGTCCTGGCACCCCACTGCCAGTTCTCTGACCACCTCCCTATAGGCGGTCTCATCGCTGTCGGTGATCAGGCCTACCACTGTCATCAGCAAACTTAATGATGGTGTTGGCATCGTGTTTGGCCACGCAGTTGTGGGTGAACAGGGAGTACAGTAGGGGACTCAGTACACACCTCTGAGGGGTCCCAGTGTTGAGGATCAGCGTGGCAGACATGTTGTTGCCTACCCTTACCACCTGGGGGTAGCCTGTCAGGAAGCCCGGGATTCAGTTGCAGAGGGAGATGTTTTAGTCCCAGGGTCCTTAGCTTAGTGATGAGCTTCGTGGGCACATGGACTGGGGACTGGGCACAGGGACTATGGTGGTCTGCTTGAAACATGTAGGTATTACAGACTCGGTCAGGGAGAGGTTGGAAATGTCAGTGTAGACACTTGCCAGTTGGTCCGCGCATGCTTTGAGTACGCGTTCTGGTAATCCGTCTGGCCCTGCGGCTTTGAATGTTGACCGGTTTAAATTTCTTGCTCACATCGGCTACCAACTTATCACAGTCATCCAGAACAGCTGGTGCTTCAGTGTTGCTTGCCTCGAAGTGAGCATGAAAGGCATTTGGCTCATCTGGTAGGCTCACGTCACTGGGCAGCGCGTGGCTGGGTTTCCCTTTGTAGCTCCTAATAGTTTTCAACGTCTGCCAAATCTGAGTGTCCGTGTAGTAGGATTCAGTCTTAATCCTGTATTGACGCTTTGCTTGTGATGGTTCGTCACATATCCGGACGCTTATAAGAAATCCTGCTGAGTGTCTCGCTCTTTGAAAGCGGCAGCTCTAGCTTTTAGATCGATGCGGATGTTGCCTGTAATCCATGGCTTCTGGTTGGGATATGTACTTACAGTCACTGTTGGTACGATGTCATCGATACACTTATTGATGAAACCTATGACTGAGATGGTATACTCCCAATGCCATTGGATAAATCCCGGAACATATTCCAGTCTGTACTAGCAAAACAGTCCTGTAGCATCCGCGTCATCTGACCACTTCCGTATTGCAGCTCAGTTGGTTAGGAGCATGTGAAATGTCAGCCATCCTCTTCGGCGCCATCAACCTTTCCAAGGCAAGCCTAAATATTTTCCTAAAGTCACAAGTTGCATGACTTCGCTCTGTGTGCAATAATGGTGTTTAAGGTGACATTTGAATGACTACGTCTCTACCCCACACACACAATTATCTGTTAGGTCCGTCAGTCGACCAGTGAATTTCAAACCATTTCAACCACAGACCAGGGAGATTTTCCAATGCCTTGCATGGTTAAATAAAAAAGCTGACATTGAATATCCCTTTGAGCATGGCACAATTATTAATTACTCTTTGGGTGGTGTATCAATACACCCAGTCACTACAAAGATACAGGCGTCCTTTTGAACTCTTGTCGTCGGAGAGGAAGGAAACCGCTCATTGATTTCTCCATTAGGCCAATGGTGACTAATGGCTGGGATAGGAGAACTGATGGATCAACATTGTAGTTACGCTACAATACTAACCTCATTGCCCAAGTGGAAGTAAGCCTGTACAGAAACAGTCTTCCTGCATCCTGTTTGCAACAAGGCACTAAAGTTTTTAAAAAATGTGGCAAAGCATTACATTTTCGTCCTGAATAAAAATGGTTTGGGTTCAATCCAATACAACAGTACCACTCTCCATATTTTCAAGCATAGTGCTGGCTGCATCATGTTATGGGTATCCTTGTAATTGTTAAGGACTAGGGGAGTTAGCACAGGCAAAATCCAAGAGGGAAAACCTGGTTGTCTGCGATGAATTCTTCTTTCAGCAGGACAATTACCTAAAACACGAGGCCAACTCTACACTGGAGTAGGTTACCAAGAAGATGGTGAATGTTCTTAAGTGGCAGAGTTGACTTCAATATGCTTGAAAATCACTGTCTAACAGTGATCAACCAATTTGACAGAGCTTGAAGAATTTTCAAAAGAATAATAGGCTAATGTTACACAATCTAGATGTGGAAAGCTCTCGTAGACTTACCCAGAAAGACTCACAGCTGTCATCACTTCAAACATGTATTGACTTGGGGTTGAATATTTACTGAATCAAGATTGTTTATATTTTATTTTTTACAAATGTTAGCATTTTTCTTCCATTGACAGAGTATTTTGTGTAGATTGTATTTAAAAAAAAAAAAAAAAAAGACATTTGAATCCCACTTTGTAACACAACAAAATGTCAAAAGTATAGGGTTGTGAATACTTTCTGAAAGCATTGTAGATGACAACCTAGTAAATTACGTAGGTTGTCACTAGGGCTGTTGCGGTGACCGTTAATCCGGTCACCACTGTTTAGTCATGGTAACTAAGCGCTGATTTTTCTGATGGTCAGTAGCCTACTGCCTGGTACTCGGGACGCTGTTGTCCCTCTTATCACTCTGACATCAATGCAAATGTAATCAAATCTAAACACTTCATGAGAGCTCATGTTGCGCAACATTTCTATTGGCTATGCAATTTTGTGAGAACTGAGTTTTGATCGCCTCTATTAAAAACCGGATCCCATCAGCTTTCTATAGGCTAGGCCTACTATATTGATCAACTTTACTAATATTAAGCACGTGTTACAAAGCGACACAATGAGTATAGCTTACCTGGCATGAAAATGAACCACAGGGAAAGCATCCTCCCGCCGTTCCGAGACAGGTGCATGTTACTGGTCCATTCTAAATCAAAACTAATTTCACACACATTTTGTATATATCAAGAATAGCCTGATGGGTGACTATATTAGCGTATCACTTGTGAATGATGCCCAGCTTGTATGTAGTAAGGCAAATACCGCATGCCATTTTGCTGCCTTTTTCAAATCCTATTCACACACCTCATGTAGCCTAGCCCATAGGCCTGTATGTTTTGATAAGGCTTGTATCATAACTAAAGTGTCCAAAACTTAATTTAAGCACATTGCACTGGTTGTAAAGTGGATTAGACTGGCATACATAGGTAGCGCGTGAGTCAAGTTTGGGGAAGAATTTATCATACAAATGCACCTTTTTATAATAAAGCATTACATGCATAATCGATTTTGCCGTCACTTTTGAGATATGGTGTTTTGCCTACTGCTGTGTGAGCATTGCTGCGCTTATCAACAAACGTTCTGCGCTGTTGCATCAGCCTCATTGCTTTTAAAGGTCTTGACGCTCGTGGTTAGTAACTTGGCATCTATCGCATCCCACAACCGTCCCAGACTATGTTTTGGAATTTTTATTTCTCGCACAGTAGGACAAGTTGCCCAATAGAATGGGCTAACTTTTGTACTATGGGCAATAATAGATTGACATAGGCTTTTGCTGTTCGTTAGGCCTATTTATCTTGTTGGCTGACAAAGTAAATCTGGACAGTTCTTCCAACATCTTCAATATGCACCTCGTAATTCGATAATGACGCGCGCAGTTGCATCCCCGACCATGTCTGTGTTTTGTAGCATGTGAGAAGGACCCGACTACATGCCAGGCATTAGCTAATAAGACTTGAGATATGTGAGCGGAGCACGCAGCCAGGAGAAAGGAATTATAATGAATTATTCAGCACAGCGGCCACTGCTTTAAAGGGGGTATTACAGCCATACAAAGGGGATTCCGCCTGAATATTCAAGGCATTATAAAGTGCTTGTCAAATTGTGAAAGAGGCTGAAGTATGTGCAAAAAAAAAAAACAAAGCAGAGCTCATGCCTTTCATGTGACTGAGGATTTGGGGAAAAAATTGCGTCATGCAGACTTAGAATGTAATCAAATCACACAGCCCAACGTTTGTCTCGCAACTAAAGTTGCATAAACGACTCTCAAATGAAGCGTATAGGAGAGCCTGTTTCTTTGTTAACCGCTCAACACAGAATAGCCGCATGTGTGCTCTCCTTCAAATAGTTTGCAGAAAATATCCTGTGTTTTATTCAGCTGTGTTAAATTGTATTCTTCATACTATAAAGTAATGCCACGGAATTGTGAGCCAGTCTTATCTGCTAAATGAACTAGTGTAGCCCACAGCCGTACGGCATAGCCAGATCAGGGCCTAACAAAGGTCTACTTAGATATGCTAGTCTGTTCTTCTGAAATATACATGTTCTACATGTCATGTTTCTTTAGACCGGTGTAAAATTGATTTATTGTGTAGGCTGTTAAGTGTTCCAGTGGCTTGTAGGTTATGTGTGGAAGCCTGTAGATGCTAAATGTCTTTTAATTGTCAATTAGCGTGAGACCGGTAGTTATTTGCTGGACAAGCACCGGCTGACGATTTCATGACCATCACAGCCCTAGTTTACACAACTCATGAGGCTGAATATAACAGGTGTAGGTGCCGCGCACATGTGCAAGATCAGAAACGGTCTGCCTACCTTGCTTTGGTCAGCATGAGAAGCTGGGCCCAGCGAGCAGTTTGACTAGGCTACTGAAATTGCCTTGGGTTGTTCAGCATGCAAAATGACTGGTCGATTTAATGATTGTCAACACAATTATATGCAGGGCTCTAAAGTGCGACGAATTTGGTTGCATATGCAATAAAATACTTGGGTTTCATTTTTGGCGCACTGTTACTATGAAAATGATCCTAGATAATTATGTTAAGGGGTTTATAATCGAGGCTTCCCCTGTACCATTTGTTTCTGAGTACCATAGAGAAACAAGTGAGTGCAGATTTGTTAGCGTCATAGTTGCACCATTGCTACAGTGTAAACGGCTTGAGTCTAGCCCAACAAGATCTAAAGACCTACTCCATATTACCTGCGCAACATTTTTCTTCCTTATAGCGGATCACCGGAGCTGCCTTTTGCATTCATAAACCATGTCGTGGGCCGTTGTAAAACTACTCGCTCGTCAACGTCGTTAAACGATTGTTTAGACTTTGTTCAGTCATGTTACCTAATTGGTTAGCTAGCTAACAACCTGGCAACTTTACCAGTATATCCCAACATTTGGGGGCACAGAAAGAAAAGGTATAGATTCCTAAAGGAGATCAATGACCATAGCAGTGAATAAATCACAGAGCTCTTGCATGTGTTCATTACAAATCTGATGTTTTTCAAGACTACAGTTTTCAATTTAATGCATCTCAATAGGAAAAGTGTTTTTATGCAATGTAGAAAACAAATATTCCAATGATGGGTATTGTATCAACACTTTTATAATAAGCTGTTAAGTGTTACATATTAACATCTAGGGCACGTGCTTCAAAAGTAGCTAGAATTCATATAGTCTCAATTAATTTATCATTTTTACACTCCTGATAGAAAGTTATACAAACAATGACTACATCTCAGCTGCCCAGACCTGCATGCTCACCCCCCCCATCATAGTGCCTGCATTGTTTGCCACTTGGCTTTGAATTTTACAAATTTGAGTTTCTCAGTCACTCATGCCATTTTTTAAATAATTCGATTTTTCTATTTGTGTCAATGATGGGGATTAACTTCCAAGTGTTTTGTTTACTTTTTAAGATGACTGAAGAGAATCGTCCAGCCTATCACTTAGCTCAGCCCACAACTTCTAGACTTTATAGCATTCCCAAAAAGCATGGATTGAGTCGGTTTTAGTTTTAGTTACATTGCATTTGGAAAATATTCAGACCCCTTTCCTCATTTTGTTACGTTACAGACTCATTCTAAAATGGATTCAATTATTTTTTTCCCCCCTCAATCTACACACAATACCCCATAATGACAAAGCAAAAACAAGTTTTTAGAAATGTTTTTAAAGTAAAAAAAAACTGATCATATGTATTCAGACCCTTTACTCTATACTTTGAAGCACCTTTGACAGTGATTTACATCCTTGAGTCTTCTTGGGTATGACTACAAGCTTGGCACACCTGTATTTGGAGTTTGTCCCATTCTTCTCTGTAGATCCTCTCAAGCTCTGTCAGGTTGAATAGGGAGCATTGCTGCACAGCTATTTTCAGGTCTCTTGAGATGTTCAAGTCAAGCTCTGGCTGGGCCACTCATGGATATTCAGAGACTTGTCCCAATGCCACTCCTGTGTTGTCTTGGCTGTGTGCTTAGGGTTGTTGTCGTGTTGGAAGCTGAACATTCACTCCAGTCTGAGGTTGAGTGCTCTGGAGAAGGTTTTTGTCAAGGATCTCTCTGTACTTTGCTCCGTTTTGTCTTTCCCTCCCAGTCCCTACCCCTGAAAAACATCTGCACAGCATGATGCTGTCACCACCATACTTCACTGTAGTGATGGTGCCAGGTTTTCTCCAGATGTGACTCTTGGCATTCTTTTTTCTCATGGTCTGAGAGTCCATTAAGGTGCCCTTTGGCAAACTCCAAGGGGGCTGTCATGTGCCTTTTTAACTGAGTGACATCTGGCCACTCTACCATAAATGCCTGATTTAGTAGAGTGCTACAGAGATGGTTGTCCCTCTGGGAGGTTCTCCTATCTCCACAGAGGAGCTCTGTCAGTGACCATTGGGTTCTTGGTCACCTCCCTGACCAAGGCCCTTCTCCCCCGTTTGGTCAGTTCTAGGAATGGTGGTTCCTAACTTCTTCCATTTAAGAATGGAGACCACTGTTCTTGGACCTTAAATGCTGCAGAAATGTTTTGTTACCCTTCCCCAGATCTGTGCCCCGACACAATCCTGTCTGAGCTCTACGGACAATTCCTTCAACCTCATGGCTTGGTTTTTGCTCTGAATTTAACACCGGTGGACTCCAAGTTGTGGAAACATCTGAAGGATGATGAATGGACAACCTGAGCTCAATTTTGAGTCTCATAGCAAAGGATCTTATGAATACTTATATAAATACTTATGTAAATAAGGTATTTCTGTATTTTTTTTTATTTTTGTAAAGTAACAATGTGGAGGAAGGGGTCTGAAATACTTTCAGAATGCACTGTAAGACATGACTCTGACATTGTGCTGTAGAATGTGAATTATCTTGTATAATAAATTTGATATGTTAGTTTATTGGACTAAGTCTACATTTTGAACTTAATTTTTATTAGTTATGCTTAAACTTTCCCTCCTTGTGCCATCAGTTCTTTTTAAGTCTTAGATAAAAATATAAACTATTGGAACCAAGAGATTGTTAGTTGGATATGTTCTCTGCAAGGTTTTGTATACCTCCCTATCATGAGCATCCTTTTCTGACTCAAACAAGATTACCTCTAGGTTGCTCTGAATTTCTTCATATATAATGTTTAACTAAATCTACATTAGTCAGTCCAAAATTGCATTTGAATTTTGTCATGGAAATAAATGTATTTCCTGTTACCAAGTCACTTGTGCCTTAAATTGGTCCACACGGGACCTTTTTTAATAAGTGATATCTGAAAAGCTATCCAAGGATTATTCCGTAAGGTTGTGTTTTTAGGGCGTGATTTTTGGTTTCGAGTCTAGAGATGAGCATGTGCATCTTCAATATGTTACCCATTGTTCCTCTTTAACGCATTCATCTAGATGTCGCGAGTTAAAGCCTTGGGTAGCTAGTTGATACAAATGTAAGGTTAAAACCACCCTCCGACTTAGGAAGATGTCAAACGCTCCCTTTGTATTCTAGAAATGTTATTTGCTCTTAAAGTCTGAGTCTACTTTTTAAAGAATGTCTTTGGGATAATTGGTATTACTGAAAATAAATACAAAAATTTTGGAGCCACATCATTCTAGAGGTTTATTCTACCTTTACGATTATTCCATTTAATTCGACCTACTTTCATTTTGAGTAATGGAATAGTTATATATTTGTTAGTTATTTTCTGGTGCTCCTGACTTAGGTTGGGAGCACCAGTGCCTCCAATTACATTTATTTTGTTTTATTCGGTTCCTGGTTTCATGAAGTTTGACACTGAAGGAGAGGACACATCCATTTTGACTAAAGATGAACTGTTTTTTTTTGAGGGTAGAAAGAATAATATGCAAAATAATTTGATCCGGTGATTCGTAAAGTTTGAATCGATTTTTTTTTCCTGAACGACGCATGCTATTTGGATCGGTTTGGGGTTCAGATTTTTTTTCCCCATGTATTTTTATGTTTAAGATACGCATCGGTCCCCAACACAATTGTATCACTAAATTGTTACATCCCTACTAAATGCATATCCAGGCATTGTGAAATCTGTCAGGCAACTGCAGTGTAGTTGTCTTGAAACGCGCCCACAGTTTGAATTTCAAATGTACACCGTCAGCACATTGGAGAGCCTCCTCTGTTGTAAAAGGAGTTGTCATGTTAATTGTTACATTGTGTACAGGGCACAGGAGTATGCCAAAACCAAGGCGGCAGACAGCACCCCCCTGCCCTCTCTGGTGGTGTGCCCCCCCACCCTGACAGGTCACTGGGTGGATGAGGTGGGCAAGTTCTGCACCAAAGAGTACCTGAACCCACTGCACTACACGGGACCCCCTACAGAGCGAGCCCGGTAAGACCCCTGTAGGGACCCTGACCCACCCAAACATGCACATGATTCCACTACAGAGATTGAGTAGAACACAGCGTCATTTGTTTAAATTATTCACGTTAAAATTTTGTTTTGCAGTTTACAGCATCAAGTGAAAAAGCACAACCTGGTAGTAGCCTCTTACGATGTTGTACGGAACGACATTGACTTTTTTAGGTGATTTATTTATATATAATTATCTTATTTGGAAGGGATGGATATGTGATTTTATAAATAACTTATGTTTCATTTTTTGTTTAAGGAATGTAAAATTCAATTATTGTATCCTCGACGAGGGCCATGTGATCAAGAACGGGAAGACCAAGCTCTCAAAAGCCATAAAGCAGTTGGCCGCCAACTTCCGTGTTATCCTATCAGGAACGCCCATCCAGGTGGGGGCATGAAACGTTTTCCGTTTTAATCAGTGAAGAATGAGCAAAGGCTTCTGCAGTGGAAATGCATCTGATTTGAAGTTGCTAACACACTTGCAGTGTGTTTGTTTTGGTACTAATCTTTAAACCATGACCCTCACTGCATTAGATTAATGTTGCCTAATAATTTCTCTATTCTGGCCTAATGATTCCAGTTCCTCCACTCTGTGGGTTGGTTGGATGTATTAGTTTTACATTGACAGGTGTATTAGTGGATGAAATTAAGTAAGGACTTTATGCCAAGCCTGTGACATTAATGGTAATTGGTAGATTGTGCTTATTGTCTACTCTGCTGCAGATTTATTTTAGATTAGTTAAACCCAAGCATTGAGTACTTGTAAATCTTAGTGTCGCTCTCTCTTTTTCTCCTTCTCCCACCTCTCCCCAGAATAATGTTCTGGAGCTGTGGTCGCTCTTTGACTTCCTCATGCCCGGCTTCCTGGGCACAGAACGCCAGTTTGCTGCCCGCTACGGCAAGCCCATCCTGGCCAGCCGTGATGCCAAGAGCTCATCGCGTGAGCAGGAGGCCGGTAAGATCTGATTTTTGGTGTGGTCATCAGCCCTGAGTGCACGGAAGCTGGATCTTGTTCATTTGGCACTTGAAATAGGTTGTGAGGAAATTGCAATTCTCCATGGCAAAAATGAGCCCGACGCGGATGACTCTTTGCTCCTTTAACCTATTCAACTCTTAATTTGAAAGGTACAGCCCTGGGCCTAGATTCACAAAACCTTAAGAAATTTCTTAACTGCCATTTAAAAAAAAGTTCTTGAAAAATGTCTTGTGCTGTTTATGTTTCTCCTTTCTCCTTAAGCAAAGGGTCAAGAACAAATGTAGTTTCTTAAATGCGTTTATTGGAAATGTTTTTCATTCCCAAGATGGCTAAACCCTTAAACTCAGGGCAGTGAGAGAATAAATTCACTCAAACTTCATCTGAACGTTTCAGTATTGATTATTTTAAACCCTAGGACATGTTTTAGAACAGGAATCTCAGTATGAAATATGATAACATGATTGCCATAGCTAGATGGCTAGCTAAATCGGTTGCCTAGCAACACATATCTTATAGTATGATATTTGAGAAGTTCTTAAGAAAATCATTATCTAAAGATATTGCTGAGGAATTGCACTTAACAACTCTTTTATTGGTATCGGATTACTGTTGGCAATGTCATAAGAATCCCCCCCACTGCCATAGATCATGCACTATGGTCGTATTTTTAGAGTATGCAATCTAGCTCAAGTTGCCAAAAGTGCAAACATATTTGGTGTGCATGGAAAAGGGTACATCCTGATGGTCATTGTAAAGCAATTAATTTCCTTCTCCATCCACATGACCTTGTATGCCTCCTCCACGTGCTGTTGATTTAGTGTTTAGAACGACACCACATTAGGTAAAAGATCTGACTTCTCTCCCCCCCTTCATTAAAATATTTTTTGAACAGTAATTGGTGACATGTCATTTGAAACAAACCTAGACTTTCGAATCTGCTTTGTTTTTGTTTCATTGCCACAATATTTCAGTGTGTTGCGATACTGGTATTGTCACAACCCTATTTAGTACCTCGCCGTTTCTTCAGTTTAGTGCCATCTGTACTTAAGAAACCCTTGTTGGTTTTCGTAGCATACGGTGTGCCCTAATAAACATGACCCTGAAGATACTTTCTTGACACTCTCACACTGACGGTGGTGTTAGTATCTTGTAATGACGGTGTTCCCCTTCAGGGGTGCTGGCCATGGAGGCGCTGCATCGCCAAGTTCTGCCCTTCCTCTTGAGGAGGATGAAAAAGGACGTGCTGCAGGACCTGCCCCCCAAGATCATCCAGGACTACTACTGCAACCTCAGCCCTCTACAGGTACGCCACATGGAGGGCCCACCTTGAAACACTTACACCGCCACGTACAGTACCATCCGTTCACCCACACTGCGTCTCACAAAGACACGGCGGTTGGTACCGAAAATCTCCAATTTGGACTCATCAGCCCAAACAACAGATTTTCACCAGTCTAATGGCCATTGCTCGTGTTTCTTGGCCCAAGCAAGTTTCTTGTTATTATTGGTGTCCTTTAGTAGTGGTTGCTTTGCAGCAATTCGACCATGAAGGCCTGATGCACACCGTCTCCTCTGAACAGTTGATGTTGAGATGTGTCTGTTACTTGAAATCTGAAGCATTTATTTGGGCTGCAATCTGAGGTGCAATCAATTGCCGATTTTCTGAGACTGGCATCTCTAATGAACTGATCTTCTGCAGCAGAGGTAACGGATTTCATTTCCTGTGATGGTCCTCATGAGAGCCAGTTTTAATGTAGCACTTGATGGTTTTTGCGACTGCACTTGAAGAAACTTTCAAAGTACTTGACATTTTCTAGATTGACTGACCATGTCTTAATGTAATGATGGACTGTTTATCTTTGATTACTTGAGCGGTTCTTGCCATTATATGGACTTGGCCCTATTTGGTAAAATACCATCTTCTGTATACCACCCCTACCTTGTCACAACACAACTGATTGGCTCAAACGCATTAAGAAGGAAAGAAATTCCACAAATTAACTTTTAACAAGGCATTCCAGGTGACTACCTCATGAAACTGGTTGAGAGAATGCCAAGAGTGCAAAGCTCAGGGCAAAGGGTGGCAACTTAAGAATCTCAAATATAAAATATATTTTGAACTTCTTTTGGTTACTCAATGTTTTTTCATAGATTTGATGTCTTCACTATTCAAAATAAATAAACCCTTGAATGAGTCAACTTTTGACTGGTACTATAGATACCGTCTTCATTTGGAGAGAGAAGCATTCAGTTGTGTATTTTCCACTTTCTAGTCACCATAGAAGCGGAGGCTGCTACAAAACGTAATGTTTCAATCCATTAAATGAAAGCCTTGTATGTAGCTTGTATACATACAATCTGCGTGCGTGTTTTAATATTGACTACATTGCAGACTGACTGTGTAGAATGTTCATCCCAAATAACTACTCATTAAGTTATTTTTAAATGAGCAGTTCTGTGCCTGCCATTGCTCAAACAATCTGTCCCCGTGTCTGTCTCTCTGTCTGCAGGTTCAGCTGTATGAGGACTTTGCCAAGTCCCGGGCCAAGGTCGGTGTGGAGGACACCATCTCTACAGCCTCCACCCAGGAGGAGGAGAAGCCCAAGCTGAAGGCCACGGGCCACGTGTTCCAGGTACACACACATTATGTGACTGCCTTTGTAGTTTTTGGATTGTCCCTGACCATGAAACGGGTATTTTTTTCTCCACTGAGCTTCTCACATGTGAATGTGACCTGCAATTAATATTAAGTCTGTGGAAACCCTACTTGCTATTTATGTTATTAATGTCCTCTTCCCTCCAGGCTCTGCAGTACTTGAGGAAGCTGTGTAACCACCCAGGCCTGGTACTGCTGCCACAGCACCCTGAGTACAAGCGTATCACAGACCAGCTGGCAGCACAACACTCCAGCCTTCGAGACATCCAGCATTCGCCTAAACTCTCAGCCCTCAAACAGGTACCACTCTTCCCCTATACCTTACCTCTGGGTACCACTAATTCCCAGTTCCTTACACCAGTGTTTCTTAATCCTGGTCCTGGCATCCAAAGGGGTGCACAGTTCAGTTTTTTTCCTCAGCCACTACGCACCTGATTCAAAGCTTGATGATGAGTTGATCATTTTGAATCAGCTGTGTAGTACTAGGGCAAAAACCAAAACCTTTGAGTCCCAAGGAACCAGGATTAAGAAACACTGCACTACACTAAAGGCGTCTGCATGCGTCCCAGCTGAAACGGTTTGTGTAAATCATGACGTTTTGGTCTTCAGCAATGTTTTTTTTGGGGGTTGCTTGTGCACAAAATTATTTTGGGGGGGGCAACCTGAAGTCTACGCCCCTTCCTCTGTGATAAGTCAACATTAGGGATTCTTCAATGACGAATAAGATTCATTGCGTTGGCTTAATTCTGACTATTTTGAGGAATAGTACACTAGCTACGTTGTCTCAAAATGGACAAACAGTACTATCCCCCCCCCCCCATCTCCTCTGCTTCAGAAGTGGCAGT
Source organism: Oncorhynchus nerka (assembly GCF_034236695.1). Taxonomy (NCBI): domain Eukaryota; kingdom Metazoa; phylum Chordata; class Actinopteri; order Salmoniformes; family Salmonidae; genus Oncorhynchus; species Oncorhynchus nerka. The sequence goes on from NC_088423.1 coordinate 50,034,579, forward strand.
GATGGGGATAGTGGGGGTGAGGTGCCGATATCGGTCTATCGCCTACTCTGAACTCCATACTAAACACCTACAGATCAAAACACTGAGTAAGTTGTAATCCTGAGCTTCCCCTCTTCCCTTCTCCAGTTGTTGTTGGACTGTGGTCTGGGCAGCAGTGGCTCAGCGGAGGGCACAGAGGCGGTGGTTGCCCAACACAGAGTGTTGATCTTCTGTCAGCTGAAAAGCATGCTGGACATCGTGGAGCACGACCTGCTCAAGCTCCAGCTGCCCACAGTCACCTACCTGCGACTTGACGGCAGCGTGCAGGCGAGCCTGCGCCACGCCATCGTCTCCAGGTAATAAAGGAGGAGCATGGTCTTTGGGCGACGCAAATGAATGGTGTTGGTGTCAAACAGGGAATAATGGAATACTCTGATTAGTAGTGTCGCCAGCATATAAAAAAATATTTATTTTAAACTCCCTTCTCCTCCAATGTGATTTGTTTTTATGACCGGACACCTTAGAAGTAGATTAATAGACCGGTATTGGGCACAGACAGTAGGCAGAGCCGAGGCTCAAACCCACGTCGCCAGGTGTGTCCGTAGTCAGGAGCTTAGATTGCTACACCAGACTCCGGCACAGTCTGCGCCTTTGCTGTAACGTCACCCATTGTCTAACTCGACAAACTTGATCTGAATTTAAAGGCACTGTCCTTCTCTCAGCCTCCATTTCGCGTGCTCTGGCCCTCATCCCCTCATTCTCCCTCTCGCCATCTCCTGTGCTCTGTCACGCTCGCTTTCAGGTTCAACAATGACCCCTCCATTGACGTGCTGCTGCTCACCACGCACGTGGGTGGTCTGGGTCTGAACCTGACTGGTGCTGACACTGTGGTGTTTGTGGAACACGACTGGAACCCCATGAGAGACCTACAGGCCATGGACCGCGCCCACAGGATAGGACAGGTACACTATTGCCTCTCCATGGCGCGCGCGCACACACACACACACACCCCTTTTCACACTGAGCCAAGGCAAGCTGTACTTGGTTGGCCTAGTTAATCACCCACCGTAGTTGCTGGAACGGTGCTAGAAAGGACAGACGATATCCAGGCCCAACACAGTGCGGTTTGGGTCAGCCCTATAGTGTGAATTAGGCAATGGTGTGTTTGAGCAAGCCGAGGCATGGAATCACTCATCTTGGTTCTGTGCATGCCGACTGCAATGTAGTTGATCTCAAACATGCGCACCGCACCGGCTTGGCAGTCTGTAGTGAAAAGTGACATTAGTAATGGGGTCTTTTGTTGTTGCAGAAACGCGTGGTGAATGTGTATCGTCTGATCACTCGGGGCACTCTGGAAGAGAAGATCATGGGCCTGCAGAAGTTCAAGATGAACATCGCCAATGCGGTCATCAGCCAGGAGAACGCCAGCCTGCAGAGTATGGGCACCGACCAGCTCCTCAACCTCTTCACCCTGGACAAGGTCAGTTGCTCTCCCTTAAGTACACGCACTTCCGCATGTGCTCTCTTTTCGTTTCTCGGTCATCTTCATGGTCATGCTGCTCTTTCACTCACGCATCCATTTAACCCGTATTTGCCCGTCCGACGTGTGTGTTTCCATCTCTAACTCGTCTCTCTGTCTAGGATGGGAAGGATGATAAGGGCGAGTTGTCGTCCTCCGGAGGGAAAGCCTCCATTAAGAACGTGCTGGACGGTCTGGGGGACCTGTGGGATCAGCTGCAGTATGACACAGAGTACAACCTGGATAGCTTCATGCACACGCTCCACTAGCCCCTCTTACCCAGCCAGACTAAATGATGCTCATCCACCTCCAGCCTAGCAGGGTCATTCTACACAGCCCTCAGGATGCTAATCTCAGAATGGGATTTCCCCCCACACGCACAAGTTTAGCCACATTGACATTCGCCCAAAGCCCCAAGGATTCTGTTTTCAACCCCCCCCTATGGTTATCCCTATGGCTCCCTCGGTATTCTCCCACCCAAAGGCCTACTGACTTGACCACCTAAAAGCCTTCCCATCTTCAGTCCTGTCTGTCCTGTGCCCTCTTTTCCCATGGGCACAGAGGGCCATCTAGTCTGTCCTTGGGACTGCCTGTGGTGGTTCTCCTTATAATCGTCAGAGGCTTAAAGCACTCTCACCCTCTTGGAGGGCTACCAGTGCTCTATTGACATGTGGTCAAAAACAAGGTGTGATCGTTGTGAGCTGACCTATAGGAACACACCCCAGTGTGCTGGCTCTTTATAGCGGGCTACTGGATTGTGCTGTGCTGCTGGCTAGTGGGGGTGTTTTGGGTTGTGGACCTATAGTCCTGTGTAAGCACATTCATTTCACCTTTCTTACCACAGAACTCTATCAGTCGACTGACCTGGCAGATGATTGGAAAAGCTATGGTCATGGCCAGTGCTGCTCCTCCCCAACCTTGTAAAATTTTACTCTGAACGACACTGCAGGGACAAACTGAAATTCCCCCCCCCCCCCTCCACACACACACAGAGGACTTGTCAGAGTTTTAAGAAGAGAATGCAGACCTGTATATATTTCTGTAATTTCTGCTTTTTGTTTAAACTAATAGAATTATAATAAATTCTACAGACCTTTCAGTGTGCGTCCTGTTTTGTGCTCTGTCTTGTCCCCGTAGTCTGCATTCCCATGTTGATTTGAAGAACACTGTATATAACTTTGAACATGGCCAGTAGAGGGTGTGTTCTTGCATTTAGGAATATTGGCACAGATTACCTCTGAATGAAGAATTTATGGGATCAATTTTAGAGGTGCATGATGTTGACAAGCAAGGGAAAGTAAATGTTGCTTTAAAGTGAAGATGACTACACCTATTCAGTGCTACTACAGCTTTAGTTTGATCAGGTGACGGGGTTAACTAGTCGTTTCACTGCTGCACATGTAAGCCCTATACGAGTCAGGTTTGAAGCGTTACCAAGCTAACCTGGGTCAGCTGTATAAAAATGTTAAAATACTGATCACATTACACAGTAATATGGATTTGAAACGTTCTGCACAAACTTTCATCGATTAGGAGTGGGGGAGTTGCTTGTGCACACCAGGCGGCAATAACGATACGTGATTAAAGTGTGGCACTGACTCGCCCCATGTATTGACGTTTCCGCATTGTTTCAATGAGTTTGGCATTGGCCACTAGCCACGTGCAGTTCCAAACAGGCAGATGCGCAAGAGCCATGGTCATGAAACGGATGAAGCCTGAGCTGGAATATGAAGCTAACTGAAGCTGCCTAGCTTTCGAAAACCCTGAGTAGATCTCACTACTTTTTTAACAGTTTGTGTATTCTAGTCAATGCACCAGCAGTTTCTTGTCAGTCAATTGGTATATTAGTCTAGCCAGTTATCTAAATTTGTAGTAATCCTGGTCGAATGCCAACCGGGCATGCTGGGCACGTGCCCGACCGCCAGGGTGCACCCGTTTGGTTTTGTTAGTCACTGATTTTTCTATCTGCCACTAAAAAAAATTGCTCCCAAAAGGCTAGAACCAGCCCTGAGTACACCCCTCTGGTATGAAGAACACAACTATAAATGCAACATGTGAAGTGTTGATCCCATGTTTCCCCAGAAAATCCATAGGCACATATTTTCTCACACACTCCTGTGAATGTTTCTCCTTTGCCAAAATAATCCATCCACCTGACTAGTGGCATATCGAGAAGATTAAACTGCCTGATCATTACACCTTCTGCTGGTTCTAACATGCCTCCTTTGTCCTGGTCTTGTACACATTCAAATTGTGCCCACTTTTTTTTTACATTTACATTTAAGTCATTTAGCAGACGCTCTTATCCAGAGCGACTTACAAATTGGTGCGTTCACCTTAAGACATCAGGTGACAGGTTCACCTTTTTGACAGGTGAAGATGATTAAAATACTCATTTGTAATCAGATTTTTAGATTAGATGCATTTCTGAAAATGTGGACTCAAATTCCAAACGTTCCCTTAGTGCCAGGTATAAACAAGACTAGAGAATCATATTGACTATGTATAGCGATGCGGAAGAGCAAAAAAAGCATCGAACACTGTTCTGCGAGTGGTCTGAGGCAGTCGGTAATTAACGAGCGTTCTAAAGTACAACTCAACCCCTATGATTTAAACATCATCCCTCCATTGATTGCTTCAGTAACCCCAAACGTAACAGAGGTCTTAAATGTATTTAAGTTCTTTTGAGATTTATTTGAACACTTCACATTTTTCCATTCCAGTCACACACCAGTCAAGCACCTTACTCCAGGCGGAACATCAAGGGATGAGAGAAAGAGGTGGAAAAGGAGGTCATGCAAAAGACGACAATATTTCACAGCGTCATACAACTATATTTAATAAGACTTGCTTATTAGTACAGAAAAAGGGAAAAGGTGGGAACTACAACCTTGAAGCAGTAGTAAGCATTAGCAGCATAGAGCTCCATTTTTTTATTTTTATTAGTTATACTGCAAATTCAGACAAGCATAGGTCCAAGTCAACAATTTCAAAGCCTTGTCAAGATAGAACCAGTAATCAAACAAAATAAGTATTACTTTGAAAAATTAATGAACACTTGATGATTTTGTCAGAAAAAAAAACTATTGAGCAAGTTAAATCTTTTTTTTAGATCACAAAATGAAGGACCTACTGAGAGAACATTCATGAAGCGTTATGAAATTTCCTCCACCACACATGATTTCCATTTTATCCAAACTGTCCCTTTCAGTTGCACATAGTTTAATATTGCCAGGGTATAGTGTTTGCTTAACAAATAAATCAAATGTAATAACAAATACTTGGTGGTATAACTGTAATACTGACCCTTGGGTGAGTACGAGATTAAGTTAATTAGAACACTACCTGTGCAAGCTAGAAGTAACATTCTCAGACCAGCATTTGCATTGGTGTTTTTTTCCGCTTATTGATGACAATACTATAGTACAGGAAGTGGTGATGTCACAACACTTCATATGGACCAATAGTCTATGGATATGAGGGCAAAAATCAGGTTAATGCCATCCCCGAAGAAGGCACCACATGTTAGTGTATCTTGGCTCAAATTTAAATCTAAGGCCAGTTCGTACACACTAAACTGACTAAAGAAATCTAGGTGGTTTGGGGACAGAAAGAAAACCTGTCAACGATTTAGATGTATGACTCCTATTATCGGGAATAAATTCCAACAAGTCACACCCTCCACTTAATTATACAGTTCATCTTAACATTTACATTCATTCTTAAATACAATCTCACTGGTGCACATAGCCACTTTTCAGGTTCCTACAGGGGTTTACCCACCATCTGAAACTAAAGGGTCATGTAACATGATTAATGTTTTAAAAATGTATTAATGTGATGTTTCACATCAGTGGAAGTGTTGTGACATCTTGGCCATACAATGTTATTGACTATACAAGGTGGGGTTATACCGCAGTAGCAGAAGCAGTAGGAGTGGTAAGTAGCATTGTCCAGCTTCCACAACATTACAACATACCACATTCTGCCTTTTCATTTTATTGCCCGTTCATTTGTTTTACATTGCCAATCGCTTAACAATACCAACCGTAATAGTTCTCCCCCCACCCCACCCCCTCCTTAAATCATCGTCAACACTAACGTAAGCAACATCAGCGAGTTAACACATTAAGCTTTGCATTTAAAAAATCTACACACTTAAGTAACAATATTACAAAGGGTTTTCAGCTTCCAAAAATAAAATAAAGTGAACAAATGAAAAAAGTAACTTTTTTTAAAGAATTAGCATCATAAAATGAATTTATTCCAAGTAAAAATATAAAATAATATTAATGACATTGACCAGATATGAAAGTCTCTCCCAGAAATAACTATTAATGGTTGAGAAATAAGTCTGTAAAGAAAATACGAAATAAAAATACGTAAATGTTTAAATTATTTTCTTTTTTAGCAAAAATCTCTAAAAATAATGAAAAATTTCTCAGTACAAAGGCTACATTACTACTGGAAGGTACTAGCATGTAGAGTAGGTAAATACACAGTAGAAAATGATTTTAGTGAATCACAATGCTTGCAATGAAAATAAATCTGCAATAAAGATTTGCCTCTTTCTTTTTATTTTTTTTTTTTTTTTTTTTACAAACAGTACAAACAGTATTGCACATTACAACAAAGAATCGAGGTTCTTAGCCTTAAAAAAAAAAAATGGGACTAATTCAAGTCTTGCGTGAATAGAAGGCTACCAGTCAATTGATGCACCTTGGGGGCTTTCGAACAAGTTACAGTTGAAACACTTGTATCTCTTAATAATATATATATTTTTTTAACATTCCTTTCTCTCCACCTCATCTGCTTAAAGTCTCTTTTTTTAAACAATCTCAGGCTAACAAAATTAGGGTGTTGCTTTTACAAAACATAATGAAACGCATACTTTTAGGAAACATAAAAAAGTTCTTAAAAAATAACATGAACAGAAGATCTCTTTCACAATTCTGGTCAGCATAGTAAATGACTGATTATAAATATACAAAATAAGGGAAGTATCTTCAGTTCACCTGATAGACTTTTATTTATATAGAACAACAATTTTTAGGACTAATATTTTCCTTGGAACACTAACACTCATGTTATGTTTGTCTTGGTGACACCGTGCTTCCACGGGTATAAGACCAGTGGGAAACTCACTCTAACCTCCTCTGTAATAAGGTAGACTCTGTACTTCAGCTAACTACGTCATTATATTAAAGTTATAAAGCTCTAGCTCCTTCAGTTGTTTTTTTTCAAAAAATAAAATTTAAAATAAAAGCAAATAAGCATGACAAAAATAAAATCAACCACCTGTTAAATCATCTCTGGCAGAATTAAATTAATATATATATTTTTTTTATTTGAATAAACTTAGAAAATATCAATTTCTCTCCTAATATATTTCAAAATTGAGGTATTGCAAAAGATCATGTCAGTCAGAAAGCACACTTTTTGTTTTTCTCCCAACAAAAACAATTGCTGACTGTTAAACTGTCCAGATACAAAGAGTAGTGCATAACACGTCTATTATAGAGAAGGAACAAACATAGAAAACCCTTCTGGGCGGGGAAAGACATCTCACAAAAACACCCAGAATTCACTTAAATAGGGAGACTTATTATTACTCATGGTTAGCCTCTTTTTTTTTTTTTGTAGACTTTTCTATCAATAAAAAAGTATCTTCGGTTTAGATTAGTTTACTTTTACAAGAAACAAACAAAATGGTTTGTCCTAAAGCAAACCGTTTTGCGACTAAAACCGAGAGAGGACGGCGGGGGTGCCAGCATGGGACAATCGCAACACACAGAAAAGGAGACGACACATCAACTCGCAATGTTGCAGGATCCAGACTGGATTGTCCACAAAACTGCTAAAAACCAGTGTAACTTAGCCCCAAAACGCCACCGCTCAAACCCAAACCAACCCCAGCAGCCAATACTTAGTTTATTTGTCCTGCATTTAACTACCCAATACCTCCCACCCCACCCATCCTATTCAACTGCACCCCATTCCATAGCCTTTTGATAAATACAAAAAAATGTCCACCATTTTAGCAGGTCATTATTCTACTTCAAGCTTTGCAGGAAAATCTGGATAAATATGGTAAATCCCAGCTAGCACACAATGTTCTGGCAATGTTATCACAACCCCGTAGCCAGAGAACTTTATGTGCAGGCTGAGAAGGAGCTCAGTTTACTAAACCACAAGTCTCCAGTAGCTTCAATGTTCTGTCTGTCTTCTCATCACTGTCTCGTATGCCTTGTCACCACCACAGTACAAATGTTTCAAACTTGCACCTTTAAACCCACAGGCATAGCGCTTGATGCTTCGCACAGTATCATCTGTGGTCTCCGTATGTGTTGGTGGTTTAAGTTGAACATATGTGAGCTCTTTGGTTTTTTTTTTGGGACATGACCCTGTCAACAGTACAGACAGCAGTTCTGTGTTTCTCAGATTCAAGCTCACTTTAGTCTGCGTGTCATATGTTCTGTGTATTTGGGTCAAATCTTGTGTGCGTACTAGGTCTGTATATGTACATGTATGTATGTTTAAGAGAAAGAGAACCATCTGTGTAATGTGTGTGTGTGTGTGTATGAGAGAACGTATATATACACGTGTGCATACACTAGTTCATGAAGTTTCACAGGACTTCTATGTCGGACGTTTACAACACTTAAAGCGAAATCACAGTTCTATAGACATACTCAGACCCAACTATGTACGGTATAAAACTAACAGAAATCGCACAATTATATTAACAATCACTGCAAAAAAAAAAAAAAAAGTACTTCACCTATCGTAGACAGTTTTAAATGATATATCCTACATCTACTTGGATTAAGGTTTAATATTAAGGTTTCGTCATCTGGTTATGTTAGCCACCTTGTGCAGAAGCAGCCTGCTCATACTGCCCCTGTGGCTGTTAACTTCTCACTGGGGGAGGTTGGATTCTTTTACCAGTCTGTCTTCCCTGTTGAGTCCAGTTTCATGCTAGTTGTACGTACATCTATATTGGTGCTGTGCAAACATGGGCAGAATTGAATTAGTAGACATGAGACTGAAATTCTATTGCATGCAGCAACCTGATTGAAGAGAACATGCAGTTAGGGGCGACTCCCCCACCCCACATCATACTAGGCATCGTAAGGGACGCCACTCTCCCTATGATAGCCTGTCATCATCCTTAACACCAGGTGACATCATAGTTGTTATAACACCCTAGCCTGAATAAAGTACTATTCAGCAGCATTACATCAACATAACACTAGAAAATAAAGTCCTAACAAAAATAAAGACCTACCAATCAAAAGCAAAACAGAATCTGATTGCGTCTTATGAGGTATTAATTTGACTATTTTCAGAGTCAAAATGGAGAGCAAATATAGCCATGTTTTTATTTTATTTTTTAAATCTGGTCTTCTGTGGCCCAGACTACTGGATAAATGTATAGTCTTCCTACATCTTATGCCACCCTATTTAGGTTTTCTGAATGCATGGATTTCATTTTTGCCTTTGGTAATATAAGGGGCGATATCCTAAAACATTTTTTAAATAAGTGCATGCTCCTTTCCCATAGAATTTAATTATCTTTAAATGTTAGATGTATTTAAAACAAAAATATATATATACTTTTTAAATATATATGTACTGTAACTGTATAATCAGGAGACCCTGACCCACCAAGTCATGGAACAGGGGACTTGAACACAATATGTTTTTGCTTACATCCCATATGTGTTTAGTGAGTTTTGAGCCAAAGTGCAAATTCTAAGCAGATAGACTTTTGCGATTCATTTTTTCCCCCACCCTATTGTCATCATAAGGGTACACTGGACAATGAGTTCGTAATCAAGCAGTGTAGTTTGAAAATGAAAGACCCAAGTATTTGTAGTTATCCTCTTCACTGATGTTGAGGTGGTGGGGAGGGGGTGTGGGGAGGGGGTGCAGAGCAGGGGGGGTGAGGGGTGTAGCGCTGTCCCGGTTAAGGGGGTTGAGGGGCTGTTGGGGGTGGGGCCGCGGGGCGCAGGGCTTATCCTCGACCCCCTCAGCTCCAGCGGAAGGACACGTGTCGAGGGCGGTCGCCCCCCTCCTTCACCAGTGGCTTGTGGAACTCTCGGCCCGCCCGGGAGTGGATACTGGCCCAGCAGTACTCACAGTAGTACTGCAGGCAGGTGACGTTGGCACAGAAGAAGGGGGCAAACTTCCCCCCACAGCGCGCCCCCTGGCACTCGTCACACATCTGATCGTCCAGGACGTACGGCTTCACCTCCACCTGAAGGAAGGTCAGAGAAAGGAGACACTGGCTTATTATCTTCTTGGCATGAGGTGTAGATTGAACTCAAACTTGAATCTCTATTGTCAGAATGTAAACAGAGTCCACATGCTTTATGCTAAATGTTTGACCAAGTGCAAGACATTGCAGAGTTCTGAAATGTATATTTCTGTTACATGTATTATTTGCCCGTTTAATGTCAACTGTGACATCCTAGAGGCTAAAAATATCAACTTCTCAAATACGTTTCTGTCTCTAGCTGTTCCTATTCTCCTCTCTGTGGGTAAGGAAGGCACTGTAAAAGCAGATGTGGTGAATATTTCAAGAGCCAAAATGACTCATGTGTCCAAGTGTTGCACAACATTCTTCTGCCTGGCACTCTTTATGCACTGAAGCAGGTATACTTCCACACACACACACACACACACACACACACACAAAAATCTGGAGTCCGTTGACCGTTGCTGAGGGACAGACTATCCAATCTGTGTCTCCATGGAGATGACACACAGTGTGTGAGCAGGCCCTGGTTACATACAGCGATCCCTCCACTACAGCCTGACAGTGTAATGAAGGGTTCTCTTTAAACCCCCAGCCCTGGTAAGACTACGACTAGCAATGGCCAAAGCCAGAAACAGACTGGCAACCAGGCTCATTTTCATTTGGCACCAAACGGTAGGAAACGGACTGAAAAAGGGTACCTGAGCGTGTCCAACGGCGCTCGTTTTTGTTTTCCGTTGCAAAAGGTTTTGCTATGGTTGTGCCCTGATGAATACGGCCAATAAATACCAGTATCACCTCGGTGAGTACAGCAATGAAGCTGTTCTGAGGTACAGTAATTGAACCATTCTGACATATCATTAAGACAATACCAAGAGGCCATTTACAGTTAACGGAATGATTGTGTTGACAGACGGAACAGAATTACAACGTGCAAACAAAAGTGTTGTGGATGGACACCAGTGAACTAGGCTTTAGGCCTCAACCACAAGAACGAACATTAACTAACCCTGAGAGAACTTGGGTGTGACGCGGTGGTGGTTGACGCGAAGGCAGGCAGAGAGGCTTCTCTGGGTAGAGCCTCCAACAATGTTGATCTAGGATCAGTTTGACCTTTTAAGTAAAATAATGGCTATGGAGAGGGGGGGGGGTCCTGATCCTAGATCAGCACTCCTACTGTTGCACACTGAATATGGCCCTGGGTCAGACAGTAGAGCCAACCCAGGGAAGTAGTCTGAATAAAGACACTGCCTGCTCAACCAGCCACTGGGGTTGGATATTGGATTATGGCAGCACAGAGGGAGTGTGGAATGAGCAGCCCCCACTGAGACTAGCCTCTCTGGGCTGGCAGACGACCAGTCTTGGTTGGTCACGATAGGCCATGCTCTATAGGGCTAGCCTGCTCAAAATAACCCGGCCACGGCTAAAGTGAATATTCATGTATAAGGAAGTCCTATAATTAAACCTTCCCCACGTCTGGGACTTCAAATATCGGTCAGCCCTCCAGCAGCCGAAGGCCAGGGTGATTACACAGCCAACTCTATCCCACAGACCTAACCGGGGCTCCCTGTATTGTAGGCTGTGCCAAACTGTCGGTTGGATACCAGCATATAATGACAGCTCTTATGTATAGGGTCTTAATGAGAGTTAAAGAGTTCAGATCCACAGCAGCACACCATTGGGCTCCTGAATGGCGCAGCGGTCTAAGGCACCGCATCTCAGTGCAAGAGGCGTCACTGCCGTCCCTGGTTTGAATCCAGACTGCATCACATCCGGCCGTGATTGGGAGTCCCATAGGGCGGCACACAATTGGCCCAGCGTCGTCCGGGTTTGGCCGGGGTAGGCCGTCATTGTAAATAAGAATTGGTTCTCAACTGACTTGCCTAGTTAAATAAAAGGTTACATTTAAAAAAAATAAGAAAGCCTACACTAGGGCCTACTGGGAGGTTACACTAGGGTCGTGTTCATTCGGCACCAAACGGAAGAAAACTGACAAACAGGGAGGTACTACCTGGACTTGTCCAATGAGAAACACTCCTTTTTGTTCCCTCTTGCAAAACATTTTCTGCTCCGTGCCCTAACGAACACAACCCAGTCAGTCATTCTTCATCTGCTAAAGATATCTCCCTGTTATCCAACTTTTACGGCCACTCCTGAAGCACTATTGCTACGGAGACAGACATTGCGAATACAGTGTTTGGTCTCACTCACCCGTTTGTCAATGTCGTTGTGCTGCAACTGAACAAATCGGGCGCTGATGGCAGCGATGTAGCTCTGCTGATTGGAGAAGGCCACACGGCCCGCCCCCTTGGGGTACTTGAGCTCCGGGTCAGTGTCAATGCCGGCGTAGCACACACCCCCATACAGCCTGTCCATGATCATAGCTAGTTCCACTAGAGGACGAGAGAGAATGTTATGACTGCATGCCGTAATTTGTCTAATGAAAATGTTATCAGATTTTTTATGAGACAAGCAGAATGATGCGACTTGAATAACATTCTTTGCCAATAACATTGTCCTGAAAGTGTGCATTACAGTAGTCGTCTTTGACTGTTGATTTAACTAGGGTAGGCCACATAGCAGACAGCCAGTCAGTGATGTTGGTCCCAAGCACAGAAATGCTGAACCACCTAAAGAGCCTTGCGTGAATATTTTACATGACTGGCAGTTAGCGAACCGCCTGGAAACAAAGTGGATTGCTTTCTCACTGGCAAAACTGTATTGTTGATTACAGCCTGTAGAGACTACGATCTACGCCAGTCGATCTTACACAGAAAATCCACCAACCTATCCACTGATCTACATCCGTTTCGACCAATCCCCTACCTGCGCGTAGAGGCCGGGGCACCCCCCCCACAAATATAGTCTTGCGGGGGTCCAGCGGTTGGGAGCCATCCATCACAAAGTCACTGTCACTCAGGTTCCAGGGGCGGATTTGGACCTGGAAAAAAGAAATGCATCATTAATGAAGTGATGTGTCTGACGCGAAATCCACACTTGCACCCTTATACCCAACCGGAACCAAACTGCCTCGGTTATTTTCCTTCCAAGCCCAGTTAGAGCAACTACGGTGAATGTAGAACCAGACGGGCACAGTACAGGTCGGCTTGTCTCGGTTTAGGTCAGCTTAATAGTGTGAAAACGGTATTAGAGTACAGTCGGCTTGTATTAGAGTACAGTACTGCGGTATTCACTGACTGGTTTGTCCTTGATAGTGGGGCTGGAGACACAAAGGTAAAGCTTCCCGTCCTCCTCGATGCAGGCGTCAATCAGGGCCTGGACAGAGGCCTCCTCTTGGAACAGCAAGAAGGCATAGCCTGGAAGAAGAGACAGAAGAGTTTTTAGACTAAAGAAAAAAAATATATATATCCTGTTCACAGTAAGTACACTGTGTACTGTCTAAAACCTGAACCACGGAAGACAGTACCTTTCAGCCTAAAAAGCTCGAATCAAGTCTGTTCAGTTTCAGTACAAAAACAAAAGTACCCCTGTGCAAAATGTATCAACCTAATACTCTCCAAATCATTTTGGAAAGTTACGGTGCGCAACGATTTCCTCCTGTGGGATGATGAGGTCTGGCTTTGCAGCAGAGAGAGATACAGAGAGAAAGGGGGGAGAGGGCTTGTCGGTGTGCATTGTTAAATCATCTATTATTGAAAGGGTTGGAGAGGCAAGAGTTGGCCTCGGGTCAAGGCCATTCTGTCAGTTAGGGAGAGTTGGGAAGTTAACTAGGGTCATGCCTATTCTGTAACTGAGAGTATGGGAGTCAGCTAGCTTCACTCGAGGAGCAGTCGCATAGCTGTGTCCAATGGCCCTAATATCACACTATTCTTCTGGTATTAGCATTTGATATGGAAACAACACAGTATCAATTGTGTGAACAGAGTGAAACAAAAGATCATGAGAAAACACAACGGAACAAGAAAATGATGACACATTAACGGCAGACAAAGTGTCACAGGAGTATTCCATTCAGTGGGATAGAGTACATTTGCAGCAACTAATAGGCCAGCACCGACCAGAGCCATACAAGTAGCATGCATCTCCACCTCTGATGCACATGATTTGACATATCCTTAACTAAAGGGCCGTGATCATGTGAGCAAAACTGTGGAGCCACCAGGGACGTGATGTGGGAACCTGAGCCACAAAGCAGAGCGGGCAGCAGAGTGGCAGGATGGAGGGAGGGAAGCCGGGCCCACACGCAGACAGGACGTACATTTATGGTGCAGAAGGCTGGCAGAGGCGCCGCCTGCCGCTGCGTGTGCTTTCTTGTGTCAGCTGACTGTGACGGGGCTACTGCTTTTCAGGCGTATATGCGGGACGCAGAGCGCCTGGCCGGGAACGGAGTGGCAATTAGGGGAACAGAGAAATGTGCAACTGTCAGGTTTTACTTTCAGACATTCCTCAAAGGAACTGCTGCAGCGGGTGAAGAGGGGGAAAGATGAAAGAAACATACACTGACTCAGTACATCGTGAAAGTATGTGTGTGTGTGTATGTGTGCAAATGAAGGTGTGTGTGTGTGTGCGAGAGAGTCTGTGCAAATGAAGGTGTGTGTGTGTGTGCGAGAGAGTCTGTGCGTGTGTGTGCGAGAGAGTCTGTGCAAATGAAGGTGTGTGTGTGTGTGTGTGTGTGTCAAAAAACGTATACACGAATGACAGTATATATATGTTCAAGTCCATGCATGTCACCACGAGGGCTGCATCAAGCATTTCCACTCCCCAGTCCTCTCGCCTTTCTCACTGAGCCCCCGGCAGTGCTTAGTCATCATCATCACACACACACACACACACACCTGAGTGGAGCGTGTGTGTCTAGGGTCCTTCATACAGTGCCTTTAGAAAGTATTCACACCCCTTTTTTCCATGTTTTGTTGTTGTGTTACAGTCTGAACTTAAAATGGATTAAATTGCCCCCCCAAAAAATTGTTGCTCGCCTACACACAATATTCCATAATGTCAAAGTGGAATTATGTGTTTTAGAAAAAAAAAAAAAGACTAATTCATTAATTAAAAATGAAAAGCTGAAATGTCTTGAGGTAATATGTATTCACCCCTTCGTTATGGCAAGCCTAAAGTTCAGGAGTGAACATTTGCTTAACAAGTCACATAATAAGTTGTTTAACATTTTTTTTATGACCCCACTCATCTCTGTACCCCACACATACAGTGAATTTTAAACACAGATTCAACCACAAAGACCAGGGAGGTTTTCCAATACCTTGCAAAGAAGGGCATCTATTGGTCAATGGGTACAAATTAAAAAGCAGACATTGAACATGGCTGTGACAGGAGAAAACACAGACTCTCTCGCACACACACACACACACACACACACACCTGAGTGGAGCGTGTGTGTCTAGGGTCCTTCAGTGAGGTCACAACCAGCACTCGCTGTCCACCTCTCCAGCACAACCAGGCCCTTCAAAAGGGGACTTAGTGTCTCTGATGTCTCACACGCGTCAGTGACAGCATGTTCCTCCCAGGTTAGTACCCCCTTCTCTGGCCCCCGACTGCCTGCGTCACAACAGATGAGTCCGTGTGCATCACACTCGCCATGAGCAAAAACAGGAGGCCCCAGAAGTCAATGCTGCTATATGTCAGCACAAGGCCGTTTTCAGTACATCAGGAGGACTAAAAACAAGACAACAGTAAACATGTCGTCCCCCACGAGTGATGCAGCGACCCCGCTTGGGCCAATTGAGATACCCCGTGTGACTAATACGTTTCTGTTATCGTGTGTGACCCATTCAATTGACCAGATACTCAAGTGGCCACTAACAATTAAAAATACATGTCTTCCAAAATGGAAGGCAGTTGGCCTGGGTACCAATCTCTAACTAATCCACTTCCTGTACTCCATGTCATGCGCCAAAAGACTCTTTGGAAGTGGCAAGGAGTGGAATGTTAGCTGAAGAGACTGATACTCAGACTAGAAGGCAGTCGGAAGGAGGCAAGGTCAGGTGAGACCATTCTAGCCAATAAGAAGGCAGATACGAGTGTGACCAACAGGCACAACTCTGATATAAAGTGTTTTTTTTTCTCTCTCAGAGTTGCCTCGATGTCACATCTTACTTATCAGCACACCAGTAACAAACTAAGCACTACGAAACTTCTATTAGACCTACAGATTTTGTGCCCAGTTATCACTCTCGCTTTTCCTCTTCCTCCCTAGTGTGACTCACACATTTCTGTTAATTACTACAGCTCCCGCCTTGGGCCAATCAGTGTCATTTTGTAAATGCCGGATCTTTATGGCATCATTCACCCCAGTTTTGTCAAAATCGTGCCGGTGCTGTCTGAGATATCGCCGTGATTAACGTATGAACGGACGGAAACCGATCTGACCGATTTCATTGCAGGGGACAAAAACACAGCAGGAGGCGGAACTTCAGCCATCACAAGACGTGTCAATAAAAAGTTGCGGGGAAAATTATTTGAAGACAGACGTCTAAGGAAAAGGATTGCAAACAAGACACAAGGCCTGTGATTCTCCATTCAAAGTACACACACCACCAGGTGGAATGGTTCATTTGCAGACTGGCAGTAGTGCAGCCTGGTTGCACACTTAACACTCATGTAGTAAATCATCCTGACCAATGAACCACATTTCCCAGGCCACAACCATAACACAACCACTAAATGACTAGTCCATCTGTGTGTCTCTGCTATTGGTTAACTAAGACCCGACTCCTCCTGGGCCCAACATGGGGAAAACCTAAGACAATCAGGATAATGGAAAGAGGCTGGTGTGTGCCCAATGTGCTTTGTCATAACCTCAGAATAGAAAAAACACATTAAATAAAGAGGGTGTCATCGGGTCGGGAATCATGTGGTTTAAGCACTGAGAGAGAGAGACTGCGTGCAGCAGTCTTCAGAAACGGCAGCGACAGCCAGAGGCCACAGTCAGGGAAGGGAACAGCGTGTTCTGTCCCGGAGCAAGAGTGTGTAAAAGAGAGAGAAAGAGCGCGAGAGAGAGCGACAGACAAAGAGCGACACAAAGAGAGCGGGTGGGAGACGGAGAGAGAGCGCGCAAGCGACACAGAGAGAGGGAGAGCGAGAGAGAGAGAATGGTGTGTGTATGGAGTAGAAAAATAGAGGAAGAGACGTTGGGGAAGGAAAATAGTGGGTTGGACGGTCGACTGGCAGCATTAGGGATTACACAGTTGAGGGAAGGGGCTAGCCTAGCCGAGCCGCTAAATGAAGGAGGCAGTTCTTGGCTTTCACAGTGAGTACACAGTGTTCACTTCCTTGTTAGAGTCAAAGCACCGTATAGGATTAACTTCGGTCACCTTTTAGCAACTGTCAGGATCACATTCAACAGGCGGAATAGGCGCACACACACACACACACACACTTCGCCATTAGGATGGGTGCCATCATGTGCACTCGCACCGTCACACATTGAAAAGCATAGGATTGGTGTAAACATTAGGTGGGAGGGAAGTTCCACCATTGTTAATAAATCCATGTGAGAAAGTATGCAAGTGCACAGTTGAGAAGGAGAATCGGGCCAGACAGGCAGGCAAGCCTTCCGCAGTGCAGGGGCTTAGTAAACCAGAGGAGGAGGAGAGGGGAGCACAGATCTGCAGTGGCTCGTGCCTGAGATTTATAAAAGCTTTACTGCGGAGCTCCCGACTGCGCCAAGGGAGTAAAGGAAAACATACGGCCAGGCAGAGTTTTGGACTGTAAAGAATTCTGTTTACAGATAAAACGACAGGTCTGGATACCTCATGGTCCTACGGCCAACAAAATGACCTCAGACACGAACAAACTCTTTCCCTCGCCGACGGCCAACACTGTGTCAAACAGCTAGCTACACATGACCTCACAAACGAGCCACTCCAATTTCACACCTCGACTCAAAAACTTCCAAGACTCCGCTGTACAAACGATGACCAATTTACCCAACAAACAGTGACTTGCACAGCGCATCCACTATGGCTCTCCAACTAAACTTCAGCCTAAAACTTCCCTCACAAATCAATAGCCACCAACATTTCAGTTTCTGAACAAAGTTTAAACGATAACGTTTCAAGCGGCGAGACTCATTTCAAAGTATGGTTAACGTTTATGCGTCTGTTGATTTAATAGGGTGACAATTTATCAAGGCTAATGTTTCCTGATTCAGGAACTTGTTTCTTTCCAGACTCTGCAGACTGGTCTGGCCCGTATTTATAAAGCATCTCAGAGTAAGAGTTCTGATCTAGGAGCAGGTCCCCACTGTCTTATTTAGTACGCTCTGAAAGGCAAAACGGATCCTAGAGCAGGACCGACTCTGAGAACCTTTATGGATATGGGCCAGCGAGTCCCATCTGTGAAGGGTGGAGAGCAGACTCTGGCAAAGCTCCCTCACAGCTCATCATCAAAATCCTCACATAGAAAGCGGTCTCAACTGACCATGTCTGATACGTACAGCATATCCTGAAAACAGAAAGGCGGAAAGAAGGGGGAAGGACATGGAAGAGAAGAGAAACAGAAGCCAAGCTGCCCTAGCACTGCCTAGTGAAAGTCTACACAACCCTTACGATCTTCAGTTTCCTTAAAAATTCTACCTAAAAAAGGGACTAAATTAAGATTTTCTCCTATCAATCTACACAACCTATTCCACATTTTGAAAGTGAAAGTGTCTTCTTGAAAAACATTTTGAATCACACAAAAAAAAAAGTGTACCTTTTCAGATAAGTGATCATATTTGATGTAAACATAAGATATTAATGTGCTGATACAGTGCCTTTAGAAAGTATTCACACCCCTTTTTTCCATGTTTTGTTGTTGTGTTACAGTCTGAACTTAAAATTGATTAAATTGCCCCCCCAAAAATTGTTGCTCGCCTACACACAATATTCCATAATGTCAAAGTGGAATTATGTGTTTTAGAAAAAAAAAAAAGACTAATTCATTAATTAAAAATGAAAAGCTGAAATGTCTTGAGGTAATATGTATTCACCCCTTCGTTATGGCAAGCCTAAAGTTCAGGAGTGAACATTTGCTTAACAAGTCACATAATAAGTTGTTTAACTTTTTCTTTATGACCCCACTCATCTCTGTACCCCACACATACAGTGAATTTTAAACACAGATTCAACCACAAAGACCAGGGAGGTTTTCCAATACCTTGCAAAGAAGGGCATCTATTGGTCAATGGGTACAAATTAAAAAGCAGACATTGAACATGGCTGTGACAGGAGAAAACAGAGGATGGATCAACAACATTGTAGTTACTCCACAATACTAACCTAATTGACAGAGTGAAAAGGAAGCCCGTACAGAATAAAACATATTCCAAAACATGCATCCTGTTTGCAACAAGGGACTAAAGTAATACTGCCAAAAAATTGGGCAAGAAATTAACTTTTTGTCCTGACTACAAAGTGGTAAGTTTGGGGCAAATCCAATGCCACATATTAATGAGTACCACTTGCCATATTTTCAAGCACAGTGGTGGCTGCGTCATGTTATGGGTATGCTTGTAATTGTTAAGGACTGGGGTGTTCTTCCAAGATAAAAAATAAATAAACAGAATGGAGCTAAGCACAGGCAAAATCCTAGAGGAAAACCTGGTTTAGTCTGCTTTCCATCAGGTACTTGGAGATTAATTCACCTTTCAGCAGGACAATAACCTAAAACGCAAGGCCAAATCTACACTGGAGTTGCTTACCAAGAAGACCGTGAATGTTCCTGAGTTACAGTTTTTACTTAAATCTACTTGAAAATCTATTGCAAGACCTGAAAATAGTTGTCTAGCAATGATCAACAACCAATTTAACTGAGCTTAAACAATTCTGAAAATGGGCAAATGTTGCACAATCCAGGTGTGGAAAGCTCTAAAAAACATACCCAGAAAGACTTACAGCTGTAATCGCTAACAAAGGTGATTCTAACATGTATTGACTCAGGGTTGTGAATACTTATGCAAATCAAATATTTATGCATTTCATTTTCAATAATATATATATTTTTTAAATCTACAAACATGCTTTCATTTTGTCATTATGGGGTATTGTGTGTAGATGGAGGAGGAACCGTTGAGGAACTAGAGCAAGCACACTTGTAGTTATGTTTGGAACACAACCCTGCATCCCCCACTCTCACACAATGACTTGTTTACGCAATCCAAAAATGGCCCAGAATAAATCGCAATCCGAGTCAGGTGGGCATCATTTGAAAGCCTGTTCAGTCAACATGACGAGCTAAGTTATAAAATATGATATTACAGCGCTAAGCTTTCATAATGCAATTCAGGGAAACGGGACATCATTTTGGCGCGCATAGAAAGGAGTCACGAGTGCATTCAGGTGCGTGTGCCGAGGTACATTTTCTTCACAATAGACAGACTCATTTTGTTCAGAAAAACCAAGGGTATGACGCCATGTCATCTTGTAACTGTACATCAAAACAAAATGATCATAAATGTAGACACTGATATAATACATAAATGTTCTGCACAATTGGACTCACAGGTGTTTGGCTTGCTTCTGTGACATCAAAGCAGTATTGATTAGAATTCTCAACGACTCATCTTTCGAAATACATAGAGTCCTCTTAATTTCCCCTCGCTCAAGAGAAAACATTTCCAAAAAGATACCCAGTGGGAAGGATGGGGGGCAACTTCTTGAGGTGCTCAAGTTCAGAACAGTTGTCAGTCAAAACCCATACAGGGCTGTGAAGCGCAGAGCCAGAGTTCTGACGTCATGTTTAGCATGTTACTGTACAGCCACTGTGTTCCAATTTAGATGTTTATCAGTGCCCAAATCGGCCATTTTCAACCTGGATACAGGTACGAGGGTTAAAGGGTACAGTAGCACAAAAAGCACCATCTATACAGAATATGGCAATAAATAAATATTATACAATATGATAAACTAACTTTTCATAATACTGTAGTCTATATAGTGTACAAAACATTAAGAACACCTTCCTAATATTGAGTTGCACTCCCCCCTTTTCCATCAGAACAGCCTCAATTCATCAGGGCATGGACTATACAAGGTGTTGAAAGCGTTCCACAGGGATGCTGGCCCATCTTGAAAACACACAGGAAACTGTTGAGTGTGAAAAACCCAGCAGCATTGCAGACACAAACCGGTGCGCTTGGCACCTTCTACCATACCCTGTTCAAAGGCACTTCAATCTTTTGTCTTGCCCATTCACCCTCTGAATGGCACACATACACAATCCATGTCTCAATTGTCTTAAGGCTTAAAAATCCTTCTTTAAACCTGTCTCCTCCCCTTCATCAATAGTTTTCACCTGAAATCACCTGGTCAGTCTATCTCATGGAATGAGCAGGTGTTCATAATGTTTTGTACACTCAGTGTGTATTTATACCCCAAACCATTGGTTTCCAAATATTTTATGAGTAGGCTTTCCTATTCTGTCTTTTTTCAAATTTAAATACAATAAATCACTGTTGTTCCAATTAAGCCCAGTATACTCTTATTAAGCAGAGTTTGCAATGAAACACACGAAGACAGTGTGTTGATATCCCAATATTCAATGAGCATGAGCATAAATGTCTCTTGTTCAGATTTAAGTTGATTAATTAAAAAAACACACAAAAAACTACAGTTGTGCACATTATGCATCTAGCCATTGTGCCTATACCAAGACTGGAAACTATTAGGAACAATTAGAAACCTCAAGTCCCTTGGAGTGGACAAGGTAGTCGTTGATGCAGAGACAGAAGAATAACATCAGAGGTGAGGGATGTCAGGGTGATGATCATCAGTTTTTTTGTCCACCACTTGTACCTTAATCAACAAGAATAGCAGTACAGCAAATGTGAATCACCTTTCAGATAATGAATTGAAAGTTGTGTGCGTTACAGTCTCTGTGTGCATGGCTTCTTATCCAGAGGGCCGGTGTGTGTTACAGTCTCTGTGTGCATGGCTTCTTATCCAGAGGGCCAGTGTGTGTTACAGTCCCTGTGTGCATAGCTTCTTATCCAGAGGGCCGGTGTGTGTTACAGTCTGTGTGCATGGCTTCTTATCCAGAGGGCCAGTGTGTGTTACAGTCTGTGTGTGCATGGCTTCTTATCCAGAGGGCCAGTGTGTGTTACAGTCTCTGTGTGCATGGCTTCTTATCCAGAGGGCCAGTGTGTGTTACATTCTCTGTGTGCATGGCTTCTTATCCAAAGGGCCAGTGTGTGTTACAGTCTGTGTGCATGGCTTCTTATCCAGAGGGCCAGTGTGTGTTACAGTCTCTGTGTGCATGGCTTCTTATCCAGAGGGCCGGTGTGTGTTACAGTCTGTGTGCATGGCTTCTTATCCAGAGGGCCGGTGTGTGTTACAGTCTGTGTGCATGGCTTCTTATCCAGAGGGCCAGTGTGTGTTACAGTCTGTGTGCATGGCTTCTTATCCAGAGGGCCGGTGTGTGTTACAGTCTGTGTGCATGGCTTCTTATCCAGAGGGCCAGTGTGTGTTACAGTCTGTGTGCATGGCTTCTTATCCAGAGGGCCGGTGTGTGTTACAGTCTGTGTGCATGGCTTCTTATCCAGAGGGCCAGTGTGTGTTACAGTCTGTGTGCATGGCTTCTTATCCAGAGGGCCAGTGTGTGTTACAGTCTGTGTGCATGGCTTCTTATCCAGAGGGCCGGTGTGTGTTACAGTCTGTGTGCATGGCTTCTTATCCAGAGGGCGGTGTGTGTTACAGTCTGTGTGCATGGCTTCTTATCCAGAGGGCCAGTGTGTGTTACAGTCTGTGTGCATGGCTTCTTATCCAGAGGGCCAGTGTGTGTTACAGTCTGTGTGCATGGCTTCTTATCCAGAGGGCCGGTGTGTGTTACAGTCTGTGTGCATGGCTTCTTATCCAGAGGGCCGGTGTGTGTTACAGTCTGTGTGCATGGCTTCTTATCCAGAGGGCCGGTGTGTGTTACAGTCTGTGTGCATGGCTTCTTATCCAGAGGGCCGGTGTGTGTTACAGTCTGTGTGCATGGCTTCTTATCCAGAGGGCCAGTGTGTGTTACAGTCTGTGTGCATGGCTTCTTATCCAGAGGGCCGGTGTGTGTTACAGTCTGTGTGCATGGCTTCTTATCCAGAGGGCCGGTGTGTGTTACAGTCTGTGTGCATGGCTTCTTATCCAGAGGGCCGGTGTGTGTTACAGTCTGTGTGCATGGCTTCTTATCCAGAGGGCCGGTGTGTGTTACAGTCTGTGTGCATGGCTTCTTATCCAGAGGGCCGGTGTGTGTTACAGTCTGTGTGCATGGCTTCTTATCCAGAGGGCCGGTGTGTGTTACAGTCTGTGTGCATGGCTTCTTATCCAGAGGGCCAGTGTGTGTTACAGTCTGTGTGCATGGCTTCTTATCCAGAGGGCCAGTGTGTGTTACAGTCTGTGTGCATGGCTTTTTATCCAGAGGGCCAGTGTGTGTTACAGTCTGTGTGCATGGCTTCTTATCCAGAGAGGGCTGGTGTTGGTGCAGGGTTTTGTTCTAACCAAGCAGTAACATACCTGATTAAGGTATTGATTAAAGTCTATGATTAGTTGAGTCAGGTGTGTACTGGTTGTCAACGAACAGAATCCTAAGTCCACATAGATATCCAAATAGATCTCCACATAGATCTTATGTTATTTCATGATGAATAGTAATGATCAGTTTAACTTCAGGGGTGATTCATATAATACAATTTTACATAAAAATGTCAGTTTGTAAGTTTTGAATATTTGGAAATTAATAAAAATGTATTATTTAACAGGGAGGGAGGGAGGGGGGTGGTGTATTTGGAACACCTATGGGCTTAAGGGGTAAGCCCAGTCCGGACTTTTTACGTTTTATCAAATATTTATTTCATATATATATATATATATATATATATTTTTTTTAAGTAGTCAACACTTCACGAGAGAATAATCTTTGTTTTTATATGTCAGAAATGTCTAAACTTAGATTTGGGGGGGCTTAATAAGTAGGTTAGCTAGCCAGCTATTTGTTGTCCTTAACGTAGGAGACACTGCTAGCTAGCCAACAGCTAGCCAACGTCTACCGAACAGAACTTCCGCACTCAACAACCCGGTCGCATTTCGCTTCGCTCCACATGTAGTATCACATTTTTCATTTCATTTCATTACAGTACAACGGCTTGATTTGTTTGATCGTAGCTAGCTACATAGCTAGCTACATAGCCGTCTTTGTATCAAAGATAATTGTGTAGTCTAGAGCGATTTCCTAGGTTAGCTAGCCAGCTATTGTCGTTCTTTTAACGCAACGTAATCAACACTGCTAGCTAGCCAGCTAGCCCCGAATAGCAGCACAGTAGAAACTATTACACTCAACGGAACGACTTGATTAGTGTAGTGTCAACAACGCAGCCACTGCCAGCTAGCCTACATAGTCAACAACGCAGCCTCTGCCAGCTAGCCTACTTCAGCAGTACTGTATCATTTTAATCATTTTAGTCAATAAGATTCTTGCTACGTAAGCTTAACTTTCTGAACACTCGAGACGTGTAGTCCACTTGTCATTCCAATCTCCTTTGCATTAGCGTAGCCTCTTGTGTAGCCTGTCAACTATGTGTCTGTCTATCCCTGTTCTCTCCTCTCTGCACAGACCATACAAACGCTCCACACCGCGTGGCCGCGGCCACCTAATCTGGTGGTCCCAGCGCACGACCCACGTGGAGTTCCAGGTCTCCGGTAGCCTCTGGAACTGCCGATCTGCGGCCAACAAGGCAGAGTTCATCTCAGCCTATGCCTCCCTCCAGTCCCTCGACTTCTTGGCACTGACGGAAACATGGATCACCACAGACAACACTGCTACTCCTACTGCTCTCTCTTCGTCTGCCCACGTGTTCTCGCACACCCCGAGAGCTTCTGGTCAGCGGGGTGGTGGCACCGGGATCCTCATCTCTCCCAAGTGGTCATTCTCTCTTTCTCCCCTTACCCATCTGTCTATCGCCTCCTTTGAATTCCATGCTGTCACAGTTACCAGCCCTTTCAAGCTTAACATCCTTATCATTTATCGCCCTCCAGGTTCCCTCGGAGAGTTCATCAATGAGCTTGATGCCTTGATAAGCTCCTTTCCTGAGGACGGCTCACCTCTCACAGTTCTGGGCGACTTTAACCTCCCCACGTCTACCTTTGACTCATTCCTCTCTGCCTCCTTCTTTCCACTCCTCTCCTCTTTTGACCTCACCCTCTCACCTTCCCCCTACTCACAAGGCAGGAAATACGCTCGACCTCATCTTTACTAGATGCTGTTCTTCCACTAACCTCATTGCAACTCCCCTCCAAGTCTCCGACCACTACCTTGTATCCTTTTCCCTCTCGCTCTCATCCAACACTTCCCACACTGCCCCTACTCGGATGGTATCGCGCCGTCCCAACCTTCGCTCTCTCTCCCCGCTACTCTCTCCTCTTCCATCCTATCATCTCTTCCCTCTGCTCAAACCTTCTCCAACCTATCTCCTGATTCTGCCTCCTCAACCCTCCTCTCCTCCCTTTCTGCATCCTTTGACTCTCTATGTCCCCTATCCTCCAGGCCGGCTCGGTCCTCCCCTCCCGCTCCGTGGCTCGACGACTCATTGCGAGCTCACAGAACAGGGCTCCGGGCAGCCGAGCGGAAATGGAGGAAAACTCGCCTCCCTGCGGACCTGGCATCCTTTCACTCCCTCCTGTCTACATTTTCCTCTTCTCTCTCTGTTGCTAAAGCCACTTTCTACCACTCTAAATTCCAAGCATCCTAACCCTAACCCTAGGAAGCTCTTTGCCACCTTCTCCTCCCTCCTGAATCCTCCTCCCCTCCCCCCTCCTCCCTCTCTGCAGATGACTTCGTCAACCATTTTGAAAAGAAGGTCGACGACATCCGATCCTCGTTTGCTAAGTCAAACGACACCGCTGGTTCCGCTCACACTGCCCTACCCTGTGCTCTGTCCTCTTTCTCCCCTCTCTCTCCAGATGAAATCTCGCGTCTTGTGACGGCCGGCCGCCCAACAACCTGCCCGCTTGACCCTATCCCCTCCTCTCTTCTCCAGACCATTTCCGGAGACCTTCTCCCTTACCTCACCTCGCTCATCAACTCATCCCTGACCGCTGGCTACGTCCCTTCCGTCTTCAAGAGAGCGAGAGTTGCACCCCTTCTGAAAAAACCTACACTCGATCCCTCCGATGTCAACAACTACAGACCAGTATCCCTTCTTTCTTTTCTCTCCAAAACTCTTGAACTCTCTCGCTCAGAATGACCTTCTTGATCCAAATCAGTCAGGTTTCAAGACTAGTCATTCAACTGAGACTGCTCTTCTCTGTATCACGGAGGCGCTCCGCACTGCTAAAGCTAACTCTCTCTCCTCTGCTCTCATCCTTCTAGACCTATCGGCTGCCTTCGATACTGTGAACCATCAGATCCTCCTCTCCACCCTCTCCGAGTTGGGCATCTCCGGCGCGGCCCACGCTTGGATTGCGTCCTACCTGACAGGTCGCTCCTACCAGGTGGCGTGGCGAGAATCTGTCTCCTCACCACGTGCTCTCACCACTGGTGTCCCCCAGGGCTCTGTTCTAGGCCCTCTCCTATTCTCGCTATACACCAAGTCACTTGGCTCTGTCATAACCTCACATGGTCTCTCCTATCATTGCTATGCAGACGACACACAATTAATCTTCTCCTTTCCCCCTTCTGATGACCAGGTGGCGAATCGCATCTCTGCATGTCTGGCAGACATATCAGTGTGGATGACGGATCACCACCTCAAGCTGAACCTCGGCAAGACGGAGCTGCTCTTCCTCCCGGGAAGGACTGCCCGTTCCATGATCTCGCCATCACGGTTGACAACTCCATTGTGTCCTCCTCCCAGAGCGCTAAGAAACCTTGGCGTGATCCTGGACAACACCCTGTCGTTCTCAACTAACATCAAGGCGGTGGCCCGTTCCTGTAGGTTCATGCTCTACAACATCCGCAGAGTACGACCCTGCCTCACACAGGAAGCGGCGCAGGTCCTAATCCAGGCACTTGTCATCTCCCGTCTGGATTACTGCAACTCGCTGTTGGCTGGGCTCCCTGCCTGTGCCATTAAACCCCTACAACTCATCCAGAACGCCGCAGCCCGTCTGGTGTTCAACCTTCCCAAGTTCTCTCACGTCACCCCGCTCTTCCGCTCTCTCCACTGGCTTCCAGTTGAAGCTCGCATCCGCTACAAGACCATGGTGCTTGCCTACGGAGCTGTGAGGGGAACGGCACCTCAGTACCTCCAGGCTCTGATCAGGCCCTACACCCAAACAAGGGCACTGCGTTCATCCACCTCTGGCCTGCTCGCCTCCCTACCACTGAGGAAGTACAGTTCCTGCTCAGCCCAGTCAAAACTGTTCGCTGCTCTGGCCCCCCAATGGTGGAACAAACTCCCTCACGACGCCAGGACAGCGGAGTCAATCACCACCTTCCGGAGACACCTGAAACCTAGGATAGGATAAAGTAATCCCTCTCACCCCCCCCCCCCCCCTTAAAAGATTTAGATGCACTACTGTTCCACTGGATGTCATAAGGTGAATGCACCAATTTGTAAGTCACTCTGGATAAGAGCGTCTGCTAAATGACTTAAATGTAAATGTAAAATCCATTTTTAGAAAACATTTGTAAGGCAGCAAAATGTAAAGAAATGTGCAAGGGGTATATAGACTGTCACCCCCCCATTTACGAAAAGGGTTCGCTCCTACAGACAGTGAGTCATGTGGCCGTGGCTCGCTCCATAAAGCAGGCAGACATCGAGGCATTCAGTTACTGTTCGATTGAACGTTAGAATGGGTCAAACTAATGACCTAAGCGACTGAGTGTGGTATGATCGTCGGTGCCAGGCACCCCGGTTCCAATATCTCAGAAAGGCCGGCCTCGTGGGCTTTTCACGCACGGCAGTGTCTAGGGTTTACAGAGAGCGGTGCGACAAACAAAAAACATCCAGTCAGTGGCAGTCCTGTGGGCGAATACAGCTCGTTGATGAGAGGTCGAAGGAGAATAGCAAGAATTGTGCAAGCTAACAGGCAGGCCCACAACCAGGCAAATAACGGCGCAGTACAGCAGTGGTGTTCAGAGCGGCATCTCGGGAACACACAACTCGCCAGTCCTTGTCACAGATAGGCTATTGCAACAGACCACACCGGGTTCCACACCAATCAGCTAAAAACAAGAAGGGCACATGATCACCATCACTGGACAACTGAGGAGTGAAAAAAAACAACATTGCCTGGTCCGACGAATCCTGGTTCCTGTTGCGTCAGGATTTGGTGTAAGCAGCATGAGTCCACGGCCCCATCCTGCCTGGTGTCAACCGTACAGGCTGGTGGCGGGCTGTACCTAATAAACTGGCCATCGAGTCTATATCCTAATCAAATCAAATATATTGGTCACATACACGAGTTTAGCATATGCTATTGTGGGTGTAGCGAAATGCTTAAGCCTCTAGCTTCGACAGTGCAGTAATATCTAACAGTTTCACAACATATAACCAAAATACACGTAAATCTAAGTAAGGAATGGATTAAGAATACATATGTCAGAGCGGCATTGGACTACGATAAGGTGGCATGGTATAGAATACAGTATATACATATGAGATGGGTGATGCGATAACACACAATTAAATGGGTGGTGGGTGACACACAATTAAAGTGACTAAGATACCGTAGAAGAGTATAGAGTATAGAGTATAGAGCACAGTTTATTCAATGGGCTAGTGGTTCATTTCCTTAGAGTGGTCAGTGATTCCTAATCTATGTCTATAGGCAGCTGCCTCTGATGTGCTCATGATGGCTGTTTAACAGTCTGATGGCCTTGAGACAGAAGCTTTGATGCACCTGTACTGACCTCGCCTTCTGGATGATAGCGGGGTGAACAGGCAGTGTCTCGGGTGGTTGATGTCCTTGATGATCGTTTTGGCCTTCCTGTGACATCGGATGCTGTAGGTGTCCAGGAGGGCGGGAAGTTTGCCCCTGGTAATGCGTTGGGGAGACTGCACCACCCTCTGGAGAGCGTTGCGGTTGTGGGGGGTGCAGTTGCCATAGCAGGCGATGATACAGCCCGACAGGATGCTCTCAATTGTGCGTCTGTAAAAGTTGAGGTTTTTAGGTGACAAGCCAAATTTCTTTAGCCTCCTGAAGTTGAAGAGGCGCTGTTGCGCCTTCTTCACCACACTGTCTGTGTGGGTTTCAGTTTGCCAGCGATGTGTACACCGAGGAACTTGAAGCTTTCCACCTTCTCCACTGCGTTCCCATCAATGTGGATAGGGGGGTGCTCCCTCTGCTGTTTCCTGATGTCCAAAAACATATCCTTGGTTTTGTTGACGTTGAGTGAGAGGTTGTTTTCCTGGCACCACACTCCGAGAACCCTCACCTCCTCCCTGTAGGCTGTCTCATCGTTGTTGGTAATCAGGCCCACTACTGTTGTGTCGAGTGCCAACTTGATTATTGAGTTGGAGGCGTGCTTGGCCACGCAGTCATGGGTGAACAGGGAGTACAGGAGGGGGCTGAGCACACACCATCGTGGGGCCCCAGTGTTGAGCATCAGCAAAGAGGTGTTGTTTCCAACGTTCACCACCTGGGGGCAACCCGTCTGGAAGTCCAGGACCCAGTCGTACAGGACGGGGTTCAGACCAAGGGCCTTGAGCTTAATGATGAGCTTCGAGGGTACTACGGTGTTGAATGCTGAGCTATAGTCAATGAACAACATTCAGTGTGTTGGCGATTGCATCGTCTGTGGACCTATTGGGGCGGCAAGCAAATTGGAGTGGATCTAGGGTAACAAGTAGGGTGGAGGTGATTTCCTTTTGTAGTCCGTGATTGTCTGTAGACCCTGCCACATACGTCTCGTGTCTGAGCCGTGGAACTGGGACTCAACTTTGTCCCGAGACTGACGTTTAACCTGCTTAATTTCGGTGGGAATAACTACACTATTTGTATTCTAACAAATTCGCAGTCTTCTTGCCCTGGTTAAATGCGGTGGTT
Source organism: Oncorhynchus nerka (assembly GCF_034236695.1). Classification (NCBI taxonomy): domain Eukaryota; kingdom Metazoa; phylum Chordata; class Actinopteri; order Salmoniformes; family Salmonidae; genus Oncorhynchus; species Oncorhynchus nerka. The sequence continues at coordinate 50,064,256 of NC_088423.1, forward strand.
CGCGCTTTCAGTTTTGCGCCAATGCTCCCATCTATCCACTGTTTCTGGTTGGAGTAGGTTTTAATAGTCACAGTGGGTACAGCATCTCCTATGCACTTCCTGATAAACTCATTCACCATTACGGTATATGTGTTATTTTCTGAAGCTACGATGAACATATCCCAGTCCGCGTGATCAAAATAATCTTGAAGCGTGGATTCCTATTGGTCAGACCAATGATAGAAAGAGGGAGGGGAAGAGATATGGAAGAGAAGATGGGTGAAGAAGAGAGAGAAACCAGACCAACCACTAAGAGCTGGATCTCTGCCACTGAAAGTAAATAAAATGCACTGCTGACAGGCGCTTACATGATGAGAAGAAGGAGGGAGGGAGTGAGGGAGGAGAGAAATTAGGGAGGGGGAGAGAGAGAGACAAATATCTGCTTTCCTAAAACAAATAGGCATGGGAGTGTGACGAGAGCACAGGCAGCTGAGACCAGAGGAGGTGAAACGAAGCTTCACTAATCATCTCAATTTGTGAAGAATCACTCGATGCATCCTCGATCATCCCCCACACACCTTCTCTGTACCACGAGTAAAGAGAGTTAAACCAACCTTAGGGGCGAGGGCACTGCCAATGGGGCTCCGGTGGCATCATTAGAGTGGCCTGTGTCTGTCAGACCCCTGGCTCGAGGCTGTGCCCTGTCCTCCTAAGCCCGCCTATGCGCACCTCGCCCCCCTGTAACATGGATAAGCTCCCAGCATCCAGGCTCTGACACAGACACATTATCCTAAAAGCAGCCACTCTAAACCCCAAAGGAGCCCCCTCCCCTTCCTGGCTCATCTCTACTGCCATGCGGAGCAGACAGAAATAGCTTCAGTGGTGTTTGGAGCTCGTCGCCAACGGTGACGCCTGGGACTGCAGGGCTCAATGAGCAGTTGTGAGCAGCGCCGCCGCCATGGCAACCTCACCGGTCAGTGACATCATCCGGCCGACAGACAGACACAGGCAGGCTGAGAGAATGGGACTAAGCCCGACATGGGACACATGTACTAGGAAGTATAGGAACAGTGCAGTGGCCCGTGAATGGACCTCAGGCCTGTCCATCAGGGATAACTACCTATCTGGCCCCGGGCTTGCAACTGATCCCAATTCAGCCCGTAGATAGACACTGCCCTGCCCTTCGCGTGGCCTGTGAGCCACAACATGAGTTATCCTCATCTTCCAAACCAAAAAGAAGAGTTTCATAATTGTACAGAGACACATAACTGCTCTTTTTAATGTGGCACAAGACGGAACAAAGTGACTACCATCTTCCATTAGGTCAGCTTGGAACCACTTTTTAATACGGGGAGAGATTGATGACCACTTGATGGGAATAGCACATCTGCGAAGCACCCGTTACAGCGCATGAAAGGATAGGATACACACACACACACACAAAGAAGCACACGTGCAGAACCTCACACATCTCCTGCTAAGAACTTTGCCACTAACTCTTTCAACCACTACAACGTGCAGAGTTTCAACCGCATAATTAGGAAGATGGTGTAAACAAGCGATTTCAGCCATTCTCACATGGCATCTGTGTTTTCAAAAGGGAGATACGTACGTGGCCCAATGCTACATTACAACATCAACACACATGGGCGAGTGCCACACGAGGTGGTGGTTTCCTTGTGGCTAACCAAGTCTTCCCTCCCTCCCTTACAAGGAATCCTACGGGCCTCAAGCATAACTCATTCCCCTAAAAGGATGCTGCATTTTCCCCCTCCTGAGCTTTGGAATAGAGAGCCGAGGACTATTGAAAATAAAAGCCGATCATCCCCCCCAAAAAAATGGGAAATTGAAAATGCGAGAGGGAAGAAACTGGCAGTTTTCACAGCTGCAGCATATTACCATCGGCCTAAGGAATGTCAGCTATTTCTGCTTTAATAGTTTCCCTAATATGACACAGAGAAGTGTCTGTGTGTGTGTGATGGGCCAGCGGAGTGATGTGGTACAGGCACAGGGCCTGAAAGGAAGGGCCTTCTCCGCTATGGTCACCTATCCAAATGAAACTGAAGAGGGAAGGGGGTCCAGGAGAAAGCCTTTGCACTCTCCAGGTATTAAACAGAAAAACACTGTGCTCTGGGCCCTTCAGGAGCCTGTGGTTCAAGACCAGAGTGGGGCTCTGTGTGTGTGTGTGTGTGTGTGTGTGTGTTTCTATCCCCGAGATAGCAGTAGGGCGCCATATTAATAAACAGATGCCTCGAGACGCCCTGACCCTGGAATTCTGGGTAACGTAACCCTTCGCAAACAACCTTTGCCTTAGCAGCGCAGCATGATCTCCCCGAGACAGTGACTGAACAATAACACCTTTTACTGTGGACTGAGGTCTGTTATTTTACAGACTGGTGTGGTTAAACTGTTCTTACCTTTAGGTGGAAAGTAGGACTTGCTCTCGGCTTTGTGGGGCCAATCCACCACCAGGTGTCCATAGCGACGGAAGCTGTTGGTGATCTCATCTACAGGAAAAAGATGAATGAAGACAACACGTCAATGCAGTCATTAGCGCACTTTCCCGAGGAAACCGTTTGTCTACAAGCAGGCTGCCAACAACCACAAAAATGTGTCTGTCTACCCCTCACTGTATGCTATCAACAAAACCCAGGAAAATAATGTATTGTTGCCTGTCTACCCCTCACTGTATGCTATCAACAAAACCCAGGAAAATAATGTATTGTTCTCTGTCTACCCCTCACTGTATGCTATCAACAAAACCCAGGGAAACAATGTATTGTTGCCTGTCTACCCCTCACTGTTATGCTATCAACAAAACCCAGGGAAATAATGTATTGTTGTCTGTCTACCCCTCACTGTATGCTATCAACAAAACCCAGGGAAATAATGTATTGTTGTCTGTCTACCCCTCACTGTATGCTATCAACAAAACCCAGGAAAATAATGTATTGTTGCCTGTCTACCCCTCACTGTTATGCTATCAACAAAACCCAGGGAAATAATGTATTGTTGCCTGTCTACCCCTCACTGTTATGCTATCAACAAAACCCAGGGAAATAATGTATTGTTGTCTGTCTACCCCTCACTGTATGCTATCAACAAAACCCAGGAAAATAATGTATTGTTGCCTGTCTACCCCTCACTGTTATGCTATCAACAAAACCCAGGGAAATAATGTATTGTTGCCTGTCTACCCCTCACTGTTATGCTATCAACAAAACCCAGGGAAATAATGTATTGTTGTCTGTCTACCCCTCACTGTATGCTATCAACAAAACCCAGGAAAATAATGTATTGTTGCCTGTCTACCCCTCACTGTATGCTATCAACAAAACCCAGGAAAATAATGTATTGTTGCCTGTCTACCCCTCACTGTATGCTATCAACAAAACCCAGGAAAATAATGTATTGTTGTCTGTCTACCCCTCACTGTATGCTATCAACAAACCCAGGAAAATAATGTATTGTTGTCTGTCTACCCCTCACTGTATGCTATCAACAAAACCCAAGGAAATAATGTATTGTTGCCTGTCTACCCCTCACTGTATGCTATCAACAAAACCCAGGAAAATAATGTATTGTTGCCTGTCTACCCCTCACTGTATGCTATCAACAAAACCCAGGAAAATAATGTATTGTCTGTCTACCCCTCACTGTATGCTATCAACAAAACCCAGGAAAATAATGTATTGTTGCCTGTCTACCCCTCACTGTATGCTATCAACAAAACCCAGGGAAATAATGTATTGTTGCTTGTTTTCCAAAATGCTGTCCACTAGTCTACTGCATTAAACACGTCTTCACACTCCAGGCCAGGCAGCTTCTGTTCTCACTAGGGTCATTGTACTGTGGAAACTCAGAAATATTCCAAGAGGTCATGGGCACGCATTGTTCACAAACTCATTGTGTGTGTTGTGTTCTATGTGTGTACTAGTATGTGTCTGTATGTGTGTGTTTTGTGCAAGTGTTGTGTTCTGTGTGTGTTTGCGTGTGTTTGCGTGTGTGTGTGTGTGTCTCATGAAAGCCACATTGGGAATCTGGAATGGTGACACTGCTCATAGTCCTACCACGCAGTCAGGCCCTCTTCACACTTTGTGGGATAACACACTATCACATCTGCTGCCAGACTGACTGCCAGCTCACTGCCTCAAACCCACAGAACATAACCAGTCAGTCCACAGTCCCAGAGAGCCAAGCTTCATGACAGACAGCGGCATCATACAGACACAGAACCAGCCCTTTAGCCCACTGAGCCAGAAGGGCTACCAGCATCTGTAAACCCACATCTGGCACTATCCTAACCAGTGCAAAAAAAACCTACATGTACTAATCTGATTAACGTGCCATGCAGTTGATGGACGTTCTGTGAGGATACATAGTGATTGTACAGTAAAGTGAAGATCTGTTTGTGCGGTCTTGCCAACTTCCATGGTCATTGACATGACAAACACTGACCACAGGGGCTGGCAAGACAACCCAAACAGATCTGGGACACAGGCTAGTGCCACTGCCACCCGCCCGTACCTTCATCTATGTCAGGGGGAAGGCCTCCGACGAACACCTTCCTGGAGTAGCGCTCCATCCTCTCGCCGTTTTGACAGCGTGTGGGCGAGTTCAACCCCGGGGTCAGAGAGGGGTCACCGTGCCCGTCGTCCAGGAAACCGTCCTCGAACGGAAAGAGTGAAGAGCGACCTGGAAAGAGAGAGGTGGGAGGGGAAATAGAGAGAGGGGACAAGCAAGAGTAACAGGCAGAAGAGGAGAAAATAGAAGGGCACAGAACGGAAGAGGAGAAGACAGGGAGGACATGAAGAGAAAGGAAGAGAAACATGTTATTAAAACAGGTGACAATAGCCTCCTTAGAGGGGAAGGTCAAAGCACCATCATGCTTCTTCATGAGTTCTAATTCTTCAAAACATCGTGGGCCCGCCCGCCCGCCCTCGAGTCCATCCAGTTCGGTCCAATTACAAATCAACACAGGGTCTTCATAGCCCTCTTACACCAGATGGACCCGTGTTCCCGCGGGCCATAGGAACAAAGGGGTGGAGGGTGCAGGAGGGATGGAGGGCATTTGCCACAGCAGTTGATTACCTATTACAAATGTGAGCACATAGAGGACTGTGTACTGACCATAGAGATCATATCATTTTGCTATTCGTTTCTGTTCTAATTCCATGGCACTGACTGAGTGGTGCTGCAGGCAACGTCTAAAGCCTCGGATACGCGTAGGCTACTTTAAATAGAGTTGTATTTACCATGCCAGCAGGTACAAGGCGATAGCCTCTTTCTATGTACCGGTAAGTGCACAATAGTGGTATGTGGCGATGGAGGCCTCCCCCTTTATTAGCTGTACTGACTTGATGACAACTGCACGATTTGCTGATCGCTGAGTCATAAGCTCCGTCGACATGTGGACAAATGTGCTGCCAACAGCCAGACTTAAAAAAAGTACTACAATTCTTACACACACACACACACAAAATACAAGCATTGCAACAAACGTTGCATATGTTACCGGGGTTCCTCACTGAGTAAAGGTATGAATTAGTTGAACACTCCAAAAGTCAGAGAAGAGTATGTCCGCAGCACCCATTTCAGCCATTCAGGACATAAACAGTTTGAGTCACTGTACTTTCCTCAATGTTTTTATGGTCTAGACTTAAACATTTTGGGCCAAATCCAAATGGACTTGCTCCGGAACTGTCCATAATATATGGAGGGTCTATACTTGAGAATTCATGAATAATCCACAAGCAGCAGCCAATGCAGTTGCCTATAGCGATATACAGGAGCAGCACAATGACTCAGAATATTAAAAGAGACAAAAAAATTGCATTAAGCAAAATGGAGAAAAAAAAAGTTCAAGATACTAAAATGATCCGCCTCTCGACGTTCAATGAAATGTAATGACGTTAAAACAAAAAGGCGTGTACAAATGAATAGGATTTCATCCAATCACGGCACAGATGGAGGCAGATTATGTGACATTCCACTAGAACCCGGTAGCCTTGGAGAGAGAGAGAGAGACGCCCGTACGGAGAGAGAGCCAAGCAATTGCGCTCGTGCCTCCCGTTCATTTTGGCAAGCAGAAAGAGTAGAACTCCACACGTTACCTCTTCTGCGGCCATAGCTCCTGGCTGCTTGTGAACAGCGGAAGAGGGAGGGGGGAGAGAGAGAGAGACAGAGGGGTATGGAAAGGAGAGGGAGGGAGAGAGACAGAGACATGGGTTTCGTGGAAAGACAACCAGGCAGAACATCACCAAGGCAACAGTGACACCACAGACGCAGACAGCCACACCTAATCATCAGCGATGGAGGTAGACAAGGAGTCATTATGGGTTGGCTGGCAGTATCCCACAGGAAGCCTGCTGCGCCTACTGTACCTGAGCCAGACTAGACTAGACTAGAGGATAATGGGCGAGGTTATAATAGGCCTAACTACTCTGAAATAGTCACCTGCAATAACAAGACCCTATAACCCAGGTTATAATCTCAGGCAAGAAACACGGACTACTACCTGGCTCACGTTTTGCTCTAATTTCGCCGCAGCGTGAATATTCACGAATGTGACCGATAAAGCGGCACGCAGACACATTAGACAGGTTGTCGTTAGCCATTACCACGAACTAGTGGAAGATTAGTCTTTATCCCGTGGGGAAATTTCCACCCACAGCTGCCCTGGATGGAGCCATGGAGGTGACAGCCTGAGTCTCAGAGTCCAGACAGGAAAAGAGAGAGAGGAGGACTGCCCTACCATGTGATAGGGTTGGCTGGGAGATCGCAATCTAGTGAACAGGCCCAAAGGTACAGCAGGCAGCGATAAGACGTTGTGACCTTTCTCTCCATTTCATTAGTTGGCGTGTGCGTGAGCTCTCACAAAAAAAAACTTTGGAGTATCAGCTCGAGCTCAGGAAATACGGTAGCAAAGCACTAACTTGAAAAAAACTAAACAAATGTGTTGTTTGGTGTGTGTGTGTGTTCACGTGACATTTCGTAACCTTCTTTAAAAATGCACCCAACATGCCTGAATAGGAGTCTTGTTGTGCCTGAGAAAAAAAGCAGACAGAAGGCAAACAAGGCAGACTGAGGTATTAAGAGTCTATAACATTAATGCCAGTAGACAGTGTGTGGGTGGGTGGGAGGGGGGTGAGTAATGCATCCCTAAACAGACCTTCACACAGTCAAAATGTCACAGAGAACAAAGTCTTCTCCTAGAAACCAATATGGGGGTGTCCATTGTGATGGTGCCATTGTGTGAACCCCCCCCCCCCCCCCTCTCCCTCCCTTGCTCTTGACAGAAACACTGCATCCAGACCTCTTCTCTCACTGGGTTTTCATTAAAACTCGGTCTCTTCTCACCACAGAGCAGAGTTGTTCCGACCGGTGTTCTCCGCATTCTTCTTCCACCGTATGGGCCTTGGGAGAGACAAAGGCACCTAGCAACAAGGGGAAGAAAGTGGAAGAGTGGAACCTACTGATCTAGTGTGGACTAGTAAGTGGTGTTGGGGGAACTGTGTGTCCGTCACCCTGGTGAGGGAGAATAAGACGAGGAGGCGGATGAGAGGGTTAGGAATGGCAGGAGTTGGCACAGACTCAAAAATAAGAGTGTCAGAGAGGAGACTTAGAAGGAAAGACGGGGGATATCTCCTGGGGAGGAGTGGTACTGGGAAAACGCCTGCTAGCTCCTTGAACTATTCACAGACCTGCCCTTCTTTATCCATAAATCCATGTTGGGTGTCTCACTGGCTCATCCTTCATCTAAGCCAGAGAAGCAGTGGGTAGATGTAGAAATCGTTTGGAGACCCAGTCTCTATAGTCTGGGCAAAACAATGGCGAGAAATGAAGAGGAGATTAACGTTAACCCGCTTTCTTCACATCCAAAGCCTTGCCGTCTAAAACATGGCAGACTACAGCAGTGAGCGCCAATTCTGACAGATGCCGGAGCTCCATGCAGATCGGAGACCAAGTTAAACGCTCCAGAAGAGCAGTTTAACATCGATTTCAAACGCGTTCCCCAAAGGACTGACGATGAAAAGAACAAGTTGAAGAGAAAACAGACGGCAGTGTTGTCAAGCTGTGACAGCAGTAAAATGAGTTACTATAAGCCTTGTTGGATATCTTCTCCCTTTCCATTCATCCTCTTCTCCACTCTTTTCTTACTGCTTCCCCACTGGCATCCCCAACCAGGCAAGTAAGGAGAGCCAGGGTTGTGTTCATAAGGCCACACAACCGAAAATGTTTTGAAGTAGAAAACAAAATCAACGTTTAGTTCTTGCCTTAGCCCTACACCTGATTCAAATCACACTGGGTTAGAGGTAGGCCCTCCCTGTTTCAGTCCGTTTTCTCTCGATTGGTGCCTAATGAACATGACCCAGGACTCGACTAACACTCCCAGATGTCTTGAGCTGAGCTCCACCAGTCACCATGGACACCCCAATCCTCTCCCCTGTCAATTAAATTGGCAAGGCTGAAAGAAAGAGCCGTTTGACAACTCACTGTCTAAAACCTGGACAGAGGGAGATAAATTGATTTTCTGACATTTCTGAAATATGAGGATTTTTTCTCTCTCTTAGAGACGGAAAATTGAAAAACTCTTGCTGCCGGCCTCAACTAGAGCCTGTGTGGACCAAACCCTGTGACCTCTTCCACATGGTACGACCCGGAGAGGTCGTACCATGTGGGCTGTTTGCCATCTGCTAGGGGGAACGGGGGTGGGGGGGGTCTAGGCTTACAGACGGTATTTGACAGCGGTTCCTCCCTGCTCTGCACTGAGAGAGGGGTCCACGCTGGGTTTATGGTGTCAGGGGGTAACACTTGGCAAGGGGTGCAAGGTGGGATTAGCATGGGTATGGGCATGGGCCCTGTGGTGATCCCCGCCCCAACCCTAGAAGCTAGGGCATATCCCTGAGTCATCCTGCGTAGATGCGTTAAGACGACACTACTTCTGAATCGGTTTCTGCCGCTCGTTTCCATGAAGTAGAGAAGCAACACAATGGCGCCACTTAAAAGTGGCCACGATTAAAGCAAACACACACACACCCATAATAACATGGTAACATAGAGGGATAAGGATTGTATACGTTTCAAAATGCTACTCACTGTTCAATGGCATGATGTGATCTGCTCCGGGGTGGTGAAAGTTCAGACCCATACGTCCTGTAGAGAAACAAGAGGTTAAAGGTTATAACCCGTGAGTGTCGGCCTACATAACAGTGTCTCATACGCAACAACAAAAAACACTCACCATGTTCCATACCAGCACAAAACATGGAAACGCTAACACGAAACCTAGAACTTATGTGAATGTTCTGAGGGGACAACATGTGTAGCATACAACGTTACATGCTAAGCACGCGTTATACTGTTCTACATAACCTGGTAAAAAGGCGCCCGCGGAAAATAAAGCTAGAACCATTGAGAAACCAAACCACTGCAAACGTGTGTAATAGACAGAATAAAGATTTAGGCTGGGCTATGGAAAACAGTCATTCAATTATCTCGCTCTCCTGTGTCACATCTCTCTCACACACACACTCCAACGCAAAGAATGTGACAGAGCATGCATTCTGCTCTGGTGACAAGAGTGTGGTGTGGACATGCCCAGACATCCTCCACACCAACCAGGGAAAGGACTTCCTGGTACAAACTGTAGTACATCTCCCCTCCTTCTGGCTCGGTCTCTTTCATACACACACACACACACACACACACACACACACACACACACACACACACACAGCAAATAGGGAAGGACTGAAGGAAACATAAAACATGTCACTCTCGATACTCTGCACTGATTATTATTGGTGTTGGTGGTAGCCTGACTGTCAAAGCCTACACTCGATCCTCATGTCGACCACTGATGCACCCTAGGTGCGTCACGACGACGCTACTTCTGAATACGTTTCCATTGTTCATTTCCACCAAACAAGAGAAGGAACAAAATGGCACCTGTCAAGGCTACAATAAAAGCACACACACAGTGTAGGCTGTTTCATCGCGAACAGTTGCGTTATGATTATGAGTCACTTTTAGCCAAAGACAAAATGAGCATCCATATTTTAAAAAGTGACACTTTCGATTCCACAGTCCTTCCTTTCAACAACACTAAACTACTGGCTGGCTTGCAAACACATGAGCAGCAAGACGCCGCCATGGACAGCGGAGAAACAGGGTTCGGGAGTTCATATAATGAAAGAAACGGTCCGGCAAGGCAACCTTGCCTCTAAATGGCAGATATTTCTACATCCATTACCCAACAGAAAACGTGCGACTAACGTGTTGGCTCCAACAGGGCAACATGTTTCAACACAGTGCTAAACATCTGCACTTAGTCTCGACAGTATGTCCACAAAGCAAGGATAATGGCAGGGGCAGACATCTTGGTTTACCGAGTGGGTGTCTATATATAGAGAGAAACCTGAGAGAGACTGTGGCAGCCCGCGTCGCAAGCTGGAACGGCGCAAACGTGTCAAAAACGTTTCAAAACTAAGCCGCAGCAGAGAGATAAAAGATTTTCAACAGTTTTAGACCAGGGTCGTATACATTAGGGCCAAAAAGAGCAAAATGCTTAGAAACGGAGAGCGAAAATGTGCGTTGCTTTTTGGACAAGTTGAGGTACGGTCCCTTTTGTTTTCAGTCTGTAGTCTTCCGTTTTGGGGCTTAATGAATATGGCCCAGTCCTCCTCCTAGGCTGGAAACCACAGTGAAACTTGTAGTGCTCTCTGGGTGAAAACAAGAGAGGGGAGGGACCAGTGCAGCCTCCACCATCCAACCGATCAACAGATGAGAGCAGATGAGGATTTCCTCACAGTTCTCAACGAGTCATAATCCAGCATGAGAACAGAGGGGCTTATATGGCAATCCTTTGCATAGTCAATCCTGTAAAAAAAAGAGCGAGTGTGTGCACGCACGCACACACCCACCGAGTCAATTTTCACCCTCCCCCCCCCCCCCCCCATACTGCTATTTCTAACTGAATGAGGGCATGGTTTGGCTATCTTGAGTGAAGAAATCTTATTGGGTGTGCCAGCATCACCGTATTGTGACACGCCTGAGCGAGCATGTTGTGCTACTTGTCAAAAAGGATGTCAAAATAATATTCTAATCGATATAGTCAGACTCAGTAGGCCAGAGGACATAGCCACATTGTTTCTCCGAAACGGTAAACAATGTCAGATGGAAGATAGCGACTTGGTATAATAACATCCCTGACTAGTACTCTAGATTTAAAATGTGTGGTTTGGTTTGAACTGTGGCGAGACACTCAATAGGAACCACACCGTGCTGTGTCTTCAGGTACAACATTATGGATTTGCAAACCTTTTTACAATGTACATTAAAACGTACAAATGTTCACAGCATTACTGGAGTGTTAGGTCACAGCCAACACGGAATATATCCAGCCCCCTAGCTCTAGGTGCACTGGGAGGAGAGCGGTGTGATGCCTCCATTTTGCCTCTTAAATAGCTGGGGTCCACGGTGGTCCTACCTAAACCAGGGTTGTATTCATTAGGGAACACTGTAGCAAAATGTTTTGTAACGGTAGGAGAAAATGACCGTTTCTAGTGGACACGTTCAGCTACTCCATCCCAGTTTGTCTGTTATCTTCCGTTTGGTGCTTAATAAATACCTCCCAGGCATTCTAGTGGTGACAAAATGGACAGTTGCTCCCAAAAGCCCTAAAATAGCTCTGGGCCAGTGCCATCTGCTTCCCCAGTTCAGTGGCATGGCCTCAGGGTGCTGGGCTGGTGACATTTCCACACCGAGGGGGGCTGAGGAGTACTGGTTGGAGCAGTGTTTCTTAATCCTGGTCCTGGGGAGCCAAAGGCGGTGCATGTTTAGTGTTTGCCATTGCACTACACAGCTAATTCAAATGATCACCTCATCAAGCTTGGACGATATGAATCAGGTTTAGCACTAAGGCAATGACTAAAATGTGCAACCCTTGGGGTCGCCGAGATCAGGATTAAGAAACACTGTGTTGGAGCACTGGACTGGAGAAATATAGTACAGCTGCTGTACACTACTGGTGAACTGGACAGAGTGAAGACGCCTGGTCTATCTCTCCAAACCACCGATGATGTTTATGCAGAAACCTCCCCAGACTAGCGCTTAGGAAAGGCTAGGTGTGTTTGGTTTAGCCTAAATGGACTGGTTTTCAATGGGCTGCATTTAGAGAAGCATTGTACAGCATATTATGCTCCTAAAGGGTTAACCTTCCTCTAGATTCCATGAGGTGCTCATCAGCCATTGCTTCACACCTGGAATTCTCTCGGACTCTGCCTCAGCCACGTTTTTCAACCTCTGTTCCACATTAAAGAACATATTAAAGCTCCCCAATAACTGCCTTTGGAAAAAGCCAGAGCAGCAGTTATGGGGAGGACTGGCAAGTCAACGGGGAGGTGTGGAAATGTTAACCCAGCCGACAAAAACACCTTGAGCCTAGAGAATGAGGTCTCACACTCGGGCTACTGGCAATGAACAGCAACTCCCCTACTGTCTGAAAACCGCAAAGGACAAATGTCAGCTTTATTTACCCGAGATGTTGCGGAAATGAGACATCTTTCTCTACAAAAAAACTATCAAGAATGCACTCAAAAGAAAGGCCAACAGAATTAGACTACAAGACTGTTTTTCATCAAAGCTCATCTCATCAACTTCTGCTGGTAGAGGCTGGATGGACAAAGGCTTAACTAAGCTAATGGAGCTAGTTGGTGTGTGTGTGTGTGTGTCTAACCTTTACCACCGCCAACGAAGCTTAGAAAGTACTCTTACCTCATCTCCCGACAATGACTGTTTAAAGTGCAGAATCTTCTTGGTGTCGGCGATTGAGCAAACGTTTTATTTCATTTAACTAGGAAAGTCAGTTCAGAACAAATTCTTACTTACAATGACGGCACCTTCAAATGATTGAAGGTGTACATTTGAGTTAGCCGTCATTTTTATGGTCTAGGTCAAGCTCAGTTTAATCGGTCAGCCTGGCCAAAAACGGCCTGATTGTCTGGGTGACCTTTCAACGTCCTTACCTCAAGGTCAAGCTGCTGTGACATCTCTCTGACCCAAACGAACCAGCCTTCACTGCCCTTTCATTATCTTACCCCATCTGTTAACTCTGATGTTGTAGCTTCCCTCCGGATAAAATGGGAGTCAATAGTAAGGTTTTATCATATATTGACCTATAAAATCAACAAAAACACCATTGCTCAATGGGTCTGTACTCAACCTCTCTGTTATTGGTTTGGGGGTGTCACCAGGCAGGCCAAAACTCGATCCAACAAAAACAGGCTGATATATATACCAAAACGGCATTATCATCATTTCTATGTATCATTCCAACCTCATAGTTTAGAAATATATATATATATATATATATATATAAGAAATCTAAAAACACAGGAAAATCCCATTTTTGACAGCACTGGGCCTTTAAACTAGTTGAGATGAGTATTTACAGTTAGAAGACCAGTGGAAAGCCTTCCCAGAGGAGTGGAGGCTGTTAAAGCAGTAAAGGGGGGACCAACTCCATTAATGCCCGTGATTTTGAAATGAGATGTTGGACGAGCAGGTGTCCACCTACTTTTGGTCGTCTAGTGTATGTTTAAGCATACATGGCTGTTGGGAGTGTGTTGCCATACCTTCAGCTCCCAGGTGCAGCAGAGCTGACGCACTAAATATGAAGTTGCAGCAGATGTCTTGACCACACTCTGTCTGTTGTCCAGACAGCGGTAGCGTTGGAAGGTAGAGAACGACCAACATTGATTTTTTTTTTTAGGGCCGATACCAATACCGATTTTTGGGGGTCAAGGAGGCGGATGAACGATATTTTAGGCCAATGCTCAACATCAATACATTTGAAAATTTGGAGGAGAGAATTTCCTAGAGACAATTAAAAAAAAAAAATCAAACAAGTGTGACTTTGTTTTTACCAATCTAACATAATGGTAATACTTTATTTGAATGGGAAATCTCTTGATGAACTGGGAAAATTAAGATGGCTTAGGCCACAATTACAGGTGAATGTATATTCAATAGGAGTGTGGGCATGTATTGATCATTTTTTTGCTTGTTTTGGCTAAACCAGTGGAGTCCACAGATGACAAACAAACCGTTTGCAGACTTATATTAGCCGACTGATCAGCATTTGCATAGAAGCAGAGGCTACACGTTTCTCCACACTGACGAAATTCACGTTAATTCAAAACATCACTAACTAAAAAAATGCTAAAACGCACAACAGCCCATTTCTAAAAGCTCAAGTGCAAAAACAAAGCGACAATGGAATTTGTTTGTAGCTGAGGCATAAGATCATGTGAGGCAGACCAGCTGAGCTATGTGTGTGTGTGTGTGTGTGTGTGTGTGTCTGTGTTCAGCGTACTGACATGAGTGCTTTGAATAGTGCCTGATTTGCATGTGGCAGTACACACACACACACACACACACACACACACACACACACACACACACACACACACACACACACACACGTCTACGGAGCAGTTCATCCCGTGTCAGAGTGATCAGAATATGTGGTTGTGTGTGAGAAGGACTGTGTGCGCCATAGCCACAGCCTGGTGGCTTGCAGTGGTGTCTGTTGTCAGGCTCAGACTGCTGGCGTTTTTCCAGGCCGAGGGGAGGAACTGTGGAGCAGGGGAAAGCCTAACTACTGACTCTCCACACGTGAGCTAAGCTGACCCAATTTCGGGACTCACTTCATGCGCTCCAGTGTGGAGCAAAAAGAAAAGAAAAAAGGCCCCGTTTGATCACGATATCCCAGCCCGGGCACCCCTCCCTTTGAAAGCAGAGTGTAAATTCCCCATGCATGCCATCCCGATCTGATTAATCAGCATTCAGGAGTTAAAGAGGATCACAAGAACGGAGTGGCAGTCAGTAGTCGCCCCCCCATTCCTTTTCTCTGGACGGACTCCTCTCAGAGTCAACGCTCTAGAGTCTCAGAGTCAACGCTCTAGAGTCTCAGAGTCAACGCTCTAGAGTCTCGCCCTTCTCACCGTCATAGTCAGGAAGAGAGGGGTTCACATTCACACCCTCTGTGCAATCCCCCCCTCGCTCTCCCTCCAGTCTCTCCCCTCGCTCTCCCTCCAGTCCCTCCAATCGCTCTCCCTACAGTCTCCCCCCTTGCTCTCCCTCCAGTACTCCCCCCCCTCGCTCACCCTCCAGTCCCCCCGCTCACCCTCCAGTCCCCCCCTCCCTCCAGTCCCCCCTCTCCTCCAGTCGCCCCCTCGCTCTCGCTCAGTCTCCCCTCGCTCTCGCTCCAGCCTCCCCCTTCGCTCGCTCTCTCTCCAGTCTCCCCCCCTCGCTCTCTCTCCAGCCTCCCAGTCTCCCTCTCTCCAGTCTCACTCGTCCCCCTCTCTCCAGTCTCACTCGTCCCCCTCTCTCCAGTCTCACTCGTCCCCCTCTCTCCAGTCTCACTCGTCCCCCTCTCTCCAGTCTCACTCGTCCCCCTCTCTCCAGTCTCACTCGTCCCCCTCTCTCCAGTCTCACTCGTCCCCCTCTCCAGCCTCACTCGTCCCCCTCTCTCCAGTCTCACTCGTCCCCCTCTCTCCAGCCTCACTCGTCCCCCTCTCTCCAGCCTCACTCGTCTCCGTCTCCAGCCCCTCTCTCCAGCCTCACTCGTCTCCTCTCTCCAGCCTCACTCGTCTCCTCTCTCCAGCCTCACTCGTCTCCCTCTCTCCAGCCTCACTCGTCTCCCTCTCTCCAGCCTCACTCGTCTCCCTCTCTCCAGCCTCACTCGTCTCCCTCTCTCCAGCCTCACTAGTCTCCCTCTCTCCAGTCTCCCCCCCGCTCTCCCTCCAGTCTCCCCTTCGCTCCCTCTCCAGCCACCCCCACCTTCGCTCGCTCTCTCTCCAGCCTCCCGTCTCCCTCTCTCTCCAGTCTCACTCTCTCCCTCTCTCCAGTCTCCCTCTCTCTCCAGCCTCCCGTCTCCCTCTCTCCAGTCTCACTCGTCTCCCTCTCTCCAGTCTCCCTCTCTCTCCAGTCTCACTCGTCTCCCTCTCTCCAGTCTCCCTCTCTCTCCAGTCTCACTCGTCTCCCTCTCTCCAGTCTCCCTCTCTCTCCAGTCTCACTCGTCTCCCTCTCTCCAGTCTCACTCAGTCTCCCTCGTCTCCCTCTCTCCAGTCTCACTCGTCTCCCTCGTCTCCCTCTCTCCAGTCTCCCTCGTCTCCTCTCTCCAGTCTCACTCTCCAGTCTCACTCTCTCCAGTCTCCTCTCTCCAGTCTCCTCTCTCCAGTCTCCCTCTCTCCAGTCTCTCTCTCCAGTCTCTCTCTCCAGTCTCCTCTCTCCAGTCTCCCTCTCTCCAGTCTCCCTCTCTCCAGTCTCCTCTCTCCAGTCTCCTCTCTCCAGTCTCCTCTCTCCAGTCTCCCTCTCTCCAGTCTCCTCTCTCTCAGTCTCCCTCTCTCCAGTCTCCCTCTCTCCCAGTCTCCCTCTCTCCAGTCGTCTCCTCTCTCCAGTCTCACTCTCTCCAGTCTCACTCTCTCCAGTCTCCTCTCTCCAGTCTCCCTCTCTCCAGTCTCCCTCTCTCCAGTCTCACTCTCTCCAGTCTCCCTCTCTCCAGTCTCCCTCTCTCCAGTCTCCCTCTCTCCACTCTCTCCAGTCTCCTCTCCCTCGTCTCCCCCCCTCTCCAGTCTCCCTCGTCCAGGCTCCCCCTCTCCAGGCTCCCCCTCTCCAGGCTCCCCCTCTCCAGGCTCCCTCCCTCTGGAAATGTCACCCCTCGCTCTCTCTCTCTCAGTCCCCCCTCGTCTCCCCCAGTCCCCCCGCTCTCTCTCGCTCAGTCCCCCCTCGCTCTCTCTCGCTCAGTCCCCCCCCCAGTCTCTCTCTCGCTCAGCCCCCCTCGCACTCGCTCACTCTCCCCCCTCGCTCCAGTGTCCCCCCTCGCTCCAGTCTCCCGCTCCAGTCTCCCCCCGCTCCAGTCTCCTCCAGTCTCCCCACTCGCTCCAGTCTCCAGTCTCCCCACTCGCTCCAGTCTCCCCACTCGCTCCAGTCTCCCCCACTCGCTCCAGTCTCCCCCCACTCGCTCCAGTCTGCCCCACTCGCTCCAGTCTGCCCCACTCACTCCAGTCTCCCCCACTCACTCCAGTCTCCCCACTCACTCCAGTCTCCCCCACTCACTCCAGTCTCCCCCACTCACTCCAGTCTCCCTGTGTGCCCGAGCTGATTTACAACAACAAGGGAACATTTGCAGGAGATTCTGGTCCCTCCGTCCCCTTCTCTCGTTCCGGTGAAGTCGGGCCGGGAACGAGACGACCTTTGCAGCGATGAAACAATGCTCTCTCGACACAATATTGAAAAAACAGAATCTACGCATGAGAGCGCAGCAGGCAGCAACTCATAATACACCCCCCGAACATTTCCACTGTCAGGCAGGCTAAGAAAACAACACTGAACATGAGTCAGTTTTCATAATAGGAATGTGACCTACTCTGACAAAATGATCTCAAGGACATACGTGTGGTGTTGAAAGAATTTGGGGAGAGTATCCATTCCAAAACAACATGTTGCTTTTGACAGTAAACTCTCTTTTCTCCTTGGTCTACCTTCATATTCCCCTGAAATAAGGCATTTGAACCATTGCCTTGATTTTCTGTTTCTTTGTATCAAATAATCACCACGTCAGCCTTTGGAGTGGCATTTTTCGCTCATGTTCCGTTCCCAGCAATCCAACAAGACACATTTGAACAT
This sequence comes from Oncorhynchus nerka, assembly GCF_034236695.1. Taxonomy (NCBI): domain Eukaryota; kingdom Metazoa; phylum Chordata; class Actinopteri; order Salmoniformes; family Salmonidae; genus Oncorhynchus; species Oncorhynchus nerka. Next base: position 50,081,929 of record NC_088423.1, read on the forward strand.
GAAAAAAAAGGTAACTCTGGTTGAATGGGTCATATTTTTTTTTTTACCGTTTGAGTTAGAGAAGAGCTGTTTTCTTCGTTGTAAAGCTGCATGCATGCAAACTAGCAAAGCCTACTCAGATTGGCCTGTGCACTGGTTATACCAGGGATGAAACGATATACAGTCCATTCGGAAAGTATTAAGAACCCTGGACTTTTTCAACATTTAGTTACGTTACAGCCTCATTCTGAAATTGATTAAAAAGTTTTTATCCCTCAATCTACACACAATACCCTATAATTTCCGTACAAATTCAGAACCTTTGCTATGAGACTCGATATTGAGCTCAGGTGTATCCAGTTTCCATTGTTCATCCTTGAGATGTTTCTACAACAGATATTGGAGTCCACCTGTGGTAATTTCAATTGTTTGGACATGATTTGGAAAGGCACACACCTGTCAAAGAAGGTTCCACAGTTGACAGTGCATGTCAGAGCAAAAGCCAAACCATGAGGTCAAAGGAATTGTCCGCAGAGCTCCGAGACAGAATTGTGTCGAGGCACAGATCTGGAGAAGGGTACCAAAACATGTCTGCAGCATTGAAGGTCAAAGAACACAGTGGCCTCCATCATTTTTGTATGGAAGAAGTTTGGAACCAGCAATACTCTTCTGAGAGCTGGCCGCCTGACCAAACGAGGGAGGGGACTTTGGTCAGGGAGGTTACCAAGATCCCGATGGTCACTCTGACAGAGCTCTGGAAGTTCCTCTGTGGAGATGGGAGAACCTTCCAGAGGGATAACCATCTCTGCATCACTCCACCAATCAGGCTTTTATGGTAGCGTGGCCAGACGCAAGCCACTCCTCAGTAAAAGGCACATGAGTTTTCCAAAAGGCACCTAAATACTCTCAGACTATGAGAAACAAAATTCTCTAGTCTGATCAACTGAAGATTGAACTCTTTGGCCTGAATGCCAAGCGTCACGTCTGGAGGAAACCTGGCACCATCCATACGGTGAAGCATGGTGGGGGCAGCATCATACTGTGGGATGTTTTTTAGCAAGAGAGACTGGGTGACTAGTCAGGATCGAGGGACAAATGAACAGAGCAAAGTACAGAGAGATCCTTAATGAAAACCTGCTCCAGAGCGCTCATGACCTTTACCTTACAACAGGACAACAACCCTGAGCACACAGGAAAGACAATGCAGGAGTGGCTTTGGGACAAGTCTGAATGTCCTTGAGTGGCCCAGCCAGAGCCCGGACGTGAACCTGATCTAACATCTCTGGAGAGACCTGAAAATAGCTAGACAGCGACACTCCCCATCTAACCTGACAGAGCTCGAGAGGATCTGCAGAGAAGAATGGGAGAAACTCCCCAAATACAGGTGTGCCAAGCTTATAGTGTCATACCCAGGAAGAGTCGAGGCTGTAATCGCTGCCAAATATGCTTCAACAAAGTACTGAGTAAATGGTCTGAATATTTATGTAAATGTGATAATCCCCCCTTTTTATATATATAAATGTGCAACACCCCAATAAATCTTGTTTTTGCTTTGTCATTATGGGGTATTGTGTGTAGATTGATGAGGGGGAAAAACCATTTAAAAAAAGAGAGGTTTATTCAACATATACAGTGCCTTGCGAAAGTATTCGGCCCCCTTGAACTTTGCGACCTTTTGCCACATTTCAGGCTTCAAACATAAAGATATAAAACTGTATTTTTTTGTGAAGAATCAACAACAAGTGGGACACAATCATGAAGTGGAACGACATTTATTGGATATTTCAAACTTTTTTAACAAATTTAAAAACTGAAAAATTGGGCGTGCAAAATTATTCAGCCCCCTTAAGTTAATACTTTGTAGCGCCACCTTTTGCTGCGATTACAGCTGTAAGTCGCTTGGGGTATGTCTCTTATCAGTTTTGCACATCGAGAGACTGACATTGTTTCCCATTCCTCCTTGCAAAACAGCTCGAGCTCAGTGAGGTTGGATGGAGAGCATTTGTGAACAGCAGTTTTCAGTTCTTTCCACAGATTCTCGATTGGATTCAGGTCTGGACTTTGACTTGGCCATTCTAACACCTGGATATGTTTATTTTTTAACCATTCCATCGTAGATTTTGCTTTATGTTTTGGATCATTGTCTTGTTGGAAGACAAATCTCCGTCCCAGTCTCAGGTCTTTTGCAGACTCCATCAGGTTTTCTTCCAGAATGGTCCTCTATTTGGCTCCATCCATCTTCCCATCAATTTGAACCATCTTCCCTGTCCCCGCTGAAGAAAAGCAGGCCCAAACCATGATGCTGCCACCACCATGTTTGACAGTGGGGATGGTGTGTTCAGGGTGATGAGCTGTGTTGCTTTTACGCCAAACACAACGTTTTGCATTGTTGCCAAAAAGTTCAATTTTGGTTTCATCTGACCAGAGCACCTTCTTCCACATGTTTGGTGTGTCTCCCAGGTGGCTTGTGGCAAACTTTAAACGACACTTTTTATGGATATCTTTAAGAAATGGCTTTCTTCTAGCCACTCTTCCATAAAGGCCAGATTTGTGCAATATACGACTGATTGTTGTCCTATGGACAGAGTCTCCCACCTCAGCTGTAGATCTCTGCAGTTCATCCAGAGTGATCATGGGCCTCTTGGTTGCATCTCTGATCAGTCTTCTCCTTGTATGAGCTGAAAGTTTAGAGGGATGGCCAGGTCTTGGTAGAGTCTTGGTCTGATACTCCTTCCATTTCAATATTATCGCTTGCACAGTGCTCCTTGGGATGTTTAAAGCTTATATAAATAAATGTCGTTCCACTTCATGATTGTGTCCCACTTGTTGTTGATTCTTCACAAAGAAATACAGTTTTATATCTTTATGTTTAAAGCCTGAAATGTGGCAAAAGGTCGCAAAGTTCAAGGGGGCCGAATACTTTCGCAAGGCACTGTATATGTTTACACTGCGTACAAAACATTAAGAACACTGTCCTAATATCGAGTTCCAACCGCTTTTCCCCACAGAACAACCTCAATTTGCTGGGGCATGGACTACAAGGTGTCGAAAGTGTTCCACAAGGAGGCTGGCCCACTCATAAATTATTATTTTTTTTAAATCAGAGAGGCTCATGGTCTTGTTGAATAGCAGTAATGTACCGTCATTTGTAATCATTGCCAGGTGGCATCCTAAGTCAAAAAAGCTTACCAGCAGGCACTTGACGAGACTGGTACTCGGCAGGTGCTTTTTCAAAGCCTGTGGTGAAATGCTCAAATATAGCATTTATTTCAAGAATAAGTTTAGGTTTAATCAATAGTTTGTAAGTATGGCCACATCGAGTTTTGAATCAATGTTTTTGTCATCCCGCAGCAGGGGTGTAACCTATAAAGGGGTAACTTTAGATTGGTTTCATACCAATTTCACATTATCTTGTATCCTTTCCCCCCACTCACTAAAAAAGAGGCACAGAAATCCTACCACAATAACCTTCCCTGTGCCATTAAAGTCAGTCAAAGAATATGGTTGCAATAAGGGCACACGCCTACGAGGAGGCACACGAAAGGGCCACGCACACATACATGTGAGCAATCGAATCGCACGCAGTCACTCAAAACATCAGAGAACCACAAAACACGGCAGCACACCATGATGACACAAGTGCCATCTTGTCAATTCATATTTGCCTGTGACAGCAATATTTACCCAGGAAATAGAAGCAGAAATGTCACCACGAGTACTTGATTAAAGTCAGAAGACAACGCTGAGAAGCAGCTCATAAGGGAGATTGTTTTTTAAAGCATTCACTACACACAGATTACAAGAACAGTGTGTAAGATTTTGCAGGTAAGGCCAGTGGTTCATTGATCGTATTCAATTTATGACTGCAAAATCAACTCAACTAGATTGTATTGGTGGTAGAGATGGCAAATAGCGCAAATATGAAGCCAAAAAAAAAAGCGTGTATGATGTATGAACACTCCTAACCTGCAAAATGATCCCTCCATATAATATCAGCGATAGTCATTGGTGGGCCACCGGCTGGGTGTGGTTTACCTTTGTCATGGTCAGTCCTTATCATATCCATTAAGGAATTTTCCAAAGAGTGCAAGCTAAATGCATCAAAGGGCCGATTCCGGTCCTGCAAGAGAAGAGAGGGGTCAGAGGTTAGTCATCTTATCTTAGCTGGTTATCAAAGTAGAACACAACACCACCACTACTCGACACCATCTTGCTTGACTAGCTTGAGATAATAGCTCGATGACTTGTGAGAGAATAAGGAAAGGCCGTCATCCACACAGACGCACAAAACATACAAACACATCCATTTGTTGAAAGTTGAGCAGTGACCCCTGATAAGGGGAGAGCAGGGTTTCAACTGAATGAGGGCCTCGTACAACTCTCGTGCCCAAATCACAGACCATACTGCCTAATATCACACAGCAGAAACCATGGGAAACGTGCATGTGTTCGCAATTTGCTTCGCTGTTCAAATTCTGGTTGGTTCCCTTTGCTTAAGGGCAGAGTCGAAGCCAGATGTTTTCATGTAGCGACACACCGCCCTGGTATTGTTGGAGCGTCAAAGCAGGCCAAGACCAGCTGATCTTGTAATCGCAGCAAATATCACAGTCAAGATCATACATTAGCCAACAGAAACCGAGAGAGAGTGAGTATTTGACTTTAGCAGCTGGGACTGCACAGTGTGCACATTTCACTTGGTCTGATCAGAAAAGGTGTGCGCAACACTGCACATACATTTATCATTTCATCGTTACAACGATATGTCACTTGACAAGTAAAAAGCTAAGGATTTCAAGAGTAGGGACACACATTCCAATCAAGGGGAGATCGTGCCGAGTATGGCGTGATTTGAGAGTGTGCTCTTTCCTCAAACACTCGAGATGTTCCCATATGGTGTGTACGACCATCCCTGGGCTAGTGTCACATAAATAGCCATTCCTCCAAAATCATCAATTTAACACTTCTGAACATATCACCTGTGGCATACTCTAGCCAGTTTATTAGGTACACCAACCCACTAACAAAAATGGTTCACTCCTACAGAGTGAGTCACGTGGCCGAGGCTTGCTATTTAAAGCAGGCAGACCGGCATCAAGGCATTCAGTTACTTACCAAACGAATGTTAGAATTGGCAAAAAGTGTGACTTAAGTGACTTTGAGCGTGGTATGATCATCGGTGCCAAGCGCGCTGGTTCCAGTACCACAGAAACATCCAGCCTCCTAGGCTTTTCACATACGACAGAGTCTAGGGTTTACAGAGAGTGGTGTGACAAACAAAAAACATCCAGTCATCAGCAGTCTTGTGGGTAAAAACAGCTCATTGATGGGAGGTCGTGGGGGAACGGCAAGAATCATGCACGCTAACGGGCGGGCCACAAACAGGCAAATAACTGCACACTACAACAGTGGTGTGCAGAACAGCATCTTGGAAAGCACAACTCATCAGTCCTTGTCACAGATGGGTTATTGCAGCTGACGACCACACTGGGTCCACTCATAGAGGCTACAAAGAAGAAGCGGCTGCAGTGGGCACCAGATCACAAATACTGGACAATCAAGGAGTGGAAAAACATTGCCTGGTCTAACGAATCCAAGTTCCTGTTGCGTCATGCTAATGGCAGTCAGGATTTGGCGTAAAAGCATATGTCCATGGCTTCATCCTGCCTGTTGAAAAGGGTACAGGCTGTTGGCAGTGGCGTAATAGTGTGGGGAATGTTTTCCTGCAACACGTTATGTCCCTTTATATAAATTGCGCAATGGTTCCATGCCCCAAAGAATTTAGGCTGTTCTGGAGGCAAAGGGGGGTCCGACCAGGTACTAGGCGGGTGTACCTAATAAACTGGCCACTGAGTGTATGTACGGGGACAAATAAGAATATGATAGGGAAGAACGCGCCAGAAATACATTGAAGCTTGTCACCAAACCTGCCTGACCTTCAGCCAAAGATTAAGCACTCCCTCCGTGTGTGTGTGTGTCAGTCCTTCTGGCCAGCTTGACCTGCTACGTCGCCACCCGCTGAACCCACCTTTTGAACACATTCACCTGCTGGGCTGCCTGGGACTCGTTTCTAAATAAAATACCAATTGGGCAGTGGAATCAATCATATTATACTCAATAGCCTACATTCATCTGATCTGAATCCTCAATGTTCACAGCGAGAGGGAGGAGGGTAGGGCATTAGGCGAATCGTTCTGTATGAAGTTCAGCCTATAAAGTTTAGGGCCATTTGATATATATTTGGGCCCAGACTACAGAGTTGATTCAGTGAGGTTATTTTGGCCCACTTCCAGGTTCATTGAGGGAGAGACTGATCCAATATGGAGCCTGTGTTGATACTAGTGACCTGAGAAGGAGACACATTATAGTAGATCGTATCATAAAATATATGTTTTATTGTAAGTCAGCGAGTAAGTGAATGAGTTTAAGAGGGTGTAGGCAAGTGACAGAGTGTGCCTGGTGAATTCGAGTTAGGCCTAGCCCTTGACAGCTGTGTCCTGTGAGTCCACTGCCCTAGCCTCGGGGCCACATTGTTTGCCACCAGTGCTATTGTCGTGCATTCAAAAGCGTTATTCCCCCCTCTCTGGATCCACACCACTGCAGATAAAAATCTGCCCACTTGGTAAACGGTAAACACTTAAAATGCTGAGTTTTTCATTCGCCTCCCCTCTTTTTCCACCACCATGCACTCTCCTGATCCTGAACAAAGAGAGTGAAGGGCATCATTCACAGTCAGTGGCTAAAATACCTGGGTTGTGTTCATTAGACACGAAATGGAAGATAACAGGGAGGGACGACCTGAACTTGTCCTATAAGAAACGCTTGTTTTCATTATCCATCGCAACACATTTTGCAACGTTCTGCCCTAATGAATAGGACTCTGAGGAGATACCCATTATATACTGCATCTATCAGACCACTCCACCCCTGCTTTGATTGTGTTAATACACCAGCATGTGGGATACAGACCATGTTACCATTGCTCCCTATTCTTAAAATTGTCTCCACATCTAGGGCCGGTTGCACCAGTTGGACGTAAAATAAATAAATAAGTGGTCTTAAAATGCTAGTTTGGGCCTGGCTACGTCCTGTTGCACCAACCGAAAATAAAGTCGTAGCCAAGTCCGGCGTAAGTGGCGGCTGCTAGGCAGTGCTCGTTTCTTGTTACAATCAGTTTCCAAAAGTAAATAACGAGATAGCTAGCATATGTCACATTTTCAGAAATAAGGAAAACCATAGAGCTGTATAGCAAACATCGAGGTGATTCTGACAGTTAAGTTCAATAGCACTGCAACAAACAAAGAAAAAAAATAACATCTGGAAGCTTTTAATGACATTGAACCAAATTATAAACGCAACAATTTCAGTTCATATAAGGAAATCAAAATCATTGAAATAAATTAAATTAGTCCCTAATATATAGATTTCACATGACTGGAATACAGATATGCATCAGATACCTTAAAAAAAAGGTAGGGCCATGGATCAGAAAACCAGTCACTATCTGGTGTGACCACCATTTGCCTTGCGCATCGTGACTCCTTCGAATAGAGTTGATCAGGCTTTTGATTGTGGCCTGTGGATTGTTGTCCCACTCCTCTTCAATGGCTGTGCGAAGTTGCTGGATATTAGCGTGAATTGGAACACTGTCGTACACGTTGATCCAGAGCATCCCAAACATGCTCAATGGGTGACATGTCTGGTGAGTGTGCAGGCCATGCAGGCCATCAGCGTCCAGGAATTGTGTACAGATCCTTGTGACATGGGGCTGTGCATTATCACGCTGAAACATGAGGTGATGGTGGCGGATGAATGGCACAGCAATGGGCCTCAGGATCTCGTCACGGTATCTGCACACAAATTGCCATCGATAAAAATGCAATAGTGCTCCTTGTCCGTAGCTTATGCCTGCCTATACCATAACCCCAACGCCACCATGGGGAACTTCGTTCACGTCAGTGAACCGCTCGCCCACACGACACCCTACACACTGTTTGCCATCTGCCCGGGATTAATCTGTGAAGAGCACACTTCATCGTGCCAGTGGCCATCGAAGGTGAGCATTTGTCCACTGAAGTCGGTTACAACGCAGAACTGCAGTCAGGTCAAGACCCTGATGAGGACGACGAGCACGCAGAGGAGCTTCTCTGAGACGTTTCTGACAGTTTGTTCAGGTATTCTTCTGTTGTGCAAACCCAGTTTCATCAGCTGTCTTGGTGGATGGCCTCACACCATCCCGCAGGTGAAGCCGGATGTGGAGGTCCTGGGCTGGAGTGATTACACGTGGTGTGCGGTTGTGAGGCCAGTTGCCAAATTCTCTAAAATGATGTTGGAGGTGGCTTATGGTAGAGAAATGGCTTATGGTAGAGAAATTAACATTCAATCTCTGGCAACAGTTCTGGTGGACATCTTGAGACATCTGTGGCATTGTGTTGTGTGACAAAACTGCACATTTTAGAGTGGCCTTTATTTGTCCCCAGCACAAGGTGCACCTGTGTAATGATCATGCCGTTTAATCAGCTTCGAGATATACCACACCTGTCAGGTGGCTGGATTATCTTGGCAAAGAAGAAATGCTCACTAACAGGAATGTAATCAAATTTCTACACAAATTTGAGAGAAATAGGGTTTTTGTACGTATGGAAAATGTCTGGGATCTTTAATTTCAGCTTATGAAACATGGGACCTACACTTTACATGTTGCGGTTATATTTTTGTTCAGTATAATAAAGTAAATGATGAGAATGGGGAGTTTGGCTGCAGATCGCAGATCAGTGGAGAAGGTGCGAAAGAAAGGGAAAGATCTCATGACGAGCATGAAAAGATGCGGTGCCCTGAAAAACCCACCTAGGAGGTCCTGTTTCTAAAATATTGCCTTACAGCAACATAGCTTATATATTTGGCACAAATTCCCCTGCTTTTCATGGGAATGGATGGTGTGGACAGCACGGCATCACCCTGCGCATTCACCCAGCAGAATGACAAAGATGATAAAAAATCTCAAGAACCACATCCACTAACAGCAGCCTAGTAGTGGCGATTAATAGCAACAGTACAAACTAAAACCATTAATTTATCATTATCTAACTGCCAGGTGTAGGCTATATGTGCAAGATATTTCAAGGCGCCACTGTTGTCTTTGCCCTCGTTAGGTCCTTCTATTTCTTGTGACCACTATCTGCATGCAACAAGCTGCCCACTCTCCTATTAAGGCTACTTGTTATAATTTCAATGTTTGTTATGTCTTTTAGACACAGACTCGAGCTGCCCGGACACATCGTTTACAGACACAACGCAGAGCCAGAGCAGGGTGCATCGGGACAAGACCAGCGAATGAGATGCAGTTGGTGTTCATAGAGAAGGCAATAGAGAGAGACGGAGACTGAGAAACTGAGAGGAACATTTTTTAAATGTGGAGCTTGAGAAAAATAAATTAAAATTAAGAAATTAGGTTCCTTGAGCAGCAACATCAACAGACTATTGCAGAGTGAGGGGGCGTAACATACACTAACTACACTGTAGCCAACAACAATAAATAGTACACCGAATATGCCTATTAGCCTTTGAATTCTTAATAAATAAATACATGTATTTTACAATAATTTTAAGTGTAGTCTTTGCATTTGTAAATACTACCAATAAGACTTTCAAAATGTCTAAGGAAAGAAAGGAGGATACGGCTTTTAATCATTACAACATATTTCTTTATAGGTTGGTTATAAAAGTTTCAGTCTCTCATTTAGCCTCGACCTATAGACCCATTTCTGTGTTTGAAAACGCGCAAGTTGCTGGCAGAACAAGGGGCAGTTCTTATAGAACACCTGCAACAACAAAAAGCCTCTATTTACAAATCAAATGTTGTGTGTCACATACATTCACATTAACATCTGCTAATCATGTGTAACGAAATGGTTGTGCTTCTAGTTCCGATAGATTACTTGTTAGATATTACTGCACTAACAGTTCCCCAACAACTACCTAATACACACAAATCTAAAGGGGTGAATGAGAATATGTACATGCAAGTATATGGAGGGGCGATGGCCGAGCAACATAGGCAAGGTGCAATGATAGTATAGATACACTATATAAACGTGATATGAATAATGTAAGATATGTAAACATTACTAAGTGGCATTATTTAAAGTGATATTGTATAAAGTGACGAGTGATCCATTAAAGTGGCCAGTAATTGGGTCTCAATGTAGGCAGCAGCCGCTCAGTCTCTCGGTCCCAGCTTTGTTGCACCTGTACTGACCTCGACCTTCTGGATGGTAGCGGGGTGAACAGGCAGTGGCTCGGGTGGTTGATGTTATTGATGATCCTTTTTGGCGTTTCTGTGACATCGGGTGCTGATGGAGGGCAGGTAGTTGCCCTCAGTGATGCATTGTGCAGACCGCAACACCCTGCGGTTATGGGCGATGCAGTTGCCGTACCAGGCGGTGATACAACCCGACAGGATGCTCTAAATTGTGCATCTGTACAACTTTGTCAGGGTTTTGGGTGACAAGAAAAAGTTCTTCAGCCTCCTGAGGTTGAAGAGGGGCTGTTGCGCCTTCTTCACACACAGTCTGTGTGGGTAGACCATTTCAGTTTGTCTGTGATGTGTACGCAGAAGATCTTGAAGCTTTCCACCTTCTCCACTGCTGTCCCGTCGATGTGGATGGGGGGGGGTACTGCCTCTGCTTGTTTCCTGAAGTCCACGATCAGCTCCTTTGTTTTGTTGATGTTGAGTGAGAGGTTGTTTTCCTGACACAACACTCCGAGCGTCCTCACCTCCTCCCTGTAGGCTGTCTCGTTATTGTTGGTAACCAAGCCCACTACTGTGTTAATTGAGTTGGAGGCGTGCATGGCCACGCAGTCATGGGTAAACAGGGAGTATAGGAGGGGGCTGAGCACGCACCCTTGTGGGGCCCCAGTGTTGAGGGACAGCGAAGTGGAGATATTGTTTCCTACCTTCATCACCTGGGGGTGGCCCGTCAGAAAGTCCAGGACCCAATTGCACAGGGCGGAGTTGAGTCCAAGGGCCTCCAGCTGGATGATGAGCTTGGAGGGTACTATGGTGTTGAATGCTGAGCTGTAGTCAATGAACACCATACTTACATAGGTATTCCTATGGTCCAGATGGGATAGGGCAGTGTGCAGTGTGATGGTGATTGCTTCTAGCGTGGGTCTAGGGTGTCCAGTAAGGTGGAGGTGATTTGATCCTTGACTAGTCTCTCAAAGCGCTTCATGATGACAGACTACGGGGCAGTAGTCATTTACTTCAGTTATCTTTGCCTTCTTGGGTACAGGAACAACAGTAGCCATCTTGAAACATGTGGGGACAACAGACTGGGATAAGGAATGATTGAATATGTCCGTAAACACACCGGCCAGCTGGTCTGTGCATGCTCTGAGGACACGGCTAGGGATGCCATCTGGGCCAGCAGCCTTGTGAGGGTTAACACGTTTAAATGTTTTACTCACGTCAGCCACGGAAAAGGAGGGGGGGGGGGGTGCAGTCCTTGTTAGCGGGCGACTGTGGGACTGTATTATCCTCAAAGCAGGCAAAGAAGGTGTTTAGTTTGGCTGGAAGCGTGATGTCGGTGTCCGTGACGTGGCTGGTTTTCTTTTTGTAGTCTGTGATTTCCTGTAGACCCTGCCACATATGTCTTGTGTCTGAGCCGTTGAACTGACTCCACCTGGTCCATGTACTGGCATTTCACTTGTTTGATTGCCTTAGAGGGAATAACTACACTGTTTATATTAAGTCATATTCCCAGACCTCTTCCCATGGTTAAATGCGGTGGATTGCGCTCTGTTTTTTGCAAATGCCGCCATCCATCCACGGTTTCTGGTTAGGGTAGGTTTTAATAGTCACAGTGGGTACAACATCTACAATGCACTGCTTTATAAAAACGCACTCAGCGAGTCAGCGTATAAGTCGATGTTGTTCTGAGGCTGACCAGAACATATTCCAGTCAGCATGATCAAAACAATCTTGAAGCGTGGCTTCAAAAAAAAAAAAAACGGAAAAGTGGTGCATGCATATGTATTCACCCCCTTCGCTATGAAGCCCCTAAATAAGATATGGTGCAACCAATTACCTTCAGAAGTCAGATAATTAGTTCAATAAAGTCCACCCTTATGCAATCTGTGTGTCACTTGATCTCAGTATATATACACACACCTGTTCTGAAAGGCTCCAGTCTGCAACACCACTAACCAAGGGGCACCACCAAGCAAGCTACACCATGAAGACCAAGGAGCTCCCCAAACAGGTCTGGGACAAAGTTGTGGAGAAGTACAGGTCAGGGTTGGGTTATAAAAAAAATATCTGAAACTTTGAACATCCCACAGAGCACCGTTAAATCCATTATTAAAAAATGTTGAAGAATATGGCACCACAACATACCTGCCAAGAGAAGGCCACCCACCAAAACTCACAGACCAGGCAAGGACGGCATTAATCAGAGATGCAACAAAGAGATCAAAGATAACCCTGAAGGATCTGCAAAGCTCCACTGCAGAGATTGGAGTATCTGTCCATAGAACCAATTTAAGCTGCACACTTAACAGAGCTGGGCTTTATGGAGGAGTGGCCAGAAAAAAGCCATTGCTTAAAGATAAAGTAAGCAAACACATTTGGTGTTTGCCAAAAGGTATGTGGGAGACTCACCAAACATATGGAAGAAGACAACAATTGAGCTTTTTGGACATCAAGGAAAATGCTGTCTGGCACAAACCCAACACCTCTCATCACCCTGAGAACCACAGTGAAGCATGGTGGTGGCAGCATCATACTGTGGGGATGTTTCTCATCGGCAGGGACTGGGAAACTGGTCAGAATTGAAGGATGGCGCTATATACAGGGAAATTCTTGAGGGAAACCTGTTTCAGTCTTCCTGTTTCAGTCTTCTTTGAGACTGGGACGGTGGTTCACCTTCCAGCAGCACAATGACCCTAAGCATACTGCTAAAGCAACACTCAAGTGGTTTAAGGGGAAACATTTAAATGTCTTGGAATGGCCCAGACCTCAATCCAATTGAGAATATGTGGTATGACTTAAAGATTGCTGTACACCAGCGGAACCCATCCAACTTGAAGGGCTTTCGCCCAGATGGTCCAACTGTAACAGTATTGCTTCCGTCCCTCTCCTTGCCCCAACCTGGGCTTGAACCAGGAACCCTCTGAACACATCAACAACTGCCTGCCATGAAGCATCATTGCCTATTTCTCCACTAAACCGCGGGCCTTGAAGAGCAAGGGACACAACTACTTCAAGGTCTTCGAGTGAGTCAGGTCACCGATTGAAGCACTACTGGCGCGCACCACTAACTAGCTAAACATTTAACACCTGTTATACAACAGGTATCATTTTTATGTCCGGTGTACAGCACATTTTACGTCGGACATTGAGTTATAACCCACTTTCGACCAACTGGTGCAACCAGCCCGACCTATAACCAGGATATCAGAGTGGACTTAACCTTGAAATGCTTGCTTACGAGCCCTTCCCAATGATGCAGAGTTTTAAAAAGAAAATTCTAAATCGTGAGGTTCTCCAGAGTGGCGCAGTGGTTTGGTAGGACAGGGTTTAGCTCGGGGGGGGGGGCGTTACTTGGCTCTAGTGACTCCTTGTGGCAGGCCAGGCGCCTGCAGGTTGACTTCGGTCGTCAGTTGAATGTGTTTCCTCCGACACATTGGTGCAGCTGGCTTCTGGGTTAAGCGGGGGTGTTAAGGAGGACGCATGACTCGACCTTCTCCTCTCCCGAGGCTGTTGCAGCGATGAGAAAAGATCGTAATTGAAATTGGGAAAAAAGGGGGTAAAAAAATAAAAAAGTGTAACACAAGAGGACTAAAATACCCAAGAACAGAGCTATATACAGGGAGTACCAGTATCAGATCAATGTGCAGAGGTATGAGGTTGAGGTAGATATGTACATGAAGGCAGGGTAAAGTGACTAGGCAATCAGGATAGATACAAATAAGAGTAAGAATAAAGAACAGAGTAGCATCAGCATATGATGTGTGAAAGTGTGTGTATGTATGCGTGTGTGTTGTCGGTATGCGCGTGTGTTGTGTATGTGAAAGTGTGTGTGTGTATATATATATATATATAGTAGGATATCCAATCAAAAACACATTTTGACTAATGGGGAAAATGTGTAAATTGTGTTGATAATCCTCTTAGAAAACCAAATAGTCCAAACCTCATGTCTCTATCAAAATTAGCCAGACTAAAAAAGTGCTTACATTTAAATAAAAAAACAGGAAAATCGCTGCACGATAATTAAGGCTACCTGACATCTTTCTTCCTAAATCCGGAAGACAGAACACAATACAGAAATGAGAGATATCAATTTTAAGATATTTTAGAATATACTGTTCATATTAATGCAAAGTTCCTGTTCTTTTTCAAAGCCTTTTACATTTCATTTCTCTCGTGTCCGAAAAAAAATGTTGATATTTGCGACCCACGATAACAATTTGGAAGACGAAATCCTCAAAAGTGCTTTGTGCTTATTATCAGATGTATTAGGTTACAAAATAAAACTTTTTAAAATATAATTTATGATATGTTAAAGACCCCACTGAACGATTCAGAACATGAATAATACTATTTGTCTTGGTAAAATGCATTTTATAACATAAGGAACCCTATATATAATCTTGTGAGTGAGTGTGCATAGTCAATGCAAGATTGGGTCAGTACAGATAGCCTGGATAACAGCAGTCTTACGGCTATTTATCAGTCTTATGGCTTGGGTGTAGAAGCCGTTTCGGAGCCTGTTAGTCCGAGAAATTCGGTACCGTTTGCCAGAAGGTAGTAGACTATGGATGGCTGGAGTCTGACAATTTTTCAGGCTTTCCTCTGACTCTGCCTGATTTACACTGCGTATAAAACATTAAGAACACCTGCTTGTTCCATGATAGCTTTCACCTGATCAGTCTATGATCCGTTATTCAGGGCCAGTCCTTGCAGTTCTACCTCCATACGAGAGACCAACAAATGCCCCCCCCCCGCAAAGTTAGGTTAAATGTAGGTTCTGAATTGAATGTGAAAAGGTATTATCCATACATTTAAAATATATTTCCTAGAACGTTGAAAAAGCATATTTTCTGTACGTAAAAAAACAGGCTAATTTCCAGTTTTGAATGAAAGTTATGTATTTTCAGGATGTTGGGCTCCCGAGTGGCGCAGGGTCGAAGGCACCGCATCTCAGTGCAAGAGACGTCACTACAATCCCTGTTTCGATTCCAGGCTGTATCACATCCGGCCGTGATTGTCCCATAGGGTGGCGCACAATTGGCCCAGTGTCGTCCGGTTTGGCCGGGTTAGGCAGTCATTGTAAATAAAAATGTGTTCTTAACCGACTTGCCTAGTTAAATAAAAGGTTACATCAAAAATATATATTTTTTAAAAGATGTTGAAATCGGGCTAATTTTTGCTTCTGAATGAAAGTTGAAAATAAGTACATTTATAGAAGTCTGGCCCAAATCTGACGTCAATGATTGGTTCAGATTTGGGCGGGACCAAACATTCATGTCCGTGGATGTCGAAATCAAGGCCGGTCCGGAACTGCACCAAAAAAAAGACGTCCAAAAGGAGTCAGCGTCAGTCCGTACTTACTGAGGTGTAGCCTACAGTGTTGCTGGAAATCTTATTTTATGAATGCCCATCTATGTGGTAAGTCTACTGTTCGTAAAACACCAAAACAACAACATCCGGACAGGACCAATAAAAGATGACCCAACTTTATCAGGAGTTGTCGCGAGGCCATTTGCAGCGTGTTTATTACACAGCGACAAATGCAGAAGCATTTTATTTTTCACTATGATCAGCTTGTCAAAAACAATGTACAGATACAAACTACTGATCATGACAATGGGGTGTAACTCCTGGTCAACAGATTGTACATTCCATATTGTCCATTTTAATTTGACCGGTCCTGTTTGCAGGACATGTTGTTTGTTTAACATGACAGCGCATTTTGTATCTGATTGAGCGCCATTTAGGTTTTAGGCTACTTGATCGGAGAAACCTGCATGATGTAAAAAGTGTCCGTCTCATTACATTGTCATACATTTTATATCCAACCTGTAGGCAACAGAAAAGGTCACATACCCTTTCTACCATATACTATATCTGATACATTATTTATGTTCTGGCGGAACATTGGTGGAGCGCCGCAGAGATGCGTCTCTCCAACAACACCGTGGAGAGGCGCGCTGGGAACGGACAAGCAAAACATTTTGGGCCCCGCTTTTGACAAATTGGACACTGCTTATCAAAGGGCGGCGTAAGCGCTCAGATGCCGCCGTTTGAAAGAAATTGACATTGACGAGCTAAACTGACCAAAAACAATCTGCCGCCATAGGCGGCCGCCTAATCCTGTCTAATGAGATGGCCGGCCGTGCCCTTATTGATGTCACTTGTTAAATCCACTTCAATCAGTGTAGGTGAAGGCGAGGAGACAAGTTACAGGATTTTTAAGCCTTGAGACAATTGAGACATGGATTGTGTGTGTGTGCCATTCATGGCCAAGACAAAATATTTAAAGTGCCTTTGAAGGCGCACCGGTTTCTGTCAAAAACTGTAACACTGCTGGGTTTGTCACGCTCAACAGTTTCCCATCTGTATCAAGAATAATCCACCACCCAAAGGACATCCAGCCAACCTGACGACTATGGGAAGCATTGGTGTCTACATGGGCCAGCACTTTGTAAAGTCCATGTCCGGCGAATTAAGGCTGTTCTGAGGGCAGAGGGGTGCATGAATATACAGCACTGTATACAGCCGGGGGGGGGGTTCAGCCGTGATGATTAAGGATAAGAACTCTTGGTAGATAAATGTC
Organism: Oncorhynchus nerka; assembly: GCF_034236695.1. Classification (NCBI taxonomy): domain Eukaryota; kingdom Metazoa; phylum Chordata; class Actinopteri; order Salmoniformes; family Salmonidae; genus Oncorhynchus; species Oncorhynchus nerka. Next base: position 50,098,746 of record NC_088423.1, read on the forward strand.
TGCAGCAAAAATTTAAATAGTGTGATTTCCTGATAGTTGCTGGTTGAAAAGTCAATCTACACAGGACCTTCTAATCAGCAGGTTTGCATGAGCGGGAGTTGCGTCAAATCTACAGTTGGGTACTTAAATTTATGCAGAGACACTATTTTAGATTGATATAAAACAGCATCATTGGGCCTTTAACAGGTTTGTGAGACAGACATTAATTTTTGCCATCAACTGAGGGAGAGGCTCTGCCTTTGAAACACTGTCCAAAAAGGATCTGGTTTGTCCGTACAGTGCACAGAGAGATCTAAGAGTCTTCAAGAGATCTTAGAGAGATCTAAGAGTCAATTGAAGCACCCCTACGTCAATCTATGTAACTTAATACAAAAATCCCAATCAAAATCCTTCAGTTTAAGCTAGAGATATCGTCGTAATCCACCACATCTGCCTATGTCAGCCTTCCGCATCTGCGGTGGAAGGTGGCTGAGCTACAGCGGTGTGTCAGACCATGAGACATCCCGAAAATCTTCTATGGGCTGTAGTATTAAAGGCCAAATTCTATATTTTGACAACCTTTTGTTTTTATACCTAAGGGGTCCTAAAATTCAAAATGGATAAATGATCCATGGTATGGCAATCTTAAAACAATTCCATATGTTAACTTAGAACCCAATGTCAAGTCGACTCATTTCAAATGAAGGTGTCTTCTGAGATGCTCATGCGACTTTGGGGCGGCAGGGTAGCCTAGTGGTTAGAGCGTTGGACTAGTAACCGGAAGGTTGCAAGTTCAAACCCCCCGAGCTGACAAGGTACAAATCTGTCGTTCTGCCCCTGAACAGGCAGTTAACCCGCTGTTACTAGGCCATCATTGAAAATAAGAATTTGTTCTTAACTGACTTGCCTGGTTAAATAAAGGTAAAAAAATAAATAATAATAAAAAACTTGGACATGTTAAGTTGAATTCCACACATTCCTGACCTTTTATCCAGCAGCTAACAACAGTTGGTTGGGTATGAGCACATGCCAGCACAACCAGGACTCACCCTGCATTCATGTCACATACTGTATATGGGAAAGAGATTAAGAATAGCAGGTAGACTTGATCTGGCACACAGCATCAAATAAAATACTAAATATTAATCACATGGTTTGTAAACAACAGGTGTGGACTTCCCAACAACGCAGAGAAAAATATATAAAAATAAAATGAGTGATAAATACACAACGAGTAACAATAACTTGGCTATATACACGGGGTACCTGTAATGAGTCGTTGTGCAGGGGGTTGAGATAATTGAGGTGAATATGTACAGTTGAAGTCAGAAGTTTCCATACGTCTTAGCCAAATACATTTAAACTCAGTTTTTCACAATTCCTGACATTTAATCCTAGCAAAAAAATCCCTGTTTTAGGTCAGTTAGAATCACCACATTATTTTAAGAATGTGGAATGTCAGAATAATAGTAGAGAGAATGATTAATTACAGCTTTTATTTCTTTCATCACCTTCCCAGTGGGTCAGACGTTTACATACACTCAATTAGTATTTGGTAGCATTGCCTTTAAAATTGTTTAACTTGGGTCAAACGTTTTGGGTAGCCTTCCACAGTAATTTGTGTGAATTTTGGCCCATTCCTCCTGACAGAGCTGGTGTAATTGAGTCAGGTTTGTAGGCCTCCTTGCTCGCACATGCCTTTTCAGTTCTACCCACAAATTCTTTATAGATTGAGGTCAGGGCTTTGTGATGCCCACTCCAATACCTTGACGTTGTTGTCCTTAAGCCATTTTGCCACAACTTTGGAAGTATGCTTGGGGTCATTGTCCATTTGGAAGACCCAATTGCGACCAAGCTTTAACTTCCTGACTGATGTCTTGAGATGTTGATTCAATATATCCACATAATTTTCTTTCATCTATTTTGTGAAGTGCACCAGTCCCTCCTGCAGCAAAGCACCCACACAACATGATGCTATGCTTCACGGTTGGGATGGGGTTCTTCATCTTGCAAGCATCCCCCTTTTCCCCCCAAACACAACGATGGTCATTATGGCCAAACAGTTCTATTTTTGTTTCATCAGACCAGAGGACATTTCTCCAAAAAGTACGATCTTTGTCCCCATGTGCAGTTGCAAACCGTAGTCTGGCTTTTTTACGGCTGTTTGGGAGCAGTGGCTTCTTCCTTGCTGAGCGGCCTTCTAAGTTATGTCGATATAGGACTCGTTTTACTGTGGATATAGATGCTTTTGTACCGGCTTCCTCCAGCATCTTCACAAGGCCCTTTGCTGTTGTTCTGGTATTGATTTGCACTTTTCGCACCAAAGTACATTGATGCGAAAACACCATTGTCCCATGGTGTTTATACTTGAGTACTATTGTTTGTACAGATAAATGTGATACCTTCAGGCGTTTGGAAATTGCTTGAAAGGATGAACCAGACTTGTGGAGGTCTACAATTTTTTTTCCTGATGTCTTGGCTGATTTATTTTGATTTTCCTATGATGTCAAGCAAAGAGACACTGAGTTTGAAGGTAGGCCTTGAAATACATGCACAGGTTCACCTCCAATTGACTCAAATGATGTCAATTAGCCAATCAGAAGCTTCTGAAGCCATGACATTTTCTGGAATTTTCCAAGGTGTTTAAAGGCAGAGTCAACTTAGTGTATGTAAACTTCTGACCCACTGGAATTGAAATAAGTGAAATAATCTGTCTGTAAACAATTGTTGGAAAAATGACTTGTGTCATGCACAAAGTAGATGTCCTAACCGCCTTGCCAAAACGATAGCTTGTTAACAAGTCATTTGTGGAGTGGTGGAAAAACGAGTTTCCATGACTCCATCCTAAGTGCATGTAAACTTCCGACTTCAACTGTCCATGTCGGGATAAAGTGACTAGGCGACACAATAGATAATAAAACAGTAGAAGCAGCGTATCAGATGAGTGCAAAGAGGGTCAATGCAGATAGTCCGGGGTAGCTATTTGGTTAACTATTTAGTGAGTAGATTAACTCGGTGAGTAGATTCACCTATTTCTGAGGTTGGAGCATGTTCAAAGCAGCCTGTACAATACACATTTACTATATCAGACACAATATTGGAGAACAAACTAGTAATGAGAGATGACTCCATTGTGTGATCGCATCTGCTAGTAATTGTGAATATTCTTCTGACACAATCTGTAAATGAGAGCACCTAGGCCCTAAGCTGTCACAACTTCAAATGTTTTCACTGAAAAATACTTTCCAATAACTGGTTGTCTGTGAGTCCTGGACATTGGGTAGTTACAATGCTTGAGTCACTATCTGTTCATGGTGTTGGAGACAAAGGGGCTTCACAGAACATAAAGTACTGTATGGGAAAACTGCTGCAATGAGTTTAAAAGAAATGAAGTCTGCATTGTTAGCAGTGACAGAAATGCTGCGTTGCTTGTAGGTTTTGTGGTAAGTCTTGTGCTAACTAACGTAAGTCCCCACTCACAAACCGTCAGTCACAATAAGCAGGAACAAAAATGGCATAGGTATCGGTGTAAAGTACTACAAGGCCTATATATCTCCATTAAACAATGCCTTTGTCTCTGCTTTTGAACAAGGAGATATATCGGGCCCAAGTGATAGCCTAAAAAGAATGGGAAGATGGAATAGCATTTAATTGGTTTGTGTCTGAGGAAGCCGTAGACATCTGATAAGGCTGCGCTGAGACAGCACCGATCACTGACTAACAGCACACATGACTTCTAGGTTATCTCCACTGCAGTGCTAGCAAACTAGGCATGGAAAATGTGAGACTGACATTCTATAGTAAAATACTTGCTTGAAATAATTCAGTTAATGCCTCAAAAAGGCACCTTACCCCTTTCAGCTTTGGCCTAGCTAAAATACCCTACAATGACATTTAAAAAAAAAAAAATTATTTTATTTTTTACATAGGTTGCCTACAATTAAATATTCTATAGAGTCACAATTTACTGACCAGACACGGTTAATTACTTGGTTGTCAAGCGGCTGAAGCCTATTTCAATTCTTTCATTTCTGTCTACAGGCTTTCAAAAATAACTAGGACTGAAAATAATTAACTACTTGTCCAAATATTATAATTGAAGTCATGTGATACTGTCACGGCACATTAGGCTATAGTGACATCAAAGTAAAGAGTTTACGCAGTCAGAACATAATTCATTTACAAACTAGTAAAACAGGAGAGGGTGAACTGATATAGGAGAGTTGCAACAATGTTTCAAATGTCACTTTGTTACAACATAATTATGACTAATAACTTATAGCGAAGCGGATACTTTCATAATAATTTGGTTACAAAGTACTCCATCATCATATGACAGCAGCACGCAGCTCAGCAGTGTGTTGAAGACCCACCACACACTAGACTACAAATAGCCAATCACATACGAGCAGTTTGCCCTTTAAGCGCTATTACAAAATACATACATTCATTTTCCTCAATAATTGCAATGATTTTCACAAGGATTAGTGTAGGATGTGACCTCCAGAGCCGTTTTTCAATCTAGTCAGTCCACCAATGGAAAATAAGACATGATGCATAGCCTGCATAACAACCTTATTATTAGGTCATCATAGCGTAATCAATATTATGACTTCATAATTCATTAATCACATAGGCCTACTCAACAATCCATTGTGACACTTCTTCAAATTAAACATTGTCATAATTAAGAGTTACAATGTTTTAATGATCTGAACAGGTGCCCGTATGGGTTGCAGGAGACTAAAATCAAAGTATTTCCTCTTTTTCTTGAACCATTTACATGAAGAATATTCAACATAGCTTAATGTTCAACACAGCCCGTACATTTTTTATTTGATTATTTCACCTTTATTTAACCAGGTAGGCTAGTTGAGAACCGGTTCTCATTTGCAACTGCGATATTATTTGGTAGAATGCTTGAAACCGTAGGCTATAGACCTAGTTTGTTGACAGAGATGGAGAACTCTGTTAGTCTATAGCTATGGTTATTGCAAAAAATGGTTACTTTTCTTGCATATTTTGCCAGCTCACTCTGGGAGTGTTTTAAATGCAACCTGTGAGTAGACTATACATATGGCTATAGGCTATTTCTGCAGTGTAAGATGCTCTCTCTCGCTCTCATGATGTCAACATGAAGACATTACCATAATCATCTTCTAACACACTTGCGTTTAATTGACATGAATTGACATGTTTATTATGAAAATGTTTCAAATTGGATTAAAAGGTTAGGCTACTTATTATACATCCAAACATACCTGAAAAGGCATCATATTGTTGCTGTTGTCCGTCCTAAAGGCGTTGTCCTCCATCCAGGATTTCGGGGTGAGGGGACCAGCTCTCGGGAATTTTGGGGGTGCTATAACATTGCTGGAATATGGCTTTTTCATCGGGGAGATGGGGTTCATGGAAGACGGCACCCCTACACCGACCCCCACGCCAACCCCGACTCCTACAGCTCTCCGCGGGTCCCTGCCTGCCTGGAGACCGCTCCAAGGATTGGAGGCTGTGCTCCAAGCGGTATTCTGGTGATTATTCCAACCCGAAGATGAGGCAGGTGAAGAAGCCTTGCTATTCATGACAGACTGGTGACTGTATGCGTTTCTCTGTGGAAAAGGACCTTGGTTGGGGCTAACAGGGGATCTCCGTTGCTGCGGCGGTGGCTGCTGCTGTTGTTGGGCTTGCTGCTGAGACTGTGCCAAGCCAAGCTGAGGTGAGAAATTGCCTCCAAATACCGGATTGACGTGATGGGGGAAGTTCTGGAAAAGCATTGTTCCGTTCACTGAGGGTATTCCTTGAAAAAAATTGTCGTCCACGGTGTTTGTGGTTCCAGTGGACCAAGTGCTACCAAATGAGGGGGACAGGGTGCCACCGGTTTCCTGCGGCTGATGAAAATTTAAACCCGGCAGGATCGGAGACTCCATCAGCACTTTCTCTTTGTTGAGAGCTGAAGCTGCTTGGTTGCTCACACTGGATGGGCTCTCCTCTGATGTAGGGGGTTCCGAGGGGGTCGGGGTGGAGGGAGGTTCTACGGTTGGATCTTGCTGCTGATGAGGTTGGGCTTTGTTTTTGTCCATCAGTAAATCATCCTGCATGGTTTGCTGAGCTGAAACGGTGGAAAACAGAGTCGAGATATTATTGAGAATGTCATAGACTAGGCTCGCAGGGTTGTTATGATATTTTATAGAACTCAAGAGTGTATTTTTTCTGCTGCAAGCCAATTGCAATGCGAATTCGTGATCACCCATTCAGCAAACAAAATCGAAGACTACCGATGTGACACAATAAAGTGCACTAAAACAAGAGATTCAATAGTTTCACCCTTTCGGACGCCAGCGCTCCACTCAGATGTAGGCTATGCGGGAAATACACGTGGAGGATACCGACATTCACCAATATTCGCCACGTATCGTTTTCCTTTCCTTCACCCAGCAACTCCGAACTACAATGTGAAACTGATTCTTGTTCCTGTTTTTTTTCTCACGAGAACCACCCCTGAATTAATTTGCATACGTCAATAAATACAGCTGCTGCGTCCTTCAAAAAAGGTTAAAGAGACACGCCACCTTGACCAACCCACTTCATAGAAAAATGGAGAGAGATAGCTATTTCGTATGGAACGAGCAAGGCACTTCTCCTTAAGTTTCTGCGTCAATGATTGCTGCAGTAGCTATAGATATGACGCACTTATAGGCGACTATTTTTGTATGACATCAGCCTAGTAGGCTGGACATGTTCTATATTTTAGGCGACTTGACAGAACGGCTTGCTACATAGGGAGGCTACTAGCTTCACCCTAAAAGCATGAACGTTATAAAGATTACGATTAGCGGCAGATTCAATTATTGCATTAAACTTGGTCAATTTGCCTGTCTCCTTTTTATTTGCTCATTTTCTGAGTAGGGTGCAAATGGGTGCTAAAACAGAGGCCACGCCTATCTAGATATCTACGTTTGGAAAAGCCTAAGACCCTTTTCATACTATGACAGATTCTCTTCAGGTTTCGATAGAATACCCTTGGCTATGTATTTCGCCCCTTCTTTCATGCATGTCTGCATTTGTGTTCCGTCGGCATTGATAAAACAAAAATATTTATAATGTATAGCCTGCTGTATTGCATTTGGTTTTCCTAATAGTGTATGGTCTATCATACACTATACGTTTATTCTGGGCGTCCCGTTTGCATCATTATAAACATAATGAGGTCTTTCGCTGATCAATTGAGAACAGTATCAATTTACTCATATCAAAACCATTCTGACTGCCGTGCACAGTCACACTTGAATGAGAGCTATGAGATTGCATGGTTTTGTCCATTTTAATTATGAATCATTAGAGATAACAACTCTGGCCTATAATAAAGCCACATATGGTGGAATTTAGAAGGTATTCGGGAATAGGCTAAAACGACTCACACACGCAGTAGGCTGTGTCAAATTTAGGTTGAGCACATTATTTTAATTCTCAGACTTCCTGAATATTTCTAAGAGGTGTGAGGTACACTTATCGGAGAAAAATATATGCAAAATATTGCACAGCATTCTGGACACCCAGTTAGTCATTGTTTTCTCCTCGACGCATAAACGTTGCCAATTCAAGGTCATCAAGTAGCCTAATCAATATAGGTGCAGTTTACCAGCCTAAAAGAAAAGCAACACACCAAATCTGACTATCTAAAAGTCGTATTTTTCCTACGCGTTGGTTATACAAGATAGTCAATACATTCACAAGCGGGCTATTAATACATTCATATCCACCAGCCCCTAATCTACAACTGTACAGATACCACCAAACAAACACGGCAACAACCGCATGCACACCCTTGTCGGTTTTTGTTTCACATGACATTAAATTTACCTTAATCGTTCACCTTTTGGGACTGTAAATATGGCTATTTCTGTTTGCCTCGTCTGCGTTTAGATATGACAAATGAGCTACCCTTGCGCGGAGGTAGTCAGTAGTTGCTTCAACAGCTGATTGACTGAAGCGCATGGATGATGCAGAGGCTTCAGGGAAATGTAGTTTCATAGTTTTAGTGTACTCCTCCAGAATGCAAAGTTTGGTCGAAAATAAAGCAATCATTTTGGTAAGCTTTTATTTTAAATGTAGACCTATGCATTTTTTTTTGTTGCATAAAAGTAGTCTAGTATTTAACGAGGACATCTATTTAATGACGGGGTTTCAAAATGTCAATTTTTCTGCAACATTATACAGTCTGATTGGATCATCATTAGACGAGGTTGCTTTTCCTCACCAAACCACAGACCCATGTAATTATGAAAAATTGTACCCAGACGACACTTGCCCAATATCTTCCATGACTGCAAAGCCCTTGTTGCAACATTTTGCAGTCATTTTAACAGAGAAAATGTCGCCAATAGAGATACAACTTAGCCAATAAATGCGATGCACTCAGTGGCATGCACTCCCGAAGCGTATGGCCTGAAACGCTACTGACAGCTAGGTATAATATATGCAGCCTACCGCAATATGAAGTATTCTGTAGCCATATGTGTATCTTCATGATGGTAGTCTGCCCAAGTAGCCGTAGTGCCTCTTAGGTCCGTTATTCAAGTTAGAGCATTAATTTGATAATTCTTTGGCCACACGAAGGAGAAGAAAAATGTGGTCGGACTACATATCCCAGGCATCTTGTAAACGTATGATTTCACAGCCTCTGACGGGCTTGTTATTGTTAGTGACGCAGAGCGCATCACCTCAGAGACAGGCAGTCAATGGAGTCAAGTTGTCACAGCGATGCATTAATGATAAACAAAGTATTACTTGTTTTTTAGCAAAATATTAACGTGAAACCGCAGGCGAAGCGTCGAATAGTAATGCATTATTTAGAATGACCGCAAAGGAATTGACTTATAGTTGAAGTTACTTTATTTCGGCTAACCAACAAGCTAGCCAGCCAGCTAAACTATTCGAAGGCCTCGCCGCTTTCAACAAGGCCAAGCTAGCCGACTGACCTGCATCGTTAGACACTCAAAACGTTTTGAAGTGTTGTTTTACATTTATTGGCTATATGTCGGAAGATATCGCATTGGTAATGCAACAGAATTTGGACAGGTGAGTTGAGTTTAACGTTAGGTAGCTACCAAACCTACTAGCGAAGCTAGCTTGCTAACGCTTCACAGCTGGGGGGGACCAGGTGACTGCAAGGGCGCCATGATTAATAACTATACTAATTCTTACCTTGTGAGTATTATAATGTTGCTAGTCATATATGCAGCATGCAAACTATACAAAGTTCATGCGACATGTCGTTACCATGGGGCAGGATCAGTGGGACCAAGATATGTTAACTTATGGGGGTGTGTCACGCGATGCACTTCCGACCTGGCTCAAATCAAAATGTATTTGTCATGTGCGCCGAATACAACAGGTGTAGGTATACCTTATAGTGAAATGCTTACTTACAGGCTCTCACCAACAGTGCAAAACAGGTATTAAGTAAATAAATAAAAACAACAGTAAAAAGACAGTGAAAAATAACAGTAGCGAGGCTATATACAGGCACCGGTTAGTCGGGCTGATTGAGGTAGTATGTACATGTAGATATGGTTAAAGTGACTATACATGTATGATAAACAGAGAGTAGCAGCAGCGTTAAAGGGGGGCAAACAATGCAAAAAGTCTGGGTAGCCATTTGATTACCTGTTCAGGGGTCTTATGGCTTGGGGGTAAAAACTGTTGAGAAGCCTTTTTGTCCTAGACTTGGCACACCGGTACCGCTTGCCATGCGGTACTAGAGAGAATAGTCTGTGGCTGGGGTCTTTGACCATTTTTATGGCCTTCCTCTGACACTGCCTGGTATAGAGGTCCTGGATGGCAGGCAGCTTAGCCCCAGTGATGTACTGGACCATACGCACTACCCTCTGTAGTGCCTTGCGGTTGGATGCCGAGCAATTGCCATACCAGGCAGTGATGCAACCTGTCAGGATGCTCTCGATGTTGCAGCTGTAGAGCTTGAGAATCTGAGGACCCATGCCAGTTCTTTTTAGTTTTTCTGAGGGGGAATAGGCTTTGTTGTGCCCTCTTCACGACTGTCTTTTTATGTTTGGACCATTCTAGTTTGTTGGTGATGTGGACACCAAGGAACTTGAAGCTCTCAACCTGCTCCACTACAGCCCCGTCGATGAGAATGGGGGTGTGCTCGGTCCTCCTTTTCCTGTAGTCCACAATCATCTCCTTAGTCTTGGTTATGTTGAGGGATAGGTTGTTATTCTTGCACCACCCGGCCAGGTCTCTGACCGCCTCCCTATAGGCTGTCTCGTCGTTGTCAGTGATCAGGCCTACCACTGTTGTGTCGTCTGCAAACTTAATGATGGTGTTGGAGTTGTGCCTGGCCATGCAGTCATGGGTGAACAGGGAGTACAGGAGGGGACTGAGCACGCACCCCTGAGGGGCTCCAGTGTTGAGGATCAGCGTGGCAGATGTGTTGATACCTACTAGAGGTTGACCGATTCATCGGAATGGCCAATTAATTAGGGGTCGATTTCAAGTTTTCATAACAATCGGAAATCGGTATTTTTTGCACCGATTTTGCCGATTAAAAAAATATATATATATATTTTTATACCTATTATTTAACTAGGCAAGTCAGTTAAGAACACATTCTTATTTTCAATGACGGCCTAGGAACGGTGGGTTAACTGCCTTGTTCAGGGGCAGAATGACAGATTTTCACATTGTCAGCTCGGGGGATCCAATCTTGCAACCTTACCGTTAACTAGTCCAACGCTATAACCACCTGCCTCTCGTTGCACTCCACGAGGAGAATGCCTGTTACGCGAATGCAGCAAGCTAAGGTAAGTTGCTAGCTAGCATTACTTATCTTATAAAAATCAATCAATCATAATCACTAGTTATAACTACACATGGTTGATGATATTACTAGTTTATCTACCACGTCCTGCGTTGCATATAATCGATGCAGTGGGCATTCACGAAAAAGGACTGTCGTTGCTCCAACGTGTACCTAGCCATAAACACCATTGCCTTTCTTAAAATCAATACACAGAAGTATATATTTTTAAACCTGCATATTTAGCTAAAAGAAATCTAGGTTAGCAGGCAATATTAACCAGGTGAAATTGTGTAACTTCTCTTGCACGCTGAGTCAGGGTATATGCAACAGTTTGGGCAGCCTGGCTCATTGCAAATTAATTTGCCAGAATTTTAGGTAATTATGACATAACATTGAAGGTAATGTAACAAGAATATTTAGACTTATGGATGCCACCCGTTAGATAAAATACCAAACGGTTCCTTATTTCACTGATATAATAAACGTTTTGTTTTTGAAATTATAGTTTCTGGATTCTACCATATTAATGACTAAAGGCTTGTATTTTTCTGTGTTATGTTATAATTAAGACTATGATTTGATAGAGCAGTCTTACTGACCGATGGTAGGCAGCAGCAGGCTCATAAGCATTCATTCAAACAACACTTTCATGCGTTTTGCCAGCAGCTCTTCGCAAGCACATCGCTGTTTATGACTTCAAGCCTATCAGCCTAATGGCTGGAGTTACCGATGTGAAATGGCTAGCTAGTTAGCGGGGTGCGCGCTAATAACGTTTCAAACGTCACTCTCTCTGAGACTTGGAGTAGTTGTTCCCCTTGCTCTGCATTGGTAAAGCTGCTTCGAGGGTGGCTGTTGTCGATGTGTTCCTGGTTCGAGCCCAGGGAGGAGCGAGGAGAGAGACGGAAGCTATACTGTTACACTGGCAATACTATAGTGCCTATAAGAACATCCAATAGTCAAAGGTATATGAAATACAAATGGTATAGAGAGAAATAGTCCCATAAATACTATACTAACTACAACCTAAAACCTCTTACCTTGGAATATTGAAGTCTCAGGTTAAAAGGAACCACCAACTTTCATATGTTCTCATGTTCTGAGCAAGGAACTCAAACGTTAGCTTTTTTACATGGCACATATTTACACTTTTACTTCTCCAGCACTTTGTTTTTGCATTATTTTAACCAAATTGAACATGTTTCGTTATTTATTTGAGGCTAAACCGATTTTTATTGATCTATTATATTAAGTTAAAATAAGTGTTCATTCAGTATTGTTGTAATTGTCCTTATTACAAATAAATAAATAAAAATCGGCCGATTAATCGGTATCAGCTTTTTTGGATTCTCCAATAATCGGTATCGGCGTTGAAAAATCATAATCGGTCGACCTCTAATACCTACCCTCACCACCTGAGGGCGGCTCGTCAGGAAGTCCAGGATCCAGTTGCAGAGGGAGGTTAGTCCCAGGATCCTTAGCTTAGCGATGAGCTTTGAGGGTACTATGGTGTTGAACACTGAGCTGTAGTCAATGAATAGCATTCTCACATAGGTGTTCCTTTTGTCCAGGTGTGAAAGGGCAGTGTAGAGTGCAATAGAGATGGCATTATCTGTGGATCTGTTTGGGCGGTATGCAAATTGCAGTGGGTCTAGGGTTTCTGGGATAATGGTGTTGATGTGAGCCATTACCAGCTTTTCAAAGCACTTCATGGCTACGGACGTGTCTGACAAGGTTGTGCCAAACCTCACGAATGCTCTTGTGGCTGAATGAAAGCAAGTTCCCACCGTAATGGTCCAACATTAGTGGAAAGCTTTACCAGAAGAGTGGAGGCTGTTATAGCAGCGAAGGGGGACCAACTCCATATTAATGCCCATTATTTTGGAATGAGATGTTCAAAGAAGTGTCCACATACCTTTGGTCATGTAGTGTATTTACAAATAGGTAGGGATAAAATAATGACTTAGTAGCAGGATGAATAATAAACAGTAGCAGCAGCGTATGTGTTGAGTCAAGAGTTCATTGCAAATAGAGTCAATGCAGAATGTCCAGTTAGCTATTGGATAATTAACTATTCATCAGTCTTATGGCTTGGGGGTAGGAGCGGTTCAGGGTCCAGTTTTGTTCCAGTCTTGGTGCATCAGTACCGCTTGCCGTGCGGTAGCAGCTGGAACGGTCTGAGTTGGGTGGTCTTCCTCAGACAATGTCTGATATAGAGGTCCTGAATGGCAGGGAGCTTGACGCCTTGCCATACCAAGCAGTGATGCAGCCAGTCAAGATGCTCTCTAGAGGATCTGAGTGCCCATTCAGCCTCCTCAGGGGGAAGAGGCGTTGTCATGCCTTCAAGACTGTGTTGGTGTTTGTGGACCATGATAATTGTAAGTTCTTGCCTGGGCAGAGAAATGCACCCGACATCTTCATGTAATCTCCCTTTTTGTGGGTTTAAGGACTATATACTTTGTCAAGGTGGTGGAAAACACCAAAATGAATTGCCTGTTTAAATATAGGCATTTCATTAAGGTGTGGTAGAACTGTCCTACTAAACTCAACAAAAAAAGGAACGTCCTCTCACTGTCAACTGAGTTTATTTTCAGCAGACTTATTAACATGTGTAAATATTTATATGACCATCAGATTCAATAACTGAGACAAACTGAACAAGTTCCACAGACATGTGACTAAAATAAATGGAATAATGTGTCCCTGAACAAAAGGGGTGGGGGGGTCAAAATCAAAATTAACAGTCCGTATCTGGTGTGGCCACCAGCTGCATTAAGTTCTGCAGTGCATCTCCTCTTCGTGGACTGCACCAGATTAGCCAGTTCTTGCTGTGAGATGTTACCCTACTCTTCCACCAAGGCACCTGCAAGTTCCCAGACATTTCTGGGAACTTACCCTCCGATCCAACAGGTCCCAAATGTGCTCAATGGGATTGAGATCCTGGCTCTTCGCTGGCCATGGCAGAACACTGACATTCCTTTCTTACAGGAAATTATGCACAGAATGAGAAGTATGACTGGTGGCATTGTCATGTTGGAGGGTCATGTCAGGATGAGCCTGCAGGAAGGGTACCACATGAGGGAGGTGAATGTCTTTCCTGTAACGCACAGCGTTGAGATTGCCTGCAATGACAACAAGCTCAGTCCGATGATGCTGTGGCACACCACCCCAGACCATGACGGACCCTCCACCTCCAAGACGATCCCGCTCCAGAGTACAGGCCTCGGTGTAACGCTCATTCCTTCGACGATAAATGCGAATCCGACCATCACCCCTGGTGAGACACAACCTTGACTCGTCAGTCAAGAGCACTTTTTGCCAGTCCTGTCTGGTCCAGCGACGGTTTGTGCCCATAGGCAACGTTGTTGCTGGTGATGTCTGGTGAGGACCTGCCTTACAACAGGCCTACAAGCCCTCAGTCCAGCCTCTCTCAGCCTATTACGGACAGTCTGCGGTCTGATGGAGGGAGTGAGCGTTCCTGGTGATAATCGGGCAGTTGTTGTTGCCATCCTGTACCTGTCCCGCAGGTGTGATGTTCGGATATACCGATCCTGTGCAGGTGTTGTTACACGTGGTCTGCCACTGCAAGGACGATCAGCTGTCCGTCCTATCTCCCTGTAGCGCTTTATTTATTGCTCTAGCAACATCTGCAGTCCTCATGCGTCCTTGCAGCATGCCTAAGGCATTTTCCTGCAGATGAGCAGGGACCCTGGGCATCTTTCTTCTGGTGTTTTTCGGAGTCAGTGGAAAGGCCTATTTAGTGTCCTAAGTTTTCATAACTCTGACCTTAATTGCCTACCCTCTGTAAGCTGTTAGTGTCTTAACGACCGTTCCACAGGTGCATGTTCATTAATTGTTTATGGTTCATTGAACAAGCATGGGAAACATTTTTTAAACATTCTACAATGAAGATCTGTGAAGTTATTTGGATTTTTATAAATTATTTTTGAAAGACAGGGTCCTGAAACAGGGATGTTTACTTTGCCCTTCACACTAGTCAGGGATTGCCAGGGTCACCCTGGCCCTGACCTGGGTATGCTCCTGTCCTGATTCTGATAACAAGATTCACGTTTATTTCCCATGTGCTATGTATACATTGGAAATCTTACTCCCCCAGCTCTCACAATAAAACACAACCTGGGAAATAGCCTACCTACCGCCGAGGTAAACCAGTTAATAATCTGAGGTTTGCCAACAACTGGATATTGAGGTTGTGAGCTAGCAATGCTGGCCTCAACACAGGACTAAAGAGAGACAATTTTAGGTCATCATCGAAAATCCTAAAGAGGGCATGGACGTGGAATATATTTCTGAAATTGAGACTGAGTGGTACTTTACACTATAATTTTAACACACATTTTAACACAACCTTCCAAACATATTTGATCTTGTATGTCACTCATACTTTTATTCTAATAGGTCTATGTAGGCTTAGGTCAAGTAAGTTATTTTTGTTTGTCAATGCTTTCCATGGTCACAAGCATGCTTGACCTTCAGCGAGAATCTGGCATTCAGTCTGGGTTAGTTGGTCATCGTGGTGAAATATGAAGGTTGAAATGCATAGACCAATCAGTTGCAGCCAGCTACTCTTCATTCCTAAAGATGTTGCTTTCCTCTCCCCTTCGTGTATCTCAAGCAAACTATACCCAAATTGTTATTTGGGTTATTTCATTCATTCATGTCTTCAAAGACAAGAAATGTTCAGATAATCCTCAGATCTACAATTGTTAGTGCTACTGCTGTTTATTTTAGGCAAGTCCCTTATATACCCTTTTGAGCCTTAGCCTATATCCTGTCCTTGTGTAATCAATGTTTTCACCTTTACTGGAAAACAAACTTAGTGCCAAGGTTGTTGAATGACTTTAGGCCTACATGCCAATCAATACTTTGTTGTTGTTTTTGATATTGGATCAAAGTTCCTTCAGTTGGAAAAAAAATAAATGACCTAGATCATTTTTCGTAGTTTTTAGGCTAAACCTTGCAATCTCGTGTAAAATTGAGAGATCTGTGATGAATGCCGTGACTGTGGATTGTGGTGGTGATCCAGCAGTGAGTTATCGATTTGCTCCTGTTGAGAGCAGGCCTGTTGTCGGTCCTGATCTTGCCAGTGTTTTATTTTCCACTGTGGGCCGTATTTGCCAGAATGTCGCAGCTCGCATCTTAGTGCCATAATACAAATGAGAACTGTTTTGGGCACAACAAGTGAACTTGATGAGGGGGGGGGACTATTTCATCCATTTTAGAATAAGGCTGTAACATAGCAAAATGTGGACAAAGTGAATGGGTCTGAATACTTTCCGAATGTAGTGTATGAAGGCAATATTTACATATTGGCAAAGCAATAGAAGTTACTTTTAGATTTGTATCATTTTCATTTAGATAGAATTTTGATTAACCACATAACATTGATTTTATTTATTTTAGATATGATGACTTGATTATAAATGAGATCAAAATGTTCCACGAAAATGTGCATATGAAAATCATAACTGGCACGCAGATTAGTAGAAGTGGTACGATAACTTGTTTTCCTTGGAAAAAAAGACATTGGCATGACAGACAACTGGCTTGTTCAGGCCACAGTGCCCATATGTAGGCCTGTACTAAAGCGTGTGATGCTGCACTCTTCATAATTGGATCTCTGGACTGTGAAAACATATTTATTTTAGATGATAAGCCTAACTGTTGTGCAGTGAAAAGGGTGGAAGGAAACCTGTGCGATTGCTCAATGTGCAACAGCTCTGCATTCCCGCTGCCATGCAGCAGCCGGGCTCAGTGCAAAGGCACGAAACATGAGTCTGTTTGAAGAAACCGATAGCAGAAGGATGTATGTCATGTTCCCCTCCTTTAGGCGGTTGTGTACCCGGCTCTATCAGCGACAAACACACAACTCCACAGGCTCTTATCTGGGCCTGCCACAAGCAGCTGGTTCCCACTGCAATGCAGTGTCTCACGAATGGAGGAGGGAGAAATACTTTAATCCTGTCTGACCTTTGGCTGGCTCACACACACACACACTCTACTCTTTTACTTTGGTCGGGCATTAGTCATACATTAGCCAATTTAATATCTTGTATCCCTTTTTTTCTCATTATGTCGTACTCTTCCTATCTTGTAGACACCCCGGAAAGTGTTTTGATATTCTAAAGTCGGTGCTGTTGGTTGCCGTGACTTGTGTTTGAGGTGGGTGCGATGGGTGTAGGGGGAAGTTACATTTGCACATTCACGTGAAATATGAGCCGCGGCAAGTCTTGTAACTTTCCCTGGGGGAGAGAGTTGAAGGGATAGGTTTGGGTTAACTGGCTCTGGCTCCCGAGCCAGACAGTCAAATATAGACTCCAGCAGACTCGGTGTAATTGGGCCAGTGTGACTTAACTCCCAGCCTGACTTTTTTTCCCTGCTGTTCGATACAGGTGGTCTCGGTTGTGCTATCGGTTTAAGGCTGACCCCATTTAGTCGATTATTTGGTCGATAGGCTGTTGGTTGACCAAGATTTTTTTTTGTCGAGTAGTGGCATATAAATATAACTAATCTATTGCACATGAGACACCTGTCTGATTCACTCCTGTCTCAGTGGACTAATCCATTGCGGAAGCCGCAGGAATGGCACACCAGTATCACCAGTAGTACTTTACCGTTAACCTCTGGGATATTCGGGATGGTAGCGTCCCACCTCAACAACAGCCAGGGAAAGTGCAGGGCTCCAAATTCAAAACAACAGAAATCTCATAATTAAAATTCCTCAAGCATACAAGTATTTTACACCATTTTAAAGAGAAACTTCTCGTTAATCCAGCCACAGTGTCTGATTTCAATACCAAACGGTTCCTTATTTCACTGATATAATAAACGTTTTGTTTTTGAAATTATAGTTTCTGGATTCTACCATATTAATGACTAAAGGCTTGTACTTTTCTGTGTTATGTTATAATTAAGACTATGATTTGATAGAGCAGTCTTACTGACCGATGGTAGGCAGCAGCAGGCTCATAAGCATTCATTCAAACAGCACTTTCATGCGTTTTGCCAGCAGCTCTTCGCAAGCACATCGCTGTTTATGACTTCAAGCCTATCAGCCTAATGGCTGGAGTTACCGATGTGAAATGGCTAGCTAGTTAGCGGGGTGCGCGCTAATAACGTTTCAAACGTCACTCGCTCTGAGACTTGGAGTAGTTGTTCCCCTTGCTCTGCATTGGTAAAGCTGCTTCGAGGGTGGCTGTTGTCGATGTGTTCCTGGTTCGAGCCCAGGTAGGGGCGAGGAGGGGGACGTAAGCTATACTGTTACACTGGCAATACTATAGTGCCTATAAGAACATCCAATAGTCAAAGGTATATGAAATACAAATGGTATAGAGATAAATAGTCCTATAAATACTATATTAACTACAACCTAAAACCTCTTACCTTGGAATATTGAAGTCTCATGTTAAAAGGAACCACCAACTTTCATATGTTCTCATGTTCTGAGCAAGGAACTTAAACGTTAGCTTTTTTACATGGTACATATTTTACATGGCACATATTACTTTCTTCTCCAACACTTTGTTTTTGCATTATTTAAACCAAATTGAACATGTTTCATTATTTATTTGAGGCCAACTTGATTTTATTGATGTTTTATATTAAGTTAAAAATAAGTGTTAATTCAGTATTGTTGTAATTGTCATTATTACAAATAATAAAATAAAAAAAATTGGCCGATTTAATCGTTATCGGCTTTTGGGTCCTCCAATAATCGGCATCGGCGTTGAAAAATCATAATCGGTCGACCACAAGTCCAAATACCTCCTTTTTGGTATCGGGTTGAAAAATCTTTTGCGCGTTTAAAAAAATATATATATTTTGCGCGTTTAGTACACAATCATCCAAACTCACGAAGCGCAGGCAAGTCCATGCGAAAGTTCAGATGAAACGTTATATTACAGTTCGTAGAAACATGTCAAACGAAGTATAGAATCAATCTTTAGGATGTTTTTATCGTAAATCTTCAACAATGTTCCAACCGGAGAATTCCTTTGTCTGTAGAATTGCAATGGAACGCAAGCTAACTCTCACGTGAACTCGCGTGGTCAGCTCATGGCAGTCTGCCAGACCCCTGACTCAATCCCCTCTCATTCACCCCCACCTCACAGTAGAAGCCTCAAACAAGGTTCTAAAGACTGTTGACATCTAGTGGAAGCCTTAGGAAGTGCAATATGACACCATAGACACTGTGGAAATGATAGGCAATGAGTTGAAAAACTACAAACCTCAGATTTCCCACTTCATGGTTGGATTTTTTCTCAGGTTTTTGCCTGCCATATGAGTTCTGTTATACTCACAGACATCATTCAAACAGTTTTAGAAACTTCAGAGTGTTTTCTATCCAATACTAGTAATAATAATATGCCTTAATAATATGCATATATTAGCAACTGGGCCTGAGTAGCAGGCAGTTTACTCTGGGCACCTTGTTCATCCAAGCTACTCAATACTGCCCCCCAGTCCCAAAGAAGTTCATTCCCATAATTTCTAATCTACAATGTTTATTTGGTTACAGTAATTTCTGTTAATGCATTCAATATATTATTATTGTCATTGTAGGAGTGGACATAGCCTATTTTAAAAAATCTTTCCAAGTTCTGATCCTGTGGAAACATCATAAAGTAGGCCTACCTGATTACTTCTTCCCTTGCGCAAATACTCTACAGCTGTGTCTGTCTGTCCGGAGCTTGCTGGGGCGGGAAACTTGGAGGGTTTGGTCTGATGAAACTACGATTGAACTCTTTGGCCTGAATGCCAAGCGTATCATCTAGATGAAATCTGGTACCATCCCTAAAGTGAAGGCTATTTTTACATTTTGGTAAAGCAATAGAGGTTACTTTTAGATTTGTATCATTTTCATTTAGATAGAATTTTGATTAACCACATGCCATAGATTATTTTTAATTTTTTTGATATAATGACTTGATTATAAATGAGATCAAAATGTTCCAAGAAAATGTGCATATGAAAATCATAACTGGCACGCAGATTAGTAGAAATGGTACGATAACTTGGTACTCCAAATGGAAAAAGTTGCAGACCCCTGGTGTAGCCTATTACCGGCAACTTTAGGAGCGTAATGGCAGAATCTGCAAAGACCAGCGAGAGGAGGAGGGTTGGCAACATATTTGTTTTATTTTTCTGGTTAGGCTGTATAGATCTTTGCGTCCCTCTTTAATAATTTGTCTTTATTTTTAATCACAGCATCAGACTCAGGTGCCTATATATATATATATATATATATATATATATATACAGTGGGGCAAAAAAGTATTTAGTCAGCCACCAATTGTGCATGTTCTCCCACTTAAAAAGATGAGAGAGGCCTGACAAAATGAGAAAAAAATCCAGAAAATCACATTGTAGGATTTTTCATGAATTTATTTGCAAATTATGGTGGAAAATAAATATTTGGTTAATAACAAAAGTTTATCTCAATACTTTGTTATATACCCTTTGTTGGCAATGACAGAGGTTTATGTTGGAGAGATTCCAGTAATAGAGGCAAAGAAAAATATGTTAGAGAAAAAAGCAGGTCCACACCACATTGGGTGAGGCAGGTTGCAGGAGAATATTTTGAGTAAGGGTTTAGAAAAATATAAAAAGATATGCGAAGAAAAATGTATATACAGGGGACACGACAAGACGAAGGACAAATACGTCTGACTGCTACGCCATCTTGGATTGTTTTGTGCATGACAAATTACTTGTCATGCACAAAGTAGATGTCCTAACCGACTTGCCAAAACTATAGTTTGTTAACAAGACATTTGTGGAGTGGTGGATACACTTAGGTTGGAGTCATTAAAACTAGTTTATGTAAACGTCTGACTTCAACTATACATGTTTAAAAATGTTGAACAATCGATTGGTCCGAAGAACAGACTACACTAGGTCGACTTAAGATTTTAGTCGGGCACAGCCCTAGTAACAATACACGAGGGCCATGGAGTATGAGCCTGATTGAGTAGAGGTAGGTTCCACAATGTTATGGTGTAGGCTAGTAGTAGAAGACACGTTGTGTTAGACGCCACTTGGGAGGCCTACTAAAGGCACTGCGTCTCAGTGCTTGAGGCGTCACTACAGATACCCAGGTTGTTTCACGACCGGCCGTGATTGTGAGTCCCATAGGACCCATCGTCCCGGTTTGGCTGTTGTAGGCCGTCATTGTAAATAAGAATTAGTTCTTAACTTACTTACCAAGTTAAATAAATGCAAATAAAAGGCCCAACTAAGGATTTGTTGGCAGTTGAGGTAGGCCTAGGCTAGATATCACTTGTTTTATTGTGGAGTAGATGCAGCCCAGAATTGTTTGTTGTGTAGACAGTCTGCCTGTACTATCTATTATGGAGTGGAGGCACTAATGCTGCCGTGCGGAATCCCCCAGGCCTTAATCTTAATTGAAAACCTTTGTGGGGCAACATCCGATCGCCTGCCTTAGCGCTGCGGAACCTCCAGTTTTCCCAAAGTCACGTGATTACCGCTGAGTGAAAGGAGCCTTTGTGAAGTGGCTCAGGCCTTTCTTAAAAAACAACGCCTGACTTTGAGACGACGAGGAAAACTAGCTGTAACGTCGCCCTCAATCTTTGTACCAGACAGTGAATCCCTCCGTCGTGCACAATCAAGTGTGCCCTTTTTACCCTATTTCCAGAAATGACGCGGAAAAATAGTTGTAGGTTAACTTAAACCATGGGAGTTGTTGCTGCATTCTTGCTCTTTTCCTGAACCAGGTATTCTTCCTGCTGGTTGGACTTGTATACAAACACAATTGTCCAATAGTGCTTAGGTTGCTGTGCCACAGTAGCAACATTCTTTCAACCCTGGCAAGGAGTGTTGGGCTTGGAGAGCGTTCAAAATA
Organism: Oncorhynchus nerka; assembly: GCF_034236695.1. Taxonomy (NCBI): domain Eukaryota; kingdom Metazoa; phylum Chordata; class Actinopteri; order Salmoniformes; family Salmonidae; genus Oncorhynchus; species Oncorhynchus nerka. The sequence goes on from NC_088423.1 coordinate 50,120,423, forward strand.
GACCTGCTAAGGTTTATTATTGCACATCAAAAAGGATGATGAATAAATGTCCTGCCTGTCCTTTCCATGTAAAAGGATCCATGAGCACCAGCGTGAGGTTCATATGAGCATGTCAAATTGGGTGTTAAATGAAAGCTAAGCATCTATATTACTGAGAAATTAAGGAATATATATATAAACTCCAAATCCAGACCTGCATGGGTTGATAAATTTGATTTCCATTGATAATTTTTGTGTGATTTTGTTGTCATGACATTCAACTATGTAAAGAAAAAAGTATTTAATAAGAATATTTCATTAATTCAGATCTAGGATGTGTTATTTTAGTGTTCCCTTTATTTTTTTGAGCAGTGTATATACCATACCAGTCAAAAGTTTGGACACTTATTCAAGTTTTTTAAAATTTTATTTTAACTATTTTATACATTGTAGAATAATAGTAAAGACATCAAAACTATGAAGTTACACATGGAATCATGTAGTAACCAAAAAGTGTTATATTTGATATTCTTCATAGTAGGCACCCTTTGCCTTGATGACAGCTTTGCACACTCTTGGCATTCTCTTAACCAGCTTCATGAGGTAGTCACCTGGAATGCATTTCAAATAACATGTGTGCCTTGTTAAAAGTACATTTTGGGTATTTCTTTCCTTCTTAATGCGTTTGAGCCAATCAGTTCTGTTGTGACAAGGTAGGGTTGGTATACAGAAGATGGCTCTATTTGGTAAAAGACCAAGTCCATATTATGGCAAGAACAGCTCAAATAAGCAAAGAGAAATGACAGTCCATCATTACTTTAAGACATGAAGGTAACTTTCTTCAAGTGTAGTCGTAATATCTGGCCCTCATGTTCGAATAAGAAGAGACTTGCTTTGGCCAAGAAGCACAAGCAATGGACATTAGACTGGTGGAAATCTGTCCTTTTGGTCTGATGAGTCCAAATTTGACATTTCTGGTTCCAACCGCTGTGTCTTTGTGAGACGCAGAGTAGGTGAGCAGATGATTTCCGCATATGTGGTTACCTGACCAAGAAGGAGAGGGGTGGAGTGCTGCATCAGATGACCTTGCCTCCACAATCACCCGATCTCAATCCAATTGAGATGGTTTCGGATGAGTTGGTCCGCAGAGTGAAGGAAATGCAGCCAACAAGTGCTCAGCATTTGTGGGAACTCCTTCAAGACTGTTGTAAAAGCATTCCAGGTGTAGCTGGTTGAGAGAATACCAAGAGTGGGCAAAGCTGTCATCAAGGCAAAGGGTGGCTACTTTGAAGAATCTCAAATAAAATATATTAGGATTTGCTTAACTCTTTTTTTTTTGTTGGTTACTACATGATTCCATATGTGTTATTTCATAGTGTTGATGTCTACACTATTATTTTACAATGTAGAAGATAGTAAAAATAAAGAAAAAACGAATAATTTAGTGTCCAAACCTTTGACTGGATATGTACATTTTTCAACCATTTTCCATCTCAAAAATTAGGAATAAGCAAGGCTTTGATTTCTGGTCAAACAGATGGAAAAGGGGTGTTAGACAACTTCTACAAGAATATGTCTTAAAAGGTATTAGAAATATGTCAAAGCGCAATGTTGAAGTAGACTCCTCCCAACTAATGTCAATACTTTTATATTTAGGTTTGAATGATTTATTTGCCTTCTGTTAGTTTAAGAAACATTGCCTTGTGCCTTGCAATTTCGTTACCAAAAACCCTCATAAGGGAGAATAGGCCTAATGAAAGTTCACAGAAATAACAAGTAAAGGTAGACCTACCAATTTAGTTAGTGTTTTTACTTCTCAAGTTTGATTAATTGATTTAAAACTCCTTATTCTGTTACCAAATCAGTAACAGAAATCTTCAATTGCATTGGCTACAATGGAAAATCATGGTAGTCACAAATCACAGTTGGGTCATCTGCTACTGTCCTCCCTTCCACTGGCATACTGTTATGTTCAAGTCACAACTTTTTTCTTTTTTTCTGTCGTCTGGTGGTCAAAGCAAGACTGTGAAAAACAGTCTGGATAACCTCGCACTCACACTTTGTCTCTCACTTCTCTCTAGTTAATGTCACCTCTCCTGGCTCTTACTGACACCTACCATGTCACCTACCCTCTTTCCATTTACTGTAACAAGCATCCTCACCCACTGAGCACAGCTATTTGGTCAGTCCACCCTGACCAGACCAAATCTGAAGTGATCATAGACATCTGTTTCACAAGTTTGGACAGCACAGTAGAGTGAAGGTATAGTAAAGAAAAGTAGTATTCACTACAGTAGAGCCCCATTCTTTCTGCTGACATCTTTGAAGCTTAACGTACAGTATGACTGAAAAAAACGATAAAACATTGAAATGTGAATCAAATCTTAGTTGTTCATAACTGTTAAAAAAAAGTGGCAGAATTGTCCTTTTAAGAGGTCCTGTTTAAAATGCACAATATCAGTTGACCTCTGAGTACAGTATACTGGACCAAAATATAAACGCAGCATGTAAAGTGTTGGTCCCCTGTTTCATGAGCTGAAATTAAAGACCCCAGAAATGTTCCATACGCACAAGAAGCTTATTAATCTCATTTTGTGCACATTTTTTTTCTTCCTGTTAGTGAGCATTTCTCCTTTGCCATGATAATCCATCCACCTGACAGGTGTGGCATATCAAGAAGCTGATTAAACAGCATGATCATTACACAGATGCACCTTGTGCTGGGGACAATAAAAGGCCACTCTAAAATGTGCAGTTTTGTCACACGACACAATGCCACAGATATCTCAAGTTGAGGGAGCGTGCAATTGGCATGCAGACTTCAGGAATGTCCACCCAAGCTGTTGCTCGGCAGTACGTCCAACTGGCCTTACAAATAAAGAACAAGTGTAACTGTCACAAACCATCTCAGGGAAGCTGCATGCTCGCCGTCCTCACCAGGGTCTTGACCTGACTGCACTTTGGCGTCATAACTGACTTCAGTGGACAAATGCTCACCTTCGATGGCCAGTGGCACGATGGAGAAGTGTGCTTTCATGGATGAATACTGGTTTCAACTGTACCGGGCAGATGGCAGACAGTGTGTATGGGGTTGCGTGGGTGAATGCACATAGGCCCATTGTTATGCAATTCATCCGCCCGCCATCACTTTATGTTTCAGGATGATAATGCATGGCCCCTTGTTGCAAAGATTTGTACAGAATTCCTGGAAACTGAAAATGTCCCAGTTCTTCCATGGCCTGCATACTCACTAGACATGTCACCCATTGAGCAGTTTGGGATGCTCTGGATTGGCATGTACGACAGCGTGTTGCAGTTCCCGCCAATATCCAGCAACTTCACACAGCCATTGAAGAGGCGTGGGGCAACGTTCCACAGGCCACAATCAACAGCCTGATAAACTGTATGTGAAAGATGTCGTGCTGCATGACGCAAATAGTGGTCACACTAGATATTGACAGATTTTGTGATCCACTCCCCTACCTTTTTTTGGAAGGTGTCTATGACCAACAGATGCATATCTGTATTCCCAGTCATGTGAAATCCATAGATTAGGGCCTAATTCCTTTGTCAATTGACTTATTTTGGAAATGTATCTACTTCCCCGGAGTCAAACACTTGGACACCATTTTTATATCTCTGCATCCAGTATGTAGGAAGTTAGAGCTAATTTTGCGAGCCAGTGCTGAAAAGCATTGGCACAATGACCCGACGTCTATGATGACAACGAGCATGCTGTTACCATAGACTTATAGGCATTGTGCTAATGCTAGTTAGCAATTGCGCTAATGTTAGTTAGCGACTTCCTTTAAAATTGCACGCAGAAACATAAAAATGGTTCATCTGATTCTGGGGAACTATTTCCATGATTATGCATGTCTGTCTTTCCAAGACTGCCATGTTTAAGCTACATTTTTGACAAGTGTGGTCTAATTCAAACCTGTCTCTTTCAAGCCTTTATTGGTTGGCAGACTAGACTCAAGCTTTTTGTGAGCCAGGGGTTAGGGTTTCTTGGAGAGGATAGCGTTTCGCAAGTTGTATTGCAGCCTGTCGTATGGAGGGGCAAGGTTACGGGTACAGGAGCCGATGAATCTGGGAGAGCGCCCACATTCGCCATTGTTCCCTCGGCCGTGCTCCTGTGGAGATGTCTGTCCACCGTTCCAATCAGCGTCCTGTCCTTCTGTTTCATCCCTCTCGCTCGCTCTGCTGCCTCTCAGCTCCGGTTTTACTGATCTTTTTCTTCTGGGCCTTTGTTATTAACCAGTCACAACAATATGCTCATATAGTCAGAAGCTATAGTACCGGTCAAAAGTTTGGACACACTGACTCATTCAAGGGTTTTTCTTTATTTTTTACTATTTTCTACATTGTAGAATCATAATGAAGATATCAAAACTGTGAAATAACACACATGGAATCATGTAGTAACCAAAAAAAGTTAAACATATCAAAATATATTTCATATTAAAATATTCTTCAAAGTAGCCACCCTTTGCTTTGATGACAGCTTTGCACACTATTGGCATTCTCTCAACCAGCTTCACCTGGAATGCATTTCAATTAACAGGTGTGCCTTGTTTATTTGTGGAATTTCTTAATGCGTTTGAGCCAATCAGTTGTGTTTTGACAAGGTAGGGTTGGTATAGAGAAGATAGCCCTATTTCGTAAAAGACCAAGTCCATAGTATGGCAAGAACAGCTCAAATAAGCAAAGAGAAATGACAGTCCATCATTACTTTACGACATGAAGGTCAGAAATTGCAGCCCAAATAAATGCTTGCCAGAGTGCAAGTAACAGACACATTTCAACATCGACTGTTCCGAGGAGACTGCGTGAATCAGGCCTTCATGTTTGAATTGCTGCAAAGCAACCACTACTAAAGGACACCAATAATAAGAAGAAACTTGCTTGGGCCAAGAAACACAAGCAAAGGGCATTAGACCGGTGGAACTCTCTCCTTTGGTGTGATGAGTCCAAATTTGAGATTCCTGGTTCCAACTGCCGTGTCTTTGTGAGACACAGAGTAGGTGAATAGATGATCTCCATGTGTGGTTCCCACCATAATGCATGGGATGAGGAGTGTAGGTGCTTTGCTGGTGACACTGTCAGTGATTTATTTAGAATTCAAGGTGAACGTAACGAGCATGGCTACCACAGCATTCTGCAGCTATACGTCATCCCATCTGGTTTGCGCTTAGTGGGACTATCATTTTGTTTTTCAACAGGACAATGACCCAACACACCCCCAGGCTGTGTAAGGGCTATTTGACCAAGAAGGAGAGTGATGGCGTGCTGCATCAGATGACCTCGCCTCCACAATCACCTGACCTCAACCCAATTGAGATGGTTTGGAATGATTTGGACCGCAATGTGAAAGAAAATCAGCCAACAAGTGCTCATCCTATGTGGGAACTCCTTCAAGACTGTTGTAGAAGCATTCCAGGTGAAGCTGGTTGAGGGAATGCCAAGAGTGTGCAAAGCTGTCATCAAGGCAAAGGGTGGCTACTTTGAAGTTTATGAAATATATTTTGATATGTTTAACACTTTTTTTTGTTACTACATGATTCCATGTGTGTTTTTCATAGTTTTGATGTCTTCACTATTATTCTACAATGCATAAAATAGTAAAAAGTAAGAAAAACCCTTGAATGAGTAGGTGTCTCCAAACCTTTGACTGGAACAGTAGATATACACTGAGTGTACAAAACATTAGGAACAACTTTTCGCCCTCAGAACAGCCTCAATTCATCAGGGCATGGACTCTACAAGGAGGTGAACGAGTTCCACATGGATGCTGGCCCATGTGGACTCCAATGCTTCCCACAGTTGTGTCAAGTTGGCTGGATGTCCTTTTGGGTGGTGGACCGTTCTTGATACACACGAGGAACTGTTGAGTGTGAAAAACCCAGCAGTGTTGCAGTTCTTGTCACAAACCAGTGTGCCGTTCAAAGACACATCTTTTGTCTTGCCCATTCACCCTCTGAATGGCACACATACACAATCCATGTCTCAATTGTCTCAATGCTTAAAAATCCTTTTTGGGGTAGGAAGCTAGGTAGCCTTCTTGGCTCAAAGCCAAATGAGCATTTGACCCATCATATCCACCGTAGCTAACTGTGGTGTAACCATAGCCACAGGTAATGCAAGAGGATGTACCGTATTGTGTAGCAGGTTGTGGACATCCCAGCAGGGTATAGGATCACATTGAGGAGACAAGAGAATAGAGTCACAGTGGAAGGATGGAGGAGGTTAATATGAGGAGAGTAGAGGAAGGAGAGTTAATGTTTCTATCACAGACTCGGTTTTGCCACATTGCCCCTGGTTGTCCACAGGCCCACGTTACCTGAGCACCCCGACCCCTAGGCTCCAGTGAGCTCTCCCACAGCCTCATGTTTTATTCACCCCTGGAGGATGGAACATCAACCAGGTATACCTAGCTTCCTGAGCACGGCTGAGCCAGGGGCCCTGACGGTGGCCCTTCAGGGAGGGCCCCTATCCCGCCCACCTGCGGCCCGGGTAACAGAGCACACCCTGGGCTGGAGGCAGATGACCGAGATGGCCAGAGATTTGTCATCCATTATTCAGGCCTGGGAGCAGGCAGGTTTAAATTATACATGGTGGTATTATGGGATTTGGTGCAGCCACGTTGGACCCATCCCACCCCCACACACAGCCGGCTGGGGCTCGGGATGATGAAACCACAGCTTAACGTGGGTGGAGCAGGGTGAGGAAGCACAAGCATACTAAGAAATCAAAACAAAGTGACTAGCTATTGATTCTTACCTTGAAGTAGTCCTAGGCATTTTTTGTGCTGTGTATGGAGTTGGCATAACGGCTCTCTTTTTCTGTCAAGGACAGCAGGGAGCTGGAGAACTAGTTCATCTTAAGTGGACACTAGTCATATCCTAGACATTCTTTAGTAGTGGACAACTGACCATGAAAATCTCTGCAGATCATGTCCTTTATTCATTGAAAAGACACTTCTGCTGAATGTGATCTGGGCCATTTCCTGCTTCCAAGGGAAAGCGAAAAAGCCTCGGAACCCATTCTCAGCGTACCTGTTGTTGTTTTCTTAAGGACAGGAAGTAGACTAGATCGGCCTTTTTTGGTCAAATAAGCAGTGAGGATTTTTTCTATTCTTAGACGGGGTCTAGTATGTCCTCAGACTTGGCTCGTGTTTGACATGACTCAGTGTCAAACTGTAGGATAGTTTTATGACAGGCCAGGAATGCAGGATAGGCTAGTCTTTGGAACAGTGTCGATGTACGTTGATTTCACCATAAAATATAACCATAAAGAGAAGACTAAAGATATTAGGCTCCTTTCTTTTATGATAATGTGATTACATCATTGTTATACTGTATGTTGGCTTATAGGGATTGGGTATAGGTATGCCATATTAGGATTGGGTAAAGGTATGCCGTATTAACATTATCGACTGGCCTGATAACTATATCCAAAACTCAGCAGTGTATCACCAGAAGAAAAAAAACATCTCCAGGCATCAACTGTCTCTTCTTACTGGATTTATGTCATTATTTTATGAGAGGTGGAGATTAATCATCTATTTTATTCACCCATTGAAATGCCAACTCTTGAAGGTTCTGTGTAATTATGGAAACAAGCATGTAAATGTCATATGGGCGGATTGGAAATAGGCCTCAACACTCCTCTTACTATCAAATCACCTAGCAACAGGGGCATGGTGATTGAACATGAACAAGAGCTAACCATCAATGGAACTGTAGTTAGTGACTTGGTTTTAGTCATAGGTATCCTGCTGTTTTTCCATTAGCTTCATTGTTTGGCAAAAATTGGCCATTAGGTGTACTTTTTTAACATTTTATCTGACATTCAGTACCTTTGGTTTCGGGTTTCCGTTAACCGGCAGTTGCCGGCTTTTGGCCAAAAATGTATAAATGAAAAGCCCACAAACAAAACTGTTGCCAGCAAAAACGACCGGGAGAAAAAACGTCCCCTTGCCAAATAATGCTTTTTATTAATTGATGGAAATACCAGTCAATGGAAACACATTTGACCGTCATGCTTATCGGTCTGTGGGTTCATTCATTTTATAAATGTATCCATCACAACTATCATACACGTACAGCATCTAGAGCTTATTTTGTGTAGGATTTGTCATGGAGCTCTTCATGCTGGTTGCTGCTGGAGTAAACCATGCTTTTATAGGCCCTTTCTTTGCACAACAATTCTAAATGCAAAAGTGTGTTAAACAGGTTTGGTGCATGGTTAAAAAGAGCTAGGCCTATTTGTATTTATCAACTGGTAATACAAGTGCAGGTAACAGGCTATTAGTGCGTCACCACCACTTTACAATGTGAGTTGGAGGCAGTATGCATTTTAATAACAGGCCTATTTAATTGTTTGAAACCTGAATATTTTCCTTTATATTATGAGGCTTGTCTTATCTTGCTTCGAAGTTGCCTATAGGCAAATCTGACAATGAAAGGCAATTATTTTATAAAGACTAAATATGATGTGCGTGAGTTTCAAGTTTGGGGAATCTTACAATTTATCGTACCATTTCTACCAATCTGCATGCCAGTTATGATTTTCATATGCAGATTTTTGTGGAACAGTTCCATTTCAAGAATAAAATGTTTGTTTATCAAAATCATTGTCACATGGTTGATCATAAAAATCTGAATTAAAATGGTACAAATGTCAAACATGAAATGCATGAGCACCAGCCTCTGCCATATGGACACCTTGATATACCGGCGGCTAAAGAAATGAGCGCATGGAACTCATAGCCTATAGGCCAATGCAGCAGTAGGCCTAACAGGCTGACCACACCGCTCACGTCACAGAATACATTTAGAAATCTATATTATTAAATTATTGCACCCACACTGCTCGCGAGCGCCAACGAGCGTCTGCGTTGCCAAGGGCTAAAATAGAAGTCCGTTCTATTTGTGACGCAGATCGCACTGCAAGTCCTGCCTCTCCCATCTCCTCACTGACTTTTAGAAGCATATGCCCACACACCATATCCTCATTGGTTATACGCACGTGGGTAACTGAAAGACGAACGAGGTCAATGGCGGAAATTCACCTAATTTATGAAAGTTGCCAATCGCAATATAATGTCGAGAAGAAAAAGCCTAGAAGGAGGAGAGATGACTAGAAACGATTCGGTTGACGGTTGTACGTGTGGATTAATTATCGGAGTAGAGGACCTTGTGCATTTCAGGTAAAATAACAACTCAATGTTTATATCCCAGGACAAGTTAGCTAGCAACAGCAAGCTAGCTAAATAGGACAAATTAGCTAGCAAGTGCAAGCTAGCTAGCTAAATTGTCATAAATGTTTAATGCTTTTCAACCTGTCCCCAAATTAATGTAATTGGTTCAGAGTATTTTGGTCTTTTAAGCTGCGTGTCGTGATTGCGTTTGGTGTGGGGGGACAAAATAAATCTATGCACGATGGTGCGCAGCCGGGGTTCCGTGTAAGTCAAAATACATAAAGCCGACAAATAAAAACAGTTGAAAATATGATATGTTCTTTCAGTTGCATACATCTCTCTACTCAACCTGTCTGCCTTCCTTTCTAGATGTATTGAGCTTCTCCTTTTATCAATTCCCTATTACATATGTTTACGAGGCCTACTGGTGGCATATGTAATGGGGAATTGATTCAAAAATGTTTTATCAAAGGGCCAACAAGTCACACAACGAAACAATGAATGCGCAAGAATTGGTGGGAGCCATTCTGGAGAGACTCGTCTATCTTCGCCACACACCCCTCCCTTTTCTTGTTTCAACATTTTAAATTATACTCAATACACATGATATTCACACATATTTTAGATGCTTTTCACTGACATCCACAACTAAATAATCAGCTAGGCCTATTGACACGCGCTCTTCCCAAACGGCTGGCAACCCGAATAGGCATAGGCCTACAGCTTGTGATTTGAAACAATCCACGGCAAAAAAATAAAAATAAGCTAATGATCCTCGACTCCTTTGTGGCTAAGTCATGCTTTCTACTGTATAGACAGGAGTAATTAAATAATTTGGGAAATTTATTTCAATTTACTTCCCTAGACGGTCGGACGCGCCGCCGATGAAAGACTTCCTCATATGCAATTTCTCTCCTGTTCTATACATTTTCATATACATTTTTTTGTTGTTGTCCAGAAGCCAAAGGCACAATCCTAGTCATATGGTTCTGGTAAATTTCTCAAATGGCTGGGGAATTTAAATCTTCCCGGTCACGTTGCCCAGCACCATGTTTTCGGAAACCTTGCTTTGGCTGTATAGTCCTAGACCTGATTATGACGTCCTTTGTAGATGGCTGAGCATCAGTGGGAATAATAGCTTGGTTTTGGATTGGTCTGCATTATTCAGACCTAACTACACCACACACATTAATACATGCAGTAATGAAACACATCTCTCCTACGCAACTGATTTTAATGATGTAAAGGCAAGATGATGAGCTTTTTCTTGACTTATGCCGACAAGGTCGAGGTGTTTTGATATCTAATCTCTCCCCAGATGTTTCACTGAAACTGATGTTACTTTAATTATTCCTCGTCTACGCTCATTGCTGCAAACCAAACCAATTATTCATGCGGTAAAGTGCATCGCCCATGCAGGAAGCATGATTAACTTGAGTTTATTCAGTGTAAAATGCTTGCAGGTCAAGTGTTTACCTGAATGACTTCATTCAAAGGGAATAGAGGCTCAAGTTAGTATTTTTTGAGTCCCCTGGTAAGTGTAGGGTTGGACCATTACTCCCTATGCAAAGGGAGTGTCATGAGGAGGGTCTTTGTGTGGGAGGACAGAATAGGAAGAAGGGAGGATGGAATAAATGAGTTTTGGAAGAGGCTCACAGGTTGATCAATGGCCTGTTATGTCCTAATACCTGGCTGGGCTGAGAGCAAGGAGTAATTCTATTCAATTATGGCTTGGCTCTGGATCAGAACACCACATCTGTCTGAATGTCGGAGATGGAGATGGAGGGAGATGATGATGCTCAGTCACCCTCTCTGCTCCGCTGATAAGAACACAGTTGTTTAGAGTATTGTTCAACTAGAGTGGTTCCCAAACTTGATTTAGTCCCGTACCCCTTCAAACATTCAACCTCCAGCTGCATACCCCCTCTAGCACCAGGGTCAGTGCACTCTCAAATGTTGTTTTTCTGCCATCATTGAAAGCCTGCCACACACACACTATACGATACATTTATTAAACATAAGAATGAGTGTGAGTTTTTGTCACAACCCGGCTCCTGGGAAGTGACAAAAAGCTTTTATAGGACCAGGGCACAAATAATAATATAATAATCAATAATTTTTCTCTTTTATTTAACCATCTTAAATATAAAACCTTATTTGTTCATCGAAAATTGTGAATAACTCACCACAGGTTCATGAGAAGGGTGTGCTTGAAAGGATGCACATAACTCTGCAATGTTGGGTTGTATTGGAGAGAGTCTCAGTCTTAAATCATTTTCCACACACAGTCTGTGCCTGTTTAGTTTTCTAGCTGGGCTAACAACAAATGTAGAATTACTGATGCTAGCATTGGATGTACTTGTTGAAGCAGAACAACTTGTGTTGTCGACAGGTGCAGGTGTAGTACTGCTGGTAGTAGCAGTACTACCAGTAGAGCTGGTATGTGTCTCTATAGATGCGGGCCTTACTCTTTTTTAACCATTCATCAATTTTCGAGCAAACATAATGAGCAGCAGCTACGTTTGGCTACATACGGACCGTTAGTGGAAATCCCGTGAGAGAGTAACGGTTAATGTGATTTGGATGTTAATTATTTGACTAGGCTACCTGTATTTGACATTGTTTTATTTTGCTGAATAGTAGATGGTTTCATTTTATTTTTGGCAGTGAAACTAGGCTACTCAGGCGAGGAAATAAACCTCACCCAAATGTATAGCCCTGTTGGAAAATATAAATGGACTCTTTGAAAATTTCGATTTATTAAAAATATATATATATGTATTTATTTATAAAATGTGAATCACATTTTTATTTGGCGTACCCCAGTTTGTGAATACCTGATCTACTACATACTAAGGCAGAAGGCCTCTGGCATATATGTGGAATGTCTTACCAAGGAGCACACACTGTATCAAGCATGGAGATAAACTAGTAGGCTACAGAAGACAGACCAGTTTGTTATCCATTCTCTATAACCATCAACCGGGCTTATCTCAGTGCTACTATTCATCATATTTATCCTTCCTGCATTGATCAAAATCATCATTATGGCCATTGTTTTCCATTAGTATTTGCCAGTGGCATGTTTGAGAAGGACTTTCAGGTAGACTCTCTTGCCTGTGCATATGGTCCTAGACATTTTTTTTCTTCACCTTTATTTAACCAGGTAGGCTAGTTGAGAACAAGTTCTCATTTACAACTGCAAGCTGGCCAAGATAAAGCATAGCAGTGTGAACAGACAACACAGAGTTACACATGGAGTAAACAATAAACAAGTCAATAACACAGTAAAGAGAAGAAAAGAGTCTATATAGATTGTGTGCAAAAGGTATGCGGAGGTAGGCGAATAATTACAATTTAGCAGATTAACACTGGAGTGATAAATGATCAGATGGTCATGTACAGGGAGAGATATGGGTGTGCAAAAGAGCAGAAGAGTAAATAAATAAAAACAGTATGGGGATGAGGTAGGTAAATTGGGTGGGCTATTTACCGATGGACTATGTACAGCTGCAGCGATCGGTTAGCTGCTCAGATAGCAGATGTTTAAAGTTGATGAGGGAGATAAAAGTCTCCAACTTCAGCGATTTTTGCAATTCGTTCCAGTCACAGGCAGCAGAGAACTGGAAGGAAAGGCCAAATGAGGTTTTGGCTTTAGGGATTATCAGTGAGATACACCAGCTGGAGCGCGTGCTATGGGTGGGTGTTGCCATCGTGACCAGTGAACTGAGATAAGGCGGAGCTTTACCTAGCATGGACTTGTAGATGACCTGGAGCCAGTGGGTCTGGCGACGAATATGTAGCGAGGGCCAGCCGACTAGAGCATACAGGTCGCAGTGGTATAAGGTGCTGTGTCCACATGGCAGGAAAATGTAGGCCCTATTGATTTAGTAGGCTGCCTACGCTTTGATGCTGCTGGCATACACCGCTTTTCAGTTAATTTTCCTCACTGAGCAGATTCTTTGCGTTATTGATCTTGATTGAGTTGTGCACCGTCACTGTATTCCAGGACACATCTATTCAGTCAACTGTCAGAGGATTCTTTGATCACTACACAACACCGTTGTCGGTTCTAAGGGCTAGGCCTGACCTAAGAAAATGTCCTCCAACCACCTTTATCCAAAATGTAACCCCAAGTATAAAAGCCTGTGCCAAGCCTTTGGCCTTCAGTGTATTAGAGGTGACTGTTCTGCTGACTGCCCACTTTCGGAGTGCTGTTCCCCTGAGGCCACGGGTTGAGATTGCATTTCAAGCGTTCTTCTCTTGGCCCGGTGCTTTGGACAGCACACTCCCTCAGATGTAGGGTGATTTCAGTTTGATCCAGATCAGACTTCTTCAGCTGCAGTATGTGTAACAGTGTACACACACACACACACACACACACACACACACACACACTCCTATGACCTTCACAGAATGATTGTATGACTCAATAGTTTGGGATTTTGTAGGCTTTTACCTTATTTCTTTTTAAGCCTGCATTCCATGGTGAACGCAAGGTCTCATGTAGTCTCTTGTCTTGGGTACCTGTTTGTTCTGTCTTCCTGTTCCAGAGGAGCACTCTCTCTCTCCCCACCTGTCAATCAGTGCCCAGGGGGCAGGGCTTCAGTTGTGTTTCCTCGTACCAGAGGTGAGGGTGTTTTATTGCCATGGAAGGCCTACATTTGAAGAACTGCCCTGGCTCTGGTCAAGTTTGCTTTGCCCTTAAACGTGCTGTTAATCAGCCAGTGTGTTCGTAGCTCTGAGGTTTACAGGGTGGAAGGTCACATAATCTAAATGAATGCAAACCTTGCCCCTGACACACAACCATTTGTCAAATGCACTGAGAATACTTCATTTACTGGTATACAGACATTGATACAAAAACAGCCCCAGTGTTTCAGTGTGTGTGTGAGACCTCTGCCTGTGTGTGTTTTACGTGCCTGTGTAACAACCTCTCTCCTGTGTTTGTTTGTTTCAGGAGCTGCTGGGTATGCTTCGCCACGGATGAGGATGACCGCACGGCGGAGTGGGTGCGTCCGTGTCGCTGCCGAGGCTCCACCAAGTGGGTGCACCAGGCGTGTCTGCAGCGCTGGGTGGACGAGAAGCAGAGGGGCAACAGCACTGCCCGCGTGTCCTGTCCGCAGTGCAACGCCGAGTACCTCATCGTCTTCCCCAAGCTGGGTATGATATGACAGGGCTGAGGTGGGGGCCTGGGGGATATGGGCCGGACTGGAGTTTCTTGGAGATAGTTAAAGTGATGGGAGTTTTCCTGGAATATTAGCTAGGAGGTATTTAGCACTACAGTGCTGGATGTTGTTCCTGAATTTATGATGTCACGGTGTTTCTAGGCTACATCATCGAATTGGTGTCACACTGTCCAAGCTAATGTCTTCCCTGATTTTCACCTGTATGCTTATCACACATCAGGAGTAAGGAGTAGAGAGATTAACATGCATGAACTGCTTATGTGATGTGTTATGATTTCAGTCAGTTATGATTCAGGCCCATGTCATTTGAGTGTTTTGTAATTCTGTTCCAGCTTACCTTCTATATTGAGACAGCTTTGCTGCGTGTGTCAGCACAGTCACATAATAACAGCCGAATCATGGCCGAATCTGAAGTACAGTAGTCTTTCACTTTACTTAATAACGGATGCAGCACAGGGGCAGTGAGTCAGTGCTGTGAATTAGGAGGGGGACCTGAGAGCTCTAAAAAGCACTCAGCCTGTCTCAACTCACTGCATGTTTATTTACTCCCAAAGCCAGGGTAGGTTATGTGTGGCGAGTCTGGTAAATATACAGTTTGAGGGAGAAGTTACACGAGGAATAGGAGTGGGCAGGACACCCGCCAGATGCTCATTACCAGACCTGGGTTCAAATGGTATGAGACATATTTCTAATAGTTTGCTTTAGCCTGCCTGGTGTGACAAATGTGTGGGCTTTGGACTTGTTATTATTGTGTTAATTCTATTGGTTCCATTGCACCAGGCAAAGCTCAGTCAAGCCCAGAAAATCATTTCAAATGCATTTCAAATCATATTTGAACCCAGGTCTGCTATCGGCTCATTACCGGCCAGTTTCAGCCTCACTGGCAATTTGGAGAGGGGGTGAAGAGAGGAGCGGTTCCCACTAATTAACCTCTGCACGTCAGAGTGACGAGGCACTGATTATTCCCAAACACTGGCACTTAGTCATCAAGTTAACACGGCCAACCCTCTCCAAAAAGTGTTGCGTTGCAACTGTCACTTTCCTTAAGCGGTTGTTCCTCAGCTCAGCATTCGTTCGTTCAGCGATGACAGACCTTTCAGCTCCCGTCAGTCACCGTGAGGGAGGAAACTTTTATGTAAGCAGAAACCCTGGAAACTGCTTTGGGGAATAACACTTGTTGTATATTTTCTAGCATATGGGGAAGCTATTAAATCACTCTGCCTAGACGTCTAATTAGTATGTAGTTGGCACTTTGAGCTACTGCGGCTACCAGAACAAGTGGGTCATTAACCATTAAATGTTGACTAAATAGTGACCACATTGAGACTAGGTGCAAACTGAGAAGTAAGGCCTGGACATAATACAATGTATGCGGGCGGGTGGGCAAGCTCTGCTGGTAAGCAGGGCCACGTTGTATTTTTAGATGCAGGCCTGGCAGTGCTGTCAGTCACCTCTGTGTGACTATAAGCAGCAGGCTCAGCTAAACCAGCTGGACTGGAGCATGGAGACGAGGGAACTTTATTCTACCTCGTCTCTGGAGCATTCAGGTAATTGGGAACACTGGGATACAGGTCCTAGTCGTATATGGCAAGTACGGTATACCACTAGTGATGTCGTTGATAAAGTCATGGCACATGACAAACGGGGTGGGAAATGAACATTTTGGTCCACCAGCCACTGTGGCAGGTAGATAATAAAAATAAAAATCAGGGTCCGTTGTTTTTGGCCGGCGTCTTCACCAGATGAGCCACCCATGAAATGTGGCCTCAATGTTTATTATCATGTTCATCAGTTCCCCTACACACACATCCTCCACAAGTTTGTTTGTGTTCCTTTTTCTTTTGAGTACCCTGGTGGTTTGGTCTGGCAGTAACAAAGTGATAGATGAGATCATGAGGCAGTGTTTTATTTGGACGGGTCCTCCTAAATGTGCCCTAATCTATTGAAAGCTAACGTCCCTTGGCGAATCGTGTAGTAGGCTTAGTCCTCGATCACTCATTGTTTGAGTCGTGGACACCAGCACACAGGGGCTTATGTTACCTTTGATTTAACAGTGAATGAAAAACCTCCGAAAGCCTTCTGAGACTTTTCCGACACACAGAGAGAGTGGGAGCTGATGCGTGGGAAGTCCTGTGTACCCATACTAATGATAACTTCCTGCAGGAGGCACACAGATGGGCATTCTTATTTACGCTATCTCCTTAGGCCCAAACTAATCTACTGGTCGTCACCCAGGTGTTAGGAGGAGAGAGGGATGAGGGAGGGGAAGAGACATCCTCTGGTGTCTGGAGAAACAGACTGATGTAGACATCCACGGGGTAAAAGATGAGGTAAGGGAGGGATGGTTAGGAGATGGGTAAGGATGAGAGGGATGGAGAGAAAAGGCTCTGTGATGTGGCAGACATTGAAGTGCACTAGTCTCTGCTCCTCTGAGCAAGCTTTCTTTGCCTCCCCCTATGTACAGACAGAGGTGTATAGTGATTGCGAGGGATGAAGGGAGGGAGAGAGGAAATTAGGCCACGGCATGACGAGAGCAGCTCATCAACCAGCGGCAGAGAGGAGACCGGGGCTGCCTGCCACTGCTGCTGATATATCAAACTCAGGCCCCAAAAATAGCTGACTGCTCGGACAGCACCAGAGCACCCGACAAATCAGCAGCACACTGATGCTGCCAGCCTTCCAACTGGATCAGCAATCTTCCCGGTGACTCCCCGTTCTCCTCTAATACCCTGCCTGCTCTGGGGACTGGAAACGGACTGAACTGACGCTTCCCTATGACATTTATCTAATTTCACCGCACCATCATTATACTTCTGCAGCCAAATTATGACGTCCTTAGATTCCAGAGGTTGTGATGTGTCACGCTGTGTCTGACGTGTGATTTTTCTAGCTGAACTCAACACATTATTCTGCTCAGGCAGCCAGGCAGACTGAACGACCAAAGGATAGTGCGGTGGTAGTATTGCATCAGTGGGTCTCTCAGGGGTTGTCAGTAGTGTTTTAAAGGGCGACTGCACTTTCATCAAGAGCTCATGCTAGAAGCCATGACTGAAGGCAAATTAGATTTGTCTTGGGCGTGGTTTGATGTGGGTGTTTCTTGAATGTGTCAGCCATTCAATCACAACAAACAAGTGCTTATAGATGTCTTTCCTAGGAGTCAGTTGGTTTGGCGACAAATATGAAGCGAGGGCCAGCCAACGAGAGCATACAGGTCGCAGTGGTGGGTAGTGTATGGGGCTTTGGTGACAAAACAGATAGACTACATCCAATTTGCTGAGTAGAGTGTTGGAGGCTATTTTGTAAATGACATCGCCAAAGTCCAGGATCGGTAGGGTAGTCAGTTTTACTAGGGTATGTTTTAGAGGTCGACCGATTAATTGGGGCCAATTTCATAACAATCGGAAATCGGTATATTTGGGCGCCGATTTGCCGATTTAAAAAAATATATATATATATTTTTTATACCTTTATTTAACTAGGCAAGTCAGGTAAGGTGGGTTAACTGCCTTGTTCAGGGGCAGAACGACAGATTTTCACCTTGTCAGCTCGGGGATCCAATCTTGCAACCTTACAGTTAATGAGTCCAACGCAATAACGACCTGCCTCTCTCTCGTTGCACTCCACAAGGAGACTGTCTGTTACGCGAATGCAGTAAGACAAGGTAAATTGCTAGCTAGCATTAAACTTATCTTATAAAAAACAATCGATCATAATCACTAGTTAACTACACATGGTTGATGATATTATATCTAGTGTCCTGCGTTGCATATAATCTGACTGAGCATACAAGCATCTGACTGAGCGGTGGTAGGCAGAAGCAGGTGCGTAAACATGAATTCAAACAGCACTTTCGTGCGTTTTGCCAGCAGCTCTTCATTGTGCGTCAAGCATTGCGCTGTTTATGACTTCAAGCCTATCAACTCCCGAGATGAGGCTGGTGTAACCGAAGTAAAATGGCTAGCTAGTTAGCGCGCGCTAACTAGAGGGACGGAAGCTGTACTGTTACACTGGCAATACTAAAGTGCCTATAAGAACATCCAATAGTCAAAGGTTAATGAAATACAAAGTTGATTTGTCAGAGGACAAACCATTCACAGAGAAACTGATATCTTTCCGACAGATAAGCTCTAAACCAGGCCAGAACTTGTCCGTGTAGACCAATTTGGGTTTCCAATCCCTCCAAAAGAATGTGGTGATCGATGGTATCAAACGCAGCACAGGTCTAGGAGCACGAGGACAGATGCATAGCCTCGGTCTGACGCCATTAAAAGGTCATTTACCACCTTCACAAGTGCAGTCTCAGTGCTATGATTGGGTCTAAAACCAGACCGAAGCACTTTGTATACATTGTTTGTCTTCAGGAAGGCAGTGAGTTGCTTCACAACAGATTTTTCTAAACATTTTGAAATGAATGGGAGATTGGATATAGGCTGATAGTTTTTAAAATATTTTCTGGGTCAAGGTTTGGCTTTTTCAAGAGGCTTTATTACTGCCACTTTTAGTGAGTTTGGTACACATCCGGTGGATAGAGAGCCGTGTATTATTTTCGAGATAGGAGGGCCAAGCACAGGTAGCAGCTCTTTCAGCAGTTTAGTTGGAATCGGGTCCAGTATGCAGCTTGAAGGTTTTAGAGTCCATGATTATTTTCATCATTGTGTCAAGAGATATAGTACTTGAGTGTCTCTCTTGATCCTATGTTCTGGCAGAGTTGTGCAGACTCAGGACAACTGAGCTTTTGAGGAATACGCAGATTTTAAGAGGAGTCCGTAATTTGCTTTCTAATGATCATAATCTTTTCCTCAAAGAAGTTCATGAATTTATTACTGCTGAAGTGAAAGCCATACTCTCTTGGGGAATGCTGCTTTTTAGTTAGCTTTGTGACAGTATCAAAAAGAAATGTCGGATTGTTCTTATTTTCCTCAATTAAGTTGGAAAAATAGGATGATCGAGCAGCAGTGAGGGCTCTTCGATACTGCACGGTACTGTCTTTCCAAGCTAGTTGGAAGACTTACAGTTTGGTGTGGCGCCATTTCCGTTCCAATTATCTGGAAGCTTGCTTCAGAGCTCGGGTATTTTCTATATACCAGGGAGCTAGTTTCTTATGACAAATGTTTTTAGGAGTGCAACTGCATCTAGGGTATTGTGCAAGGTTAATTTGAGTTCCTCAGTTAGGTGGTTAACCTCTCTGGGATATGTGGGAAGCTAGCGTCCCACCTGGCCAAAAGCCAGGGAAAATACAGAGCGCCAAATTCAAATAAATTACTATAAAAATCTAACTTTCATTAAATCACACATGCAAGATAGCAAATTAAAGCTACACTTGTTGTGAATCCAGCCAACATGTCAGATTTCAAAATGGCTTTTCAGCTAAAGCAAACGATGCTATTATCTGAGGATAGCACCTCCATAAACAAAGAGAGAAACCATATTTCAACCCTGCAGGCGCGACACAAAACACAGAAATAAAAATATAATTCATGCCTTACCTTTGACGAGCTTCTTTTGTTGGCACTCCAATATGTCCCATAAACATCACAAATGGTCCCTTTGTTTGATTAATTCCGTCGATATTTATCCAAAATGTCCATTTATTTGGCTCTTTTGATCCAGAAAAACACCGGTTCCAACTTGCTCAACGTGACTACAAAATATCTCAAAAGTTACCTGTAAACTTTGCCAAAACATTTCAAACTACTTTTGTGTAATACAACTTTAAGTATTTTTTATCGTAAATATTAGATAAAATTGAAGACTGGATGATCTGTGTTCAATACAGGAAGAAAACCTATATCTAACAGTACACTTCAAGTGACCCTCGTTCAAGATGGCCGTACTTCTTCATTACACAAAGGAATAACCTCAACCAATTTCTAAAGACTGTTGACATCCAGTGGAAGCGATAGGAACTGCAATAAGGTCCTTTAGAAATCTGGATTTCCATTGAAAAGAGTGACCTCAACAACAAAAAATCTGAATGTTTGTCCTTGGGGTTTCGCCTGCTAAATAAGTTCTGTTATACTCACAGACATGATTCAAACAGTTTTAGAAACGTCAGAGTGATTTATATCTAATACTATGCATATCTTATCTTCTGGGGATAAGTAGCAGGCAGTTGAATTTGGGCATGCATTTCATCCAGAAGTGAAAATACTGCCCCGTCACCAAGAAATTAACTGATTTTTGTCCTCTGACTTCCTTGGGTAGGCAGAGGGAGTCTGGAAGGGTGTCAAGGAATCTTTGTCTGAGAATTTATAGCACGACTTTTGATGCTCCTTGGTTGGGGTCTGAGCAGATTATTTGTTGTGATTGCAAATTTAATAAAATGGTGGTCCGATAGTCCAGGATTATGAGGAAAAACATTAAGATCCACAACATTTATTCCATGGGACAAAACTAGGTCCAGAGTATGACTGTGACAGTGAGTAGGTCCAGAGACATGTTGGACAAAACCCACTGAGTCGATGATGGCTCCGAAAGCCTTTTGGAGTGGGTCTGTGGACTTTTCCATGTGAATATTAAAATCAACAAATATTAGAATATTATCTGCTATGACTACAAAGTCTGATAGGAATTCAGGGAACTCTGTGAGGAAGGCTGTATATGGCCCAGGAGGCCTGTAAACAGTAGCTATGACAGAACCCTGCAGGCTATCTCTGCAGTAGATTGCAACTCCACCCCCTTTGGCAGTTCTATCTTGTCGGAAAATGTTGAAGTTGGGGATGGACATTTGGAGTGGAGGTAAACCTAGGCATTGAGTGACAATGAGAGCGGTTGCGTCTCTGGAGGCACCATTTAAGCCAGGTGAGGTCTCCGCATGTGTGGAGGGTGCGACAAAAGAGTTATCTAAGGCATTTAGGGCGGGGCTGGGGGCTCCAAAGTGAAATGGTACAATAGTATAATAATAATAACTAACCTTAACAGCAGTAGACAAGGCATATTGACATTAGGGAGAGGCATGAGTAGCCGAGTGATCATAGGGTCCAATGAGCAGCAAAAGGTGAGTCGGGGCTGGTCGGTAGTCGCTACTACGCTAGGCAAGCTGGAGACAAGGCGTTCAGAAAGCTAGCGGGCCGTGGCCAGCAGATGGATCTTTGGCGACGTTGCAACGGAAAAGCTTGTTGAAACCACCTCGGACGATTACGTCGGCAGACCAGTCGTGATGGATCGGCAGGGCTCCGTATCGACAAGAAAGGGTCCAGGCAAATTGGCAAATAGGTATTGTAGCCCAAGAATTAGCTGGTGGACCTCTTCGGCTAGCCAGGAGATGGGCCTAGCTCGAGGCTAGCTCATGGCTAACTGGTGCTTGCTTCGGGACGGAGACGTTAGCCAGGTGTAGCCACTCAGATTGCAGCTAGCTAGCTGTGATGATCCGGTGTAAAGGTCCAGAGCTTGCGGTAGGAATCTGGAGATGTGGTAGAGAAAAAGCAGTCCGATATGCTCTGGGTTGATATCGCGCTGTGCAGACCGTCAGGTATAGACCGAGTTAAGGCTGGCTGGTGTCCGAGTTAACGGTGAAGACCGCTAGCAGTGGCTAACTGACTTCTGGTGGGGGTTCCGGTTCTAAAGTATAAAAATAGCAGATCCGTACCACATTGGGTGAGGCGGGTTGCAGGAGAGTATATTCAGTCTGCGGATAGAAAGTGAGATTAAAATATATACTTAATATATTCAGAAAAAAACTAGGAAAACTATACACGGGACAAGACAAATCACATGTCCGACTGCTACGCCATTTTGGGATTAAGTGTGTTCTTGGGATTCATCTGTTTTTTTGGGCTTGATCACTGTGGCCTACAGACAGACACGAGACTAAATGGGGCGGCAGGGTAGCCTAGTGGTTAGAGTGTTGGACTAGTAACCAGAAGGTTGCAAGTTCAAACCCCCGAGCTGACAAGGTACAAATCTGTCGTTCTGCCCCTGAACAGGCAGTTCACTGTTCTAGGCCGTCATTGAAAATA
Source organism: Oncorhynchus nerka (assembly GCF_034236695.1). Classification (NCBI taxonomy): domain Eukaryota; kingdom Metazoa; phylum Chordata; class Actinopteri; order Salmoniformes; family Salmonidae; genus Oncorhynchus; species Oncorhynchus nerka. The sequence continues at coordinate 50,142,754 of NC_088423.1, forward strand.
AGAATTTGTTCTTAACTGACTTGCCTAGTTAAATAAAGGTAAAATAAATAAATTAAAAACAGATTCTGTGTTTAGATTTATATATCTGACTGGGCTGCTAAGAAGTAATCTTAGGAAGAAAATTAAAGTTGTCTACTTTCCCACAGTTGGCAATGGCTTTAAGATGTTTAACTGTCTTTAATCAGCCCTGGAAACTGCACACAAACATGGAGGACAGATTTAAATGTGTGTAATAAAGGCGGAGCTAGAATATGGGCGCTGGGTGGTGTTAATTAATTTGTACAATTATTTTATTTAACCTTTATTTAACTAGGCAAGTCAGTTAAGAACAAATTATTATTTACAATGCCGGCCTACCCCAGCCTAAACCTAATCCGGACGACGCTGGGCCAATTGTGGTCTGCCCTATGAGACTCCCAATCACAGCCGGTTGTGATACAGCCTGGAATCGAACCAGTGCCTTAGACCGCTGTGCCATTCGCGAGCCCTCCCGAGTGCTGACAGGCTGAACCCAGCTCATTTGTTAGCCTGACGGGCATTAGGCCTACTCATGTTCCTACTCTCAGGGCCGGGCCTCTGGTTGGTGCAGCATCACAATAGTGGATTTACACCGTGGTGTATGTGTTTGGATGTAGCTTACCACCCAGGTCATGTTTTTCCTCTGCTAGTTGTGAGCTGTAAGCTCTGATTTCTAGTAGGAGAGGAGAGTGCAGTTAGCTGTAGCACTGGTATGCTAAGCTAGCTAGTTTTACATCAGCAACTGATAATTTCGACCCATCCTATCATGCGGATTTGGCCGGTGGTGTAAAATGAATGATGGTGTGTCCTTGCTGGTCCTTCTGGGAGAGGTTAAACAAGTGGGTTGGAACAGTGTGCCAACCTGACTGCCCGCCAATTAAGAAGTGGGATGCAGTTCTCTCTCTCTCCCATCTCCCCTCTTTTAATAATCTTAATTATGGAATCTGCTGCCAAGCGCTGAAATGAATTGCTCAGCTTTCCGTTTTGCCAATAGACATTAAGTGTGACCCAGTTCCCTCTAGCCGGGGTTGGCGTAATGTTTAGGCATGGAGAAAGCGTAAGGGATTCCGACGCAGTCATCAAAATATGCCCAGATTAATGTGCTCAAGCGGGATCAATGTGGTTAGTAAACATAGGTGCACTAAGGCACAATCCTGGAAAGTGGCAGAACTGTCAGGAGGCAGGAAACCAATATATTCATAACTACTTTAGGAAATTAAAAGTTTTTGTTCCTCGTTTAGCCTTTGGTAGCTTTGAGGTGACAAACGTCACCCTTCCATTGTTTGTTCGGGTCTCTGTAGCCAGCTGAAAAGTCCACTGCAGTCCTATGACTGCCTTGCACGCCAAGTAGAGAGGGAGAAAGCCGCCATCTTCGACTGAAACACCAGTGTTCTTACATTTGAGACCTAATGTCATGCCTTTCTCCAAAAATAGCATTAGCACCATCACTACAGGCAATTCAGTGAAAATCATTGATGGAAATACCAGTCGATGGAAATACATTTGACTGTCGTGTGTGTGTATCGGTCTATAGGTTCATTTGCATAATTTAGTGGAAATAAAATTGGCGTGTGTGTATTTTAGTTAGTCGTAGCCTATTTATCCAGCATAGCTATCACACCTGCACAGCATATAGAGCCTATTTTGAGCAGGATTTCTGCTGCAGCTCCTCAGCTCATTACTGCTGGAGTGAAACGTGCTTTAATAAGCCCAGTCACTGTGCAACAATTCTAAATGCAATCGTGTATTAAAGGGCGACTGCACTTCCTGTTTTTCGTAAATGCTCATTAAGAAATGTTTGCGGCCATGATTGAAGGAAAATTTGAGTTATCTTGGGGGTGTGGTTTGATGTGGGTGCGTCTTTGCCATGCAATCACAACAAACAAGTGCAGTAGTGAGTACAGGGAGGTCAGTTAAGATAGCTTTTGCTATGGAGAGAATGGATTTTCAAGTTGGACTTCTCCCTTCCTGTCTCGCCATCAAGATGGTCAGCTAATTCAGTTTGGCTAAAGCCTGCGCTGACCTTGTGCTTATACAGCGGGCTATCCTATCTAGCTCTGTAAAATTGATGATGGCTAAAGCCAGGGTCTGGAATGTGTTTCATAGGACACTCGTTCTTCAACACCCTGCTACAGCAGTAGCTTGCAACTTAGTTTCAATGTTTCATCACATCATGTAAATGCATGTTACCGTGGAAATGGTATCGACTGCGAGTTGAATGCCCGGTCATGAGTCAGCTCAGCTGTCCTTCAACACAATATTCTATTCTAACTGGCTAGTTATGTCTCGCGTCATCTCTCCTTATGTCCGTTGTTACATCTTTCCCTCGGGACAAATCCCAGAACTACTAATATCGGCTAATGTACTTGTGGACATTGCAAAGAAATATAAATTAAGAAATATAAATATGAGTAGGAGAATTATCAGAGTCTGGAATATAAATGAACTATATATACAAAAGTATGTGGACACCCCTTCAAATGAGTGGATTTGTCTATTTCAGCTACACTCATTGCTGACAGGTGTATAAAAATCGAGCACACAGCCATGCAATCACCATAGACAAAAATTGGCAGTAGAATGGTCTTACTGAAGAGCTCAGTGACTTTCAACGTGGCAGCGTCATAGGGTACCACCTTTCCAACAAGTCAGTTGGTCAAATTTCTACCCTGCTAGAGCTGCCCCGGTCAACTGTAAGTGCTGTTGTTGTTAAGTGGAAATGTCCCGGAGCAAAAACGGCTCAGCCGCGAAGTGGTAGGACACACAAACTCACAGAACGGGACCATTAGTGCTGAAGCGTGTAGCATGTAAAAATGGTCTGTCCTCAGTTGCAACACCAACTTCCAAACTGCCTCTGGAAGCAACACAATAACTTTGTTGGGAGCTTCATGAAATGAGTTTCCATGACCAAGCAGTCGCCCACAAGCCTAAGATCACCATGAACAATGGCAAGCGTCGGCTGGAGTGGTGTACAGCGCTCCAACATTGGACTCTGGTGTATGAGGAATAATGGTTTGGGGCTGTTTTTTATGGTTCGGGCTAGGTCCCTTTGTTCCAGTGAAGAGAGATCTTAATGCTGCAGGACACAATGACATTCTATACGATTCTGTGCTTCCAACTTGTGGCAACAGTTTGGGGAATGGCCTTTCCTTTTTCATCATTACAAAGCCCCCATACACAAAGCGAGGTCCATACAGAAATAGTTTGTCTAGATCGGTGTGGAAGAACTTGACTTGCCTAGACAGAGCCCTGACCTCAACCCCAACAAACACCTTTGGGATGAATTGGAACGCCAACTGTGAGCCAGGCCTCATCACCCAACATCAGGGCCCGACCTCAAATGCTCTTATGGCTGAATGGAAGTAAGTCCCCGCAGCAATGTTCCAACATCTAGTGGAAAGCCTTCCCAGAAGCTTTGACTAGAATACAGTATATACATATGACGTGGGTAAAACAGTATGTAAACATTATTAAAGGGACCAGTGTTCAATGACTATGTACATAGGGCAGCAGTCTAAGGTGCAGGGTTGAGTACCGGGTGGTAGCCAGCTAATAACAGTGACTAAAGTTCAGGGCAGGGCGCTGGGTGGAGGCCAGCTAGTGGTAACTATTTAACAGTCTGAAGGACTGAAAATAGAAGCTGTATTTTCAGTCTCTTGGTCCCAGCTTTGACGCACCTGGGCTGTCTCCGCCTTCTAGATGGTAGCCAGGTGAACAGACCATGACTCGGTTGGCTGAGGTTCTTGATGATCTTATTGCAGTTGCTGTACCAAGCGGTGATACAGCCCGACAGGGTGCTCTCAATGGTGCATCTGTAGAAGTTTGTGAGGGTCTTGGGTGCCAAGCCACATTTCTTCAGCCTTCTGAGGTTGAAGAGGTGCTTTTGCACCTTTTTCAACAGACTGTTTATGTGGACAGACCATTTCAGGCTGTCAGTAATGTGAACGCAGAGGAACTTGAAGCTTTTCACCCTCTCCAACTGTGGCCCCATCAATTTGGGGGGTTACCTTGACATAGAAGGAGAAGTTATATGCCTGACACCACCTCCCTTACGGGTTATGGACAGGTGCAGTCAGGTAGCAGGAGGGGTGGAGTGCACTCAACCCATGTGTCCAACAATTTCCAAACACCTGAAGGTACCACGTTCATCTGTACAAACAATAGTATGCAAGTATAAACACCATGGGAACATGCAGCCATCATACCACTCAGGAAGGAGACGCATTCTGTCTCCTAGAGATGAACGTACTTTGGTGCGAAAAGTGCAACTCAATCCCAGAACAACAGTAAAGGACCTTGTGAAGATGCTGGAGGAAACGGGTACAAAAGTATCAATATCCACAGTAAAACGAGTCCTATATCGACATAATCTGAAAGGCTGCTCAGCAAGGAAGAAGCCACGGCTCCAAAACCACCATTAAAAAAGCCAGACTACGGTTTGCAACAGCACATGAGGACAAATATCGTACTTTTTGGAGAAATGTCCTCAGGTCTGATGAAACAAAAATGTAACTGTTTGGCCATAATGACCATCATTATGTTTGGAGGAAAAAGGGGATGCTTGCAAGCCGAAGAACCCCATCCCAACCGTGAAGCACAGGGTGGCAGCATCATGTTGTGGGGGTGTTTTGCTGCAGGAGGGACTGTGCACTTCACAAAATAGATGGCATCCTGAGGTAGGAAAATTGTGGATATATTGAAGCAACGTCTCAAGACATCAGTCAAGAAGTTAAAGCTTGGTCGCAAATGGGTCTTCCAAATGGACAATGACCCCAAGCATGCTTCCAAAGTTGTGGCAAAATGGCTTAAGGACAACAAAGTCAAGTATTGGAGTGGTCATCACAAAGCCCTGACCTCAATCCTATATAGAATTTGTGGGTAGAACTGAAAATGCATGTGCGAGCAAGGAGGCCTACAAACCTGACTCCGTTACACCAGCTCTGTCAGGAGGAATCTGCCAAAATTCACCCAACTTTTTGTGGGGAGCTTGTGGAAGGCTACCCGAAACGTTTCACCCAAGTTAAACAATTTAAAGGCAGTATATGTAAACCTCTGACCCACTGGGAAGGCGATGAAAGAAATTAAAGCTGAAATAAATCATTCTCTCTACTATTATTCTGACATTTGACATTCTTAAAATAAAGTGGTGATCCTCACTGACCTAAAACAGGGAATTTTTACGAGGATTAAATGTCAGGAATTGTGAAAAACTGAGATTAAATGTATTTGGCTAAGGTGTATGTAAACTTCTGACTTCAACTGTATGTGGCTATTCTAAACGAAGTGTAACAGTTCCATGTAGAATAAACCATACTTCACATAATACTGTAGAAGCTGTGTTCTGCTAATATAACAATGTAATATAACAAATACACCTTCCTGTATGGTGTCCTGAATAAGACAGGAGTTCCCTAAAATATTGTAGGAATACACTGGGTAACCCCCTCACTGATAGTACCATTCAATTAGATAATAGCAAAATACATATAAAAAGTTATACATGTCTTGTTTAATTTTAATGCTAAGTGCAAGGTCTCTCCCAATTCGGACATCAGTGTCAACCTGTATTTCAGTCAGAGGACTCCATTTCAAAGCATCTGTTCTGCCCATCTGTAGAAAATCGAGGAGGAGTTGATGCGTGACATAGGCATTGAAGGGGTGATATTACTAAATACTTGTCATGCGCTGTCTTATTGGTAATCACCCTTCTGAGGTGTTTGCCAACGCCTGCTGGGAATGGCGGCGTAGACCGGCTCCAGGCCCCCCTCGTCACAGATACTGGTCATGAAGGAGCCGGACTTCGGCTTCCTATATGTGACCCTGCTCCTATATCGCAGAGGGAGGGAGAAAGACTGTCACCATACAGTCATGGAAGCCAGCAGTAAATACACAGTTCAACATAGCCTATTAGAGATCCTGATTCACAAGGGACATGTGCCAGCATGACACTGACTGGTTGGCATTACTCACTTTGACCCAGGAGTAGTTCTTTGGCACAGTGGAAGGGGGCACCTCCTTACGATATAAAAGACATACGTATACACACAGCACTGGTTACATTGTCAGTGGTGGTTAGGGTAATTCCAGGACAGGTGGTATTTATTTTTTATTTTTGTACCTTTTATTTAACTAGGCAAGTCAGGCAAGTCAGTTAAGAACAAATTCTTATTTTCAATGATGGCCTAGTGGGTTAACTGCCTGTTCAGGGGCAGAATGACAGATTTGTACCTTGTCAGCTCGGGGATTTGAACTTGCAACCTTTCAGTTACTAGTCCAACACTCTAACCACTAGGCTACATTGCCGCCGCAATCATTGACCTGATCAAATGTGACCAACGGGTTTAATTATATATATTATTTTTTAGGCAAGTCAGTTAAGAACAAATTCTTATTTTCAATGACGGCCTAGGAACAGTGGGTTAACTGCCTGTTCATGGGCAGAATGACAGATTTGTACCTTGTCAGCTCAGGGTTTCGATCCAGCAACCTTTCGGTTACTGGCCCAACGCTCGAGCCACTGGGCTACCTGCCGCCCCAAAATTGAAATTATTTGGCAGATTTTTGCTTGACGCTTTGCTGGGGTTTAATTCTGTCACCAGAAAGTCTCTCGACTCCCTTCGTAGTAACAAGAGGAGTGGTCAATGTACTGAGTTGGTCTCTGTCTGAAATCCCAGATCTAGGGCAAAGGCACTGGAACATTGTTAATGGGGGCGGAGGGTGTTAACAGTGGACTGTAGTGCCACGATGACCAGTGCCACGTAATCAGCTCATTGGCCTAGTTGAGGATCACGAAAACATTCCACATTCAATGTCAAACTGATGCTGTTGCCTCGGCCGACCCAATATAGAAGAAAATAATCATTTTAAACCTCTACTTGAGGTTTTCAATTCATGACATGACCCTGAATTAAGTTGCAATAGAAATGAACACAGCCCTGCTCAAAGAAAAATGACGCAGCATTAATGTTGTCCAAGAAAGCCTTCGAGGTATAGCCTAGGTTTTTTTTTCAACCGAGAGCTCAGCTTTAGCCCCTGATAAGGACAATCCTTTACATCGCATCAGAGAACTGATGTCCCCTGTTCTCCACTGGTCTCCTGCTGCTGGTATTAATAGTATCTGGATGGGCCTGTGTGGGGAGGAGGTTGTCTCCTGTCCCCGTAAATATTGCATGGTTTCCCCTGAGTGCTCTGGAATGCGAGAGTGGAATGAGGAAGAAAAATAAGGGAAGATGGAGGTCATGGCTGTAACCTGACTGTGTGTCTGACAAGTGGACATATGTGACGTTATTTGTTCATTTGTAGGTAGTTGTAGTTATTATTTAGTAGTTTTATGCTGTTAATCGAAGTTTTAGTCGTATTATTAATATTATTAGACAGTTGACATAATTGTTACTAAGTACTGTTTTTCTGTTTTCTTTTTTAAACATTTGGATAAAATACAAGATATATAAATATGGGTTACTAGCCTATCTATAACAGAGGGTGGCTGCCTGATCTGGTCTTTGACACAGGTTTGTTATTAGGGTAGAGCGATTATTTATCTCTCTCGCGCGTTGTGAAGGTGTTCCACAGCCATAGTAAGATTGGTAGCGCTCATCTAAAAACTAGTTTTGGTCCTTCAGGACATATTGAGAATCCATTCCTCTCCTCTCTGCCAGAGCCTCTGTCGCTACACACATTCCAGTGTCAATGTTTCCCAGTCAAACCCAATACCTCGCATGCTTTTGCTCTGAGTACAACAGGAATGCTAAAGGAAGCTCATTCTTTTCATCATTTCCTCATGGCTGAACTTCAGTCACCTTCCTCATTGTACTTTAAGAATGTCTCGGGAGGGTGTGTGCGTATTTGTTGTTCTTTGTTTATTCTGTGTGCTTTTCTTTACTGCTGAAGTTACCTTTCTCGTTGAATATCTCACGAGTGTGTATGTAGGCATATGTGTCTGCCATGTGTTTTCACTGTGTGTATGTTTTTCCTCATTGCACTTCAAGTAGGGCTACTTTCATTGTAGGTAAATTACACGGGGGTCAGATAGAGAAGGGTGGATGGTGTACACTGTACACTGAGCATTTTACCACCAGGACAGCAGCAACCATCTTATGACCCCTGCTGGAGAGCGAGACGTTCCCAAACTTCAGAGGTGTTGTCTGTTTAGTACTCTGTGTTTTTACTGGTGCTCTACTCCGCCTCTGCATGAGCTATTTGTAGCATTCTAGTATTTAAAATAAGTGGGGAAAAATGATCAAATGAAATGAGTTGACACGAAAAGGCCTGTGATTGAAAACCAACATTAAAACAGGGTTTTCTGTAGCAAAACTGTTTTCTACGGTGTGTCCCTAATGCAGGGGTCCCCGACCTTTTTCTAGCATGAGAAAAATGAAACGTTGCAAGCTACTCCGTTTTTATAGCATTCAAATAGGCACATTCTTCCCTTCACCTCTACCCTGCAACTTTTTCCCACGTCCTTGGTATACAAGATATGCGTTTTCTGTCAATATACCTGGTAAAAAAAACTAAGGGTGTCCCATTAAATTATATTTAGTGTTTTCCTGAATTCTGTTTTCTCTATTTGATTTTTCCTGATTTGGGATATTTTCCCCCCAGTTTTTCCTCTCAATATTACAATTATTCCGAGAGAAACAACAAAAATGGATGTTCTGAATCCATGGCAACGCTTAAGTCACATCAGAAGACCACTTTTGGTGGGGGGGGGGGGGGGGGACAGCCTGTACGACCCTGTTTTACAATTTGGAACAAATGCTGTATAGCCTTTTTCCACACACAAAGTGGTGTGTGCAGTCTATGTTCAACTCTTATGTCCCTGTCTCCCTCCAGGGCCAGTGGTGTATGTACTAGACCTGTTTGACCGGCTCATCTCCAAGGCCTGTCCCTTTGCCGCCGCCGGCATCATGGTGGGCTCCATCTACTGGACCGCCGTCACGTACGGGGCTGTCACCGTCATGCAGGTGAGACCACCACACACACACACAACACACACACACACACACACTAGGGTTTCCGTAAGGAAACAATGTGACCGGGAAGATTTTAATTAACCGGCCATTTGAGAAGTTTACCGGGACACATATGCATTGGATGCGTAACCCGTAAGGGCGTCCACCAATGGTACTCAAAATGACAGAAATCACATTTAAAGATTATGGTAACTCATTTGAACAGAACAGGCAACTCCTGTTATGAAGCAGCCAATAAAACATCATTTTCAAAAATTTGGCAAAGTGCAATTGTTAACAGCGCATCTGATGCGAGCAGTTCCATATTAGAAACTTAGAAAGCGGGGGAATCTAAAGATGCAACAACTAGAATGGGTTGCTAATAAACTCAACAAAAAAAGATACGTCTTCTCCACTCAACTGCGTTTTATTTTCAGCGAACTTAACATGTGTAAATATTTGTTTGAACATCACTATATTCAACAACTGAAACATAAACTGAAACATAAACTGAACAAGGTCCGCAGACTTGTGACTAACAGAAATGGAATAATGTGTCTCTGAACAAATGGGGGGTCAAAATCAAAGTAACAGTCAGTATCTGGTGTGGTCACCAGCTGCATTAAGTACTACAGTGCATCTCCTCCTCATGGACTGCACCTGATTTGCCAGTTCTTGCTGTGAGATGTTACCTCACTCTTCCACCAAGACACCTGCAAGTTCCCAGACATTTCTGCGGGAAATGGCCCTAGCCCTCACCCTCCGATCTAACAGGTCCCACACGTGCTCAATGGGATGAGATCTGGGCTCTTCGCTGGTCATGGCAGAATACTAACATTCCTGTCTTGCAGGAAATCACACACAGAACAGAGCAGTATGGCTGGTGGCATTGTCATGCTGGAGGGTCATGTCAGGATGAGCCTGCAGGAAGGGTACCACATGAGGGAGGAGGATGTCTTCCCTGTAACGCACAGAGTTGAGATTGCCTGCAATGACAACAAGCTCAGTCCGATGATGCTGTGACACACCGCCCCAAACCATGACGGACCCTCCACCTGCAAATCAATCCCGCTCCAGAGTACAGGCCTCGGTGTAACGCTCATTCCTTTGACGATAAACGCGAATCCGACCATCACCCCTGGCGAGACACAACCGCGACTCGTCAGTGAAGAGCACTTTTTTCCAGTTCTGTCTGGTCCAGCGACGGTGGGTTTGTGCCCGTAGGCGACATTTTTGCTGGTAATGTCTGGTGAGGACCTGCCTTACAACAGGCCCACAAGCCCTCAGTCCAGCCTCTCTCAGCCTATTGCGGACAGTCTGAGCACTGATGGAGGGATTGTGCGTTCCTGGTGTAACTCGGGCAATTGTTGTTGCCATCCTGTACCTGTCCCGCAGGTGTGATGTTCGAATGTACCAATCCTGTGCAGGTGTTGTTACACATGGTCTGCCACTGCAAGGACGATCAGCCATCTGTCCTGTCTACCGTCTGTAAACTGTTAGTGTCTTAACGACCGTTCCACAGGTGCATATTCATTAATTGTTTATGGTTCATTGAACAAGCATGGGAAACGGTGTTTAAACCCTTTACAGTGAAGATCTGTGAAGTAATTTGGATTTTTACGAATTATCTTTGAAAGACAGGGTCCTGAAAAAGGGACATTTTTTTTGCTGAGTTTAACTAGGCTTGTGCCTTTGGCTTCTGGGCAACAAAAGAAAGTTCATATGAAAACCAATAGAAACAGAGAGAAATACTGGTTTCAATGGCATATGAGGAAGTCTTTATGAAAGGAATTGCCTCTACTTTTCTATGATCAGATTTTTACCTAGGCTACTTTGAAGCAAGGCAACAATTAAAGGGTGTCTGCACTTCCTGATTTAGCCTCGTTTTAGATTTGGTTAATTAAGAAACGCTACCGGCCATGACTGAATTCAAATGTGAGTTTGTTTCGTGGTGTGGTTTGATGTGGATGTCTGTGGGAAGGGTAAGCCAAATTATTTTGCCAGTTAGCTTCAGCCGGGTGGTGTGCGACTGTGGCAAAGTTAGTTTGACTTTGGATAGCCTATCTCTAGGGATAGTTAGGGACCAGGGATTAACATGGGTAATCCGGGATCCTGTCACATTTCCCAAAAAAATAAAATGACAAGACCTGGGAAATTACAACATTTTCCCCAAAGTCGAACTAACGCAATTCCACAAAATACATTACATGCGCAGCAGCAGATTACCCCAAAAATGTATAGCACATTATGCAAACAGGTTGAAGCATTTAGCCTAGCGTATTTTCTTCGTACAAGGTCGCCATAAATTCAAAACACATGTGTTATTGACACTGCCGGACTGCACACGCGACCCGAATGCAGTTAGTAAACCCCTACAGTATAGCCTATAACATTTTGCTTGCTTCCTTGAGCTGTCAATGTGACTCTTAAGATAGTCACAAATTTGATACACTGCTGATTTTGCAGGTTTTCCTACTTACAAAGCATGTAGAGGTCTGTAATTTTTATCATAGGTACACTTCAACTGTGAGAGACGGAATCTAAAACAAAAATCCAGAAAATCACATGTATGATTTTAAAGTAATTCATTTGCATTTTATTGCATGACATAAGTATTTGATACACCAGAAAAAGCAGAACTTAATATTTGGTACAGAAACCTTTGTTTGCATTTACAGAGATCATACATTTCCTGTAGTTCTTGACCAGGTTTGCCACGCACTGCAGCAGGGATTTTGGCCCACTCCTCCATACAGACCTTCTCCAGATCCTTCAGGTTTCGGAGATGTCGCTGGGCAATACGGACTTTCAGCTCCCTCCAAAGATTTTCTATTGGGTTCAGGTCTGGAGAATAGCTAGGCCACTCCAGGACCTTGAGATGCTTGTTACAGAGCCACTCCTTAGTTGCCCTGGCTGTGTGTTTCGGGTCGTTGTCATGCTGGAAGACCCAGCCACGACCCATCTTCAATGCTCTTACTGAGGGAAGGAGGTTGTTGGCCAAGATCTCGCAATACATAGCCCCATCCATCCTCCCCTCAATACGGTGCAGTCGTCCTGTCCCCTTTGCAGAAAAGCATCCCCAAAGAATGATGTTTCCACCTCATTGCTTCATGGTTGGGATGGTGTTCTTGGGGTTGTACTCATCCTTCTTCCTCCAAACACGGCGAGTGGAGTTTAGACCGAAAAGCTCTATTTTTGTTTCTTCAGACCACATGACCTTCTCCCATTCCTCCTCTGGATCATCCAGATGGTCATTGGAATACTTCTGACGGGCCTGGATATGCGCTGGCTTGAGCAGGGGGACATTGCGTGTGCTGCAGGATTTTAATCCATGACGGCGTAGTGTGTTACTAATGGTTTTCTTTGAGACTGTGGTCCCAGCTCTCTTCAGGTCATTGACCAGGTCCTGCCGTGTAGTTCTGGGCTGATCCCTCACCTTCCTCATGATCATTGATGCCCCACGAGGTGAGATCTTGCATGGAGCCCCAGACCGAGGGTGATTGACCATCATCTTGAACTTCTTCCATTTTCTAATAATTGCGCCAACAGTTGTTGCCTTCTCACCAAGCTGCTTGCCTATTGTCCTGTTGTCCATCCCAGCCTTGTGCAGGTCTACAATTGTATTCCTGATGTCCTTACACAGCTCTCTGGTCTTGGCCATTGTGGAGAGGTTGGAGTCTGTTTGATTGAGTGTGTGGACAGGTGTCTTTTATACAGGTAACGAGTTCAAACAGGTGCAGTTAATACAGGTAATGAGTGGAGAACAGGAGGGCTTCTTAAAGAAAAACTAACAGGTCTGTCAGAGCCGGAATTCTTACTGGTTGGTAGGTGATCAAATACTTATGTCATGCAATAAAATGCTAATTAATTACTTAAAAATCATACAATGTGATTTTCTGAAATGTTGTTTTAGATTCCGTCTCTCACAGTTGAAGAGTACCTATGATAAAAATTACAGACCTCTACATGCTTTGTAAGTAGGAAAACCTGCAAAATTGGCAGTGTATCAGATACTTGTTCTCCCCACTGTATGTAAAGTGCAGTGTCCCGCAGGGCAGTTGCCTTGGGCAGTTACTCTTCTATGTTTTTACAAATGATTTGCCACTGGTCTTACACAAAGCTTGAATGAATGACTATGCGGATTATTCCACACTATATGTCAGTACCCAAAGTCTGTGAGCTCACTGAAATTCTAAATAAGCAGTTACAGTCAGTGTCAGAATGGGAGATTAATAATAAACGGGTCTTAAATAAAACTAAAATAATTGTATTTGGTTCAAAACATTCTTGAAGACCTAAAACCTGAAGTGGAGTTTTCCATAAAGTTTGAGACCATTGATCAAGTTGAGGAAGCTAAATTCCAAGGTATACCATTGGATGTTCAATTATCATGGTCAAGTCATATTGGCAAAGTTGTTGTGAAGATGGGGAGGTGTATGTCTGTTATAAAAATATGTTTTTATTTTACCAGGTAAAGGTTAAATAAATCAAATGGACATACCCCTGTTTATAAGAATATGTTCTGTGTTTTTTTACACACAAATCAACTGTAGTAGCTGTCCCTGACTAAAACAAAATATTTTTCGACCAAGACATGAATTTTTCCATATACAGAGACACCCTATGTGTTTTAATAAAATCAACTATATTAACTGAGCTTGTCTTAAGCATGCTGTTTAATTAAATAATTAAGACCCACAATGACTCAAGAGGGAGCCAGATATCAAGATGGCCTAACCAGAAGAAAAAAGCCTGTTCCCAGCCCTCCTCCTCCCGCTGCCGTTGGCCTTCGCAGATTCTGCCGTTACACACCTGAAGTTGCCAGGAATAGGCTACACCAGGTGTTGGTGCCCTTTTCCATTTGGAGTGTCAATGTATCTTACCATTTCGATTGATCTGCATGCCTGTTGTGATTTTCAGATGCTCATTTTTGTGGAACAGTTGAATTTATAATAGTCTATCTCAAAGTCATTGTCTGTGGTTAATCTACATTCTATCTAAATGAAAATTATAAAAATCTTAAAGTAACTTCTGTTGCCATTTATTAACTATGTAAAAGTAGCCTACATAAAGCCAACAAATAAAAACATTGCACCCTGCAGGTAGAAAATATCCTGATAAAAAGAAATATCCTATAAATCCCACTGTCGGCCCGAAGCTCACGCAAACAAACTTGCGACATTGTATAAAATATTCTGGGCCATTAGAGTTTCCCAGGCCAGTGAGCTCGGGACAGACACAGCTGAAGGCTATTTGTTCAAGGGATAATAAATAATCCGGTATTTTATGACGTTTCCACTGGATCAGAGCATTACATTTTTCCCTTCCATGCCGAGTGGTTATCAAAAGGGAGAGAGTTGTGAATATTTTTCAAATACATTGAGGAACTATTGTCATTCTCAATGGATTCTTAACAGGCTTTGTTTACTTGCTGTTTGAGGTGAATAAAAAATACTTTGAGAAGCTTCACAATACTAGTCAAATACTATGACATCTCAAACGGTGCGTGTCCTTACTCAACATTAACAGGAGTGCTCCAAACAAAATACAATGAATAAATTGCCAAAACTCGTAAATGTAATTTAAATAAACCAAAACTTGTTTCTCACAAGTGTAGCATATGTTGTGAGATCTGCAAAAGTGTCCACTCTGACATGAGAACGTTAAACGAATGCAATAATAATATATTGAATGCATTAACAGAAATGACCATAACCAAAGAAACATTGTAGATTAGAACAAACATTGTAGATCTTGTCCCATCTCGATTACTGTCTGGTAATATGGTCAAGTGCAGCGAAGAAAGCCCTAGCAAAGCTGCAGCTGGTTCAGAACAGAGCAGCACGCCCTTGCCCTTAACTGCACATACAGAACTAACATCAACAACATGCGCACCAGTCTTTCCTGGTTGTGGGTTGACGAGAGATTAACTGCTTCTCTTCTAGTTTTATTGAGAAATATAACTGTGAATAAAATTCCAGATTGTCTGCATAATCAAATAACATTCAGCGCAGACACCCATACATACCCCACCACCAGGGGTCTCTTCACAGTCACCAAGTCCAAAACAAATGCACGGACACGCACCGTATTATACAGAGGCATGATCGCATGGAACTCCCTTCCATCTCCAATTACTCTAGCAACAGCAAAATTACTTTAAAAAAACAGATTCAACAACGGATGAAACAACATCTTATGGAATGCCGATGACTGTGAGGGGACACACACAAACGCACACACACACACTCCTAGCTATTTTTATTGTATTGTTTGCATAGTTTTTTTGTTGTATCATTGTATTTTAAATTTGTGTGACGGTGTCAGTGTTTTGTTACTTGCCTTTTTGTTCCTTTTTTTGTTTGTGGACCCCAGGAAGAGTAGCTGATGCTTCTGCAAAAGTGAATGGAGATCCAACTAAACAAAGCAAAACAAATGGGGACATCTGATTTTTGCAGTACTTCCTGGGACTCTAGGGATACATTTGTTGTATTCTCGGTATTGAAACTTGGTAGATTTTCTGGAAAATATTAATCCCTGTTAGGGACATCAATAAATTACACAATGTAACTAGCCCCAAGGGGATATTGAATGTCGAACCAAATTGATGGGTCGAATGCAGCTGCGCTCCGAAATACGATTACTTGGGTGCTTCCAGCTGTGGGCAGCATTAAACCCAACCCATGGAAAACTGTTACGATACCCTTCATTCCAATTTCTTCCTATCTCGCAAATATATCTGTTTTGGACAAGACTGACTTCATGACCAAACTATTTACACTTTTTTGAAAATGTTGACACTAGAATAAATCCTTCTGGCTGATATCAATGCCACATAGGCCAATTTGTAAATGACAAGTTGCATTTTAGGAGCAGTCGCTATTTAAGTATATGTTTTCAAAATGCATACTGCCTCCAGTTGAGAGGCACGCTTCAATTACCAGTTGAGAAATAAAACAACTGTTTTAAACACGTGATTGCATTTAAAATTCTTGCGCAATGACTGGACTTATAAAAACACGTTTCACTCCAGCAGCAACAAGCTGAGGAGCTGCAACAGCAGTTCTAGTGCTGTCTGACAAGTGATATTCCAGCTCAAAATAGGCTCTGTACGCTGTGCGCGTGTGATAAATAAGATGCACGATGACCTTGTGATCGTATACAAATGTAAGCGTATTTTTATTATGCGTGGGAATACTTGGGAACAGATTTCAAAAATGTAAATCATTTGGAGCTAATTTCCTGGTGTTTTTACAGTATTTTATATCCAACAATTGTAAAATAAATACAAATTTGCTCAGAAAACCTGGGGGAGGCTAATAAAGTCACCCATGGGCCAAATTTGTCCCACGCCACCAGTTGGGGATCCCTGCTATAGACCGATAAGCATAAATGTCAAATGTATTTACATCGACTGATTTTTCCATCTATGAATAAAAAATAACGGTAGGATTTTTCTCCCAGTCAATTTGGCCGGCAACAATTTTGTATATCGGCAAAAAGCTGTCAGTTACCGGGCTGACGGAAACCCACACACACACACACACTGAGGGTTAAATCCACCATATTTATTCTTAACGTTATTGTCTTCTGACGGCTTTCGTCGTCTTCCTAGTGGCCGTGTTGATCGATTTAGACTATGGCTGCGTTTTGAAATGGCAGTGCACTACATAGGTCACAGGGTGCCATTTCAGACGCACCTTATCGTCA
The DNA here is from genome assembly GCF_034236695.1 of Oncorhynchus nerka. NCBI lineage: Eukaryota > Metazoa > Chordata > Actinopteri > Salmoniformes > Salmonidae > Oncorhynchus > Oncorhynchus nerka. The sequence continues at coordinate 50,159,433 of NC_088423.1, forward strand.
AGCTATCCATATTCACCACGGTGTCCGATCTGCTCTGTCCCTGTGCCCAGGTGGTGGGCCATAAGGAGGGCCTGGATGTGATGGAGCGGGCAGACCCCTTGTTCCTGCTCATCGGCCTGCCCACCATCCCTGTCATGCTGATCCTGGGGAAGATGATCCGCTGGGAAGACTACGTGCTGCGCCTCTGGAGGAAGTACTCCAACAAGCTGCAGATCCTCAACAGCATCTTCCCAGGTCAGAACGGACACATTGGTAGGGATGCAAACCGTTCTGCAGCAACGGTCTTCTACTACAATGGGGTGGAATTCCGTGAATTCGTTGTGTGTGTCTGTATAATGAAGTGTGGGTGATAAAGATGTAATTATGTACTTGATGGAGGATGCTAACAGTGTTAAAGGTTGTTGTAATGTTGTGTGATGATTGTGGCGTGAGCAGTGTGTGTGTGTGGGGATATGAGAACGCTGAGAGGTGGTCCTGTCCATTGGGGCTTGTGGTGGTGATGTGGAGGTCCAGTAGCAGTGGGTTTTTCCACTGAACTCATCATCAAGGACAGTGATTGATATGGGGAGAAACCGGACCCCAGGGTTCAGCTGGAACCTTCAACCTTTTTCCCCTGCAGTCTCAGCTTGCTGGGCAAGAGCAGGCGTACCTCTTTACCCCCCACTCGGCTGCCCGAAATAAAGATACTGGCACAGACTGGTGCAGATATTACTGTGGCTGGCACATCTTTTTTCTCTCATCACTTGATGAATGTGTATTTGTGTGTCTTGTGTAACATAGCCAGCTGTGTAAAGATGTACTAGCAAAACAACACCCACAATGCACCTCATCCATCCTGACCTTGCCCCCCTCTTCTCTGTCTCTCTCAGGGATTGGGTGTCCGGTGCCTCGTATCCCGGCGGAGGCCAGCCCCCTGGCAGACCACGTGTCAGCCACAAGGATCCTGTGTGGTGCCCTGGTATTCCCTACCATCGCCACCATCGTGGGCAAACTCATGTTCAGCAGTGTCAACTCCAACCTGCAGAGGACCATTCTGGTGAGTAACCCAAACTGTCAGGCATACACACAGACAGTGGGCATGGGGTCTTGGCCATTGTAGTTATCTTGACGACATATTCTTCCTATATTAGTGATTGCAGTTTTTTTTGCAATGGCAATACCTGTACTAGCTCCTACCCGCTACTGGCCCATTTTGAGGTAACTGTGCGTTAGCTGGCAGTTGGCTGTAAGTTAATTAGTAGTTATTCCTCATGAATTTAGGATGTAGGAATGTACCCTGCAAGGCAGGCTGTAGTCAACTTGACAACTGGATGTAGTCTATCACAGTGCCATCCGTTTTGTCACTATAGCCACATATAATATCCACCACTGCGACCTGCATGCACTTGTTGGCTGGCCCTCACTACATATTTGTCGCCAAACCCACAGGCTCCAGGTCATCTATAAGTCTTTGCTCGGTAAAGCCCCGCCTTATCTCAGCTCACTGGTCACCATAGCAACACCCACCCGTAGCACGCGCTCCAGCAGGTATATTTCACTGGTCACCCCCAAAGCCAACACTTACTTTGGCCGCCTTTCCATCCAGTTCTCTGCTGCCAATGACTGGAACGAATTTCAAAAATCGCTTGAGTCTTATATCTCCCTCTAACTTTAAGCATCAGCTGTCAGAGCAGCTTACCGATCACTGTACCTGTACACAGCCCATCTGTAAATAGCCCACCCAACTACCTCATCCTCATATTGTTATTTATCCTCTTGTTCTTTTGCACCCCAGTATCTCTACTTGCACATCGCCATCTGCACATCTATCACTCCAGTGTTGATGCTAAATTGTAATTATTTCACCTCTATGGCCTATTTATTGCCTTACCTCCCTAATCTTACTACATTTGCACACACTGTACATAGATTTTTCTATTGTGTTATTGACTGTACATTTGTTTATGTGTAACTGTTGTTTTTGTCGCACTGCTTTGCTTTATCTTGGCCAGGTCGCAGTTGTAAATGAGAACTTGTTCTCGGCTGGCCTACCTGGTTAAATAAAGGTGAAATAAAATAAATAAAACCAGGGCTTTATGTCTCCTTGTGATCCGCCACCCCTGTGGGCCCCACACACACACCTGAGAGGGCGCTGACAGACAGGTAACCAGAGTAGCAGAGCTCGTCTGTCATATGACCCGCGCTGCCCCCTCTGGACATTGCAACCCCCCTGCCCCACGCAAACACTCACACTCAAGTTCCCTTTAACCTCACTTAGCATTAGAGCAACAAAACCACCTGATCTCATGGTTCTATTAGTAAATTACTCAATGGAGGCTTTGTTGGCACTGACATGCAGAGGGGTACCTGTATTGTCCTAGGGCAGGTTATAGTGAAGCGTTTTAAGGATATACTGTTTATTCCCTGGCTACTACAGTATTAGAGAACTACACAGAGTACAAAACATTAAGAACATCAATTTATTGGGCCATGGACTCTACAAAGTAGACTTAGTTGTGTCAAGTTGGCTGGATGTCCTTTGGGTGGTGGATCATTCTTTATACGCATGGGAAACTGTTGAGCGTGTAAAAACCCAGAGGGGTTGCAGTTCTTGACACATTCAAACCGGTGCGCCTGGAACCTACTACCATACCCCTGTTCAAAGGCACTTCAAATGTTTTGCCTTGCCCATTTACCCTCTGAATGGCACACATACAATCCATGTCTCAAGGCTTACAAATCCTTCTTTAACCTGTCTCCTCCCTTTTCATCTACACTGATTTGAGGTGGATTTAACAAGTGACGCCAATAAGGGATCATAGCATTCACCTGGTCCGTCTGTCATGGAAAGAGCAGCTGTTCCTAATGTTTTGTACAATCAGTGTATCTTGTGTAGCAAATAGAAAAACCAGACAGAGCAGCAAGATAAATGATTTGACGCATGAGCCGAGTGTTGGTGACCCCTCTTTGGCACTCTGCTTACACTTAGTTATTTTTGTCCTGTCTGCAGGGTGGGATTGCGTTTGTGGCCGTCAAGGGAGCGTTCAAGGTGTACTTCAAACAGCAGCAGTACCAGAGGCAAGCCCACCGCAAGATCCTCAACTTTACCGAGGCAGAGGAGGCCTGAGAAGCGGGATGGACAGACAGACATATTGATACATAGGGGGAGTGGACGGAGCATGACGGTGAACTCTGAGCAGGAACACTGTCGGACACAGATTGACGGACTTAGGGATCATTGGCGCCCCCCAAACTCTTACACCTCTCTAAGTAGCCTCGCCTCACCTCGTTCTGTTTCTGCTCTTTAGGGAGTCATCGTCGTATGCGGCTGACATATGATTATCACCATGTTCTATTTTGTTTTTAAAACATTCAAAGGAGAAGAGACGAGACAAGAACACTGATACAGACATGCGTGCAAACACACACACACACTAAGTGTGCTCATGTATATTCCACAGGAGCTCTTTTTTTTGTGGAATGTGACTTGTAACTGCTATGTTGCTGTAGCAATTTTTGTTTGTTTTAATCAAGTAACCAGTGCTTGTTGTACTTTAAAAAGATACATCTGGAACACATGTAATTATTAGACAGGAAACTTTTATAAATAATTGTCTTACTGTTAATTTTGCAGTTTTGAAATTTGCCAATGAGGAATATTGTTTCCCTGTATTGAATGTGTTTTAAGAGAAATTAGATTTTTTTTTATCACTAAAGTATGATTATTTGAATGGGAAGAACTTTTTACCTGCTTCCCTAAGACATTGTTGCCACGTTTCCATTGGTAAATATCCCTAGACTGATCATACATACTCTCAATTATTTAGAAGCACAGTACAAACATAAGTGTGATTGTCTGTACATACATTCATTGCACAATATGTATCAGCTAAAACATTCAAGGGTATTTTTTTGTTGTCAAATGCCTAGAAGTGTTGTCATTAGTTCTGTTTGTAGCTGATTTTGTGTAATTGTCTTCTACTCATGAGATGACAGAGAATGTGATGTGCAAGCCTGCAATGTGGAGGTGGGTGGATGATATAGACCTGACATGTGCCGCATTACCTTCTAAATGAGAGCATAAAATGACACGTCCACTGAATAAAGGTGAGATTTATGTCTCTTTTAACCCAAATCGCATATTTCGCCACATATTTCCTTGCTGACGCCACCACTTGCTTTGTTTTTTAGTGTGTGTATATATTATATATATGCTCAAGGCAGTCACGTAATAACCCATTCTGTAACTACTCTTCTAAAAGTGCGGTATAACCAGTATACTGTACATTACGTGTGTGAACATCTCTTTTAGCTGTGCCTGGTAGACAGACATGCTCCAATAATCTGCTGTGGTCAGCTCAGCTTTTACATTAACTCTAAAGAAAATATATTATGCCAAAAGTGACATTGAAGTTATTAATTGTATTGTACAGATTGTTTCTCAATTTATAGTTTCGTGGTGGATTGTGAATAAATGTATTTTTTCAAACCTTGAAGTGGATGTGTTCATGCTAAAATCCAGGGGCCTCGTTTATAGAACGGATTTACGATCAATTTTGATCTTACACATGGTTTTCTGCATAAATCAGATTTAAGTTATTTAGAAAACCTTACTTTGATGTGGAAATTATCTTCTCTACTTAAAGTCTAGACTTGACATAAGTAATTTACCTGCTGGTTATGTAGGGGTGTTGCTGTTTGGGACCCATAAGCGTCCAAGTTTGTGAACATTGCACTAGCTTTATGAACAATTTGTTAGGAATGATCAATTAAAAGTGAGGAATTAATTGCCAGACGCAAGGTGTTTTGAATTAAAAACGGGATGCGATGTTCTATAGTGTGTCAAATTAGAAAAAGTAAACATGCCTGTACTTGCGTTATTGGAAAACATTGAAAACCATGCTTTAGAAGGGAGTTTTCAGAGACCGGACTTACTTTTTTGCGCATGATGATCCATGGCTTATAAATCGTTATCGTCTCCCAACAAATGTTCTGTTAGATTTGTGCGCAGATTTAGCCCCTAATCTGGAAAGGAAGATACTCTGTCATCATGCTATACCCGTATCTGTCCAAGTACTGTCCACTTTGGGATTCCTCGCTACTGGGACATTCCAGGGGGAAATGAGTGACAGTTCGTGGATATCACAGTCATCATTCAGCCGCATCCTGCCACAAGTGATCTCATCTTCCAAAAAGTTTGCTTTTCTCTTTTGGTCCATTCCTGACTAAACCCTCATTTGTGCTAGCATTCTATAAGGGGAAATCACTGATTGTAAATGAATTTGAGATGTATAGATCACCAGTGCGTAAATAACAAATGGGCTTCTTACAACCTGCTAAAGAAAGTTTTTTTATGCTCAGTATCTTTTATGAATCAAACGTAAGCACACCGTCGGAAGTGATCTTACGACTAAGTTAAAGTATAAATATAACATTTTTATATATATTGTAGGACTGATTCAATCCAAATTTCATAAACATGAACAAGGGGCTAATATGGCTCAAAAACAGCTTGAATTAATCACTATTTCATAGTATATGGGTGAAAGATAAGTCTCTATATTACTTTAGCATAGTGTGTTCTTCTGAGGCAGTCATATTTGGGATGCATTGACTGGCAAGTCGATATCTTTAACTATTTGTTCCAGTATAGTGATTTATTAAACACACAGGAGGAAATAAAAACTAAACCTTTCAGCATTACTGAGCCATGAACATGTCTGCACCAACCAATCAGCCAATTGACAGCAGTTTCAAATCAAATTTTATTTGTCACAGGTGACCGCTTACCTACAACTGAGTCTCCCAGAAACTCCTTCCATTAGGACAGTTTCAAATGATCAGGCTGGTATTCATTAGGGCACACCATTTGAAAACAAGCGTTTCTTATCTGACAAGTTCAGGTAGTCCCTTCTGGTTTGTCATTTCGGTCAAATGAATAGTACCCAGTTTCTCAAAGTGAACCCACATCTAGTTATTCCCTTATTAGAGTCTGTACTGATTACTTATCATCCCTCCTTTAAAACAATGCAGCATTAAGTTAACATTACAGTTTATTGATAGGCCTGAGGACGTATGGGAGATCACATAAACCTGATATTTGCTGTATTATATTGGTTGGCGCCAGCTTGACTTCGCAAAGCTTGTTAACACCTGAGAGACCAGGCTATGCTTTACACAGACATGGTAATGACATGACTCCAATCCACACAGAAAACAGACAGTTCCGCTTTTCAATATCAATGTGTCCGTTTTTAGGCTGGATGAGAGCAAGGACCCGAGAACGCAGTACAGTGTGTCCGCACTCTACATAACAGTACCGAGACCATTTATGTTTAAATCCACACTGCTCTCAAATTCAGAAGAGTTTATTGCTTAGTGAGAAGTGCATATTGAGAAACAGGCCTGACTACAACTTCACCCTCCATACATGGGCCTCTTTTGAACCCCTACAACCAAAACATGATTATTTAAAAAGGGTTTTCTGAGAAAATACTAGACTGAAAATCAGTTTACCCCACCAGACATTCTAAAACAGTCCTATTTAACGTTTTTCTGAAGGACAGCATCCCCACTGAGCACAGATGTCAATTCCAGGTTGGTTCAATGTCATTTTCATTGAAATGACATGGAAACAAAGCTGATCCAACCAGTGTGTGCCCAGTGGGTCTTTAAGCGTGCCGCCACAATCCTGTTCCAAGTCTGACCCACAGAGACAAAGTGCAGTTGGCTGACTGTCAAACTCCACACACACACACTGCTGTGCTGTGCATCCAGCTGAATGCACCAGCTATAGAGTTAAATCTCTATTGCTCCAACTTTGTAAGATCTTCACTGCCAGAGAATGACCAATCGCCACCCCCCCTTTCAAAGTCACAAGCTAAGTCTCAAAATGGAGAAAGATGGGGGGGGCTATGCAAGAAATCAGTTGTCAAACACGATTAAAATAACAATGTTATTTAAGTAATATAAGCTATAAAACAAATTTATGACTCGAAACAATTAAATACAGACATTTAAAATGTTTATTTTTCTTCAATCTCAAATAAAAGCAGAAAGCAAAAGATTGAGGTACCCTGAGATGATGCTCAGATAATACAACCCTGTGGAAAACACTAGTTTAAAAAAAAGCTTCATGAACATGTCTCTCCACCAAATAAGCAGTTTTAAAACAACTCCTCAAAGGGCCCCGACATTTTACTAGTTTAAATAAAAAAGTCAGATCTCAAAACGTGTACATTATGGATTAAAACAGAAACATTTCCATAAGGCTGATATAATTGTTTTTGCCATAAAACAGAAATGGTCTAATATCGTGTGTTGCAGTCATTATTTAAACACAAAGTGTCTTCGTGATAACAATTCGGCCAGTTGTCACCGTGCCGACGCATCGCACAAGTACATAAGAGAAATGTATGTGTCCAGCGTGTTTGAAATTAAATGTGCACCCTTGCAGAGCTAACCACCTACTTCAACAGCTTCACAACACCATAATCATTAACTAACTGTTTATTCTCACCACAGCAGCATGTCCTTGTGGCTAAGCTGAATAAAAACACTTCCATCATGAAGTATCAAGGGGTACTTGTACTGGTTTACAGGGTTCTGGCCTTGAGGTTCTTTAAGTCAGTACTATTCCTCTACAAACATTCTATACAATGTCGGGAATGTGTGTTGGTGGGGTTTTCGATGAGACTAAAACAAAAATGAGTTTGTGTGTGACCTCTTATCACACTGAGCTATGATGAGAACCACAGCTAAGTTGTATGAATCACACGCATTTCCAAGCACCTCTAGTGGACTCTCCAGTTTACACACACGTCAGATGAGTGTGTTCCAGACTCCAGTTACCACAGGGGGGCAGAGAGGGACAGAGCAGGGTCCCCCAGCAACCTCCCATGCTGCTTGGTCCTCACAGTTTGGCAGCCATGAAGTTGATGTGAGTGAATGGCTTGGCCAGGGGAAAGAGGGGCAGGCTCCTCTTGAACTCTGTCATGTCCTGCACCAACGTAGGCTGCAGAGAGAGAGATGGACAGGTCAGTATGTTACACACCAACACTGCTGTGCTAATGGAACACAGAGAAAGGTGAATACACATTACCTGGGGCAGGGATGGGGCAGGGGCCAGATTGACATCATTCTGGGCAGGGAACTCTCCCACGACGGGGCCTAAACAAAAAGACAGACATTTCAACATAACTGTTAAAAATATCAAAATAAAAAAAAATCAAAATATTCACACTAACAAACCAATTTAAATGTATATCCTCCAACCCAAAAACTCTCCATCACTAGTACAATACTCACAGGAGTCCATCTCCCTAGACAGGACGTGCACAGACATCTTGTGCCTCTTTGGTGCGTCCACCGCCAACAGATCCTGCAAAGGACAGGATTTTGATAGACACAGAGAAAAGAGACAGACCATTTAATAGTAGCCTTTATTTACTTCACTGTCCTAGAAACATTACAGTGTTTCCCCTATATTAATTCAGCAGCGGCACCCCACTGCTGCTAAATAGTTCCTGCCCCTCCCAAAAATATATATTTTTAAATAACTAATGGTTATTTATAACAAATATTTCTGCCGAGAAGCACTTTAAGGGATAGTGCGAGATTTTAGCAAGTAAGCACTTTTCATACCCAGAGTCAGATGAACTCATGAATACCATTGTTATAGCTGTGTGTAGTTTGAAATGGCTAATTACTAACTAGCGTTAGCGCCATGATGAGGTCTATGGTAACAGCTAGCATGCTCATTGTGATAACTTCCTTCAAACGATACCATTTTTATGTCTGCGTATCTATGAGAAAAAAGTAGAAAAAGATTAATTTCCTAAATCTCACAATATCTCTTTAAGATCACAATTTGTAGCATACAGAGTGAGCAGTGGCATGAATGAGAGCCACGAGTGATTGTGACTCATCTCCCTACAGTGCATCAGTTATATTTTTCAGTTACACACTCAGAACCCCCAATTAGAAATGTATTACACAATGAAAATATTCTGCATGGGGCCTGTGCTGCTTCTGCTGACGTAGAAATATGGGAAGTCTTTCATTGCCTCTGTATCCTTGGCACCCTTATCCTCTTGAAACACACAACACCCTGGCAGTGACGCAACCCCTCATTATGACTGTTATTATTCCGAACACAGCGCACCGTGTCAGTGTCACCGCCACAGCTTTGAATAGAACCAGTACGTACGTAAGATCAAGGGAGACAATCAAGTTTGTTAGTACTATATCTCTTGACACATTATTATCATCAATCATGGCCCCTAAACCTTCAAGCTGCATAATGGACCCTATTCCAACTAAACTACTGAAAGAGCTGCATCCTGTGCTTGGCCCTCCTATGTCGAACATAATAAACAGCTCTCTAAAAGTGGCAGTCATAAAGCCTCTTGAAAAAGCCAAACCCTTTTTTTCTTCTTTTTTTTTTTCTGGGTCAGGAAGTTTAAAAATTTTTTTTTTTTTTTTTTTTTAAATCGGCCTATATCGAATCTCCCATTCCTTTAAAAAAAATGTAAAAGCTGTTGCGCAGCAACTCACTGCCTTCCTGAAGACAATGTATACGAAACGCTTCAGCCTGGTTTTAGACCCCGTCATAGCACTGAGAATGCACTTGTGAAGGTGGTAAATGACCATTAAATGATGCGCATCTACCCGAGGCTCTGCATCTGTCCTCGTGCTCCTAGACCTTGGTGCTGTTTTTGATACCATCGATCACCACATTCTTTTGGAGAGATTGGAAACCCAAATTGGTATACACGGACAAGTTATCTCGGAAAGATATCAGTTTGTCTCTGTGGATGGTTTGTCCTCTGACAAATCAACTGTAAATTTCAATGTTCCTCAAGGCTCCGTTTTAGGACCACTATTGTTTTCACTACATATTTTACCTCTTGGTGATGTCATTTGGAAACATAATATTAACTTTCACTGCTATGCGGATGACACACATCTGTACATTTCAATGAAACATGGTGAAGCCCCAAAATTGCCCTCGCTGGAAGCCTGTGTTTCAGACATAAGGAAGTGGATGGCTGCAAATGTTCTACTTTTAAACTCGGACAAAACAGAGATGTTTGTTCTAGGTCCCAAGAAACAAAGAGATCTTCCGTTGAAACTGACAATCTTGATGGTTATACAGTCGTCTCAAATAAAACTGAAGGACATCAGCGTTACTCTGGACCCTGACCTCTCTTTTGACGAACATATCAAGACTGTTTCAAGGACAGATTTTTCCATCTACGTAACATTGCAAAAATCAGAAACATTGTCCAAAAATGATGCAGAAAAATGTATCCATGCTTTTGTCACTTCAGGTTAGATTACAGCAATGCTCTACTTTCCGGCTAAAGCAGTAAATAAACTTCAGTTAGTGCTAAACACGGCTGCCAGAATGTTGACTTTGAGCATATTAAATTTGAGCATATTACTCCAGTGCTAGCCTCTCCACACTGGCTTCCTGTTAAGGCTAGGGCTGATTTCAAGGTTTTACTGCTAACCTACAAAGCATTACATGGGCTTGCTCCTACCCATCTTTCCGAGTTGGTCCTGCCGTACATACCTACACGTACACTACGGTCACAAGATACAGGCCTCCTTAATGTCCCTAGAATTTCTAAGCAAACAGCTGGAGGCAGGGCTTTCTCCTATAGTGCTCAATTTTTATGGAATGGTCTGCCTACCCATGTGAGACGCAGACTCGATCTCAACCTTTAAGTCTTTATTGAAGATTCATCTCTTCAGTAGGTCCTATGATTGAGTGTAGTCTGGCCCAGGAGTGTGAAGGTGAACGGAAAGGCTCTGGAGCAACGAACCGCCGTTGCTGTCTCTGCCTGGCCGGTTCCCCTGTCTCCACTGGGATTCTCTGCCGCTAACCCTATTACAGGGGCTGAGTCACTGGCACTCTTCCATGCGGTCCCTACGCGGGGTGCGTCACGGACGTGATCTTCCTGTCCGGGTTGGCGACCCCCCCCCCCCCTTGGGTTGTGCCGTGGCGGAGATCTTTGTGGGCTATACTCGGCCTTGTCTCAGGATGGTAAGTTGGTGGTTGAAGATATCCCTCTAGTGGTGTGGGGGCTGTGCTTTGGCAAAGTGGGTGGGGTTATATCCTACAAGTTTGTTTGGTTGGCACTCACCTCACTCACTCAAAGCCAACTGACATTTACTCTTGAGGTGCTGACCTGTTGCACCCTCGACAACCACTGTTATTATTATTATTTGACCCTGCTGGTCATCTATGAACATTTTGGCCATGTTCTGTTATAATATCCACCCGGCACAGCCAGAAGAGGACTGGCCACCCCTCAGCCTGGTTCCTCTCTAGGTTCTGGCCTTTCTAGTGAGTTTTTCCTAGCCACCGTGCTTCTACACTTGCATTGCTTGCTGTTTGGGGTTTTAGGCTGGGTTTCTGTACAGCACTTTGAGATATCAGCTGATGTAAGAAGGGCTTTATAAATACATTTGATTGATTGAAGAGTTGGAGGGGAATAAATAAAACAGGGTGCCATCTTTCTGTTGCACGCACATGGGCACACATACTCTTTACCATAGGACTCAATTGGTGTAAGAAAACAGCAGGCACCTCGTATGCATCTCCATGGCAACCGCTTGTGAGAAAGTATGACTTTACCTGAAATGTAAGTGGTATGCAAAGCAAAGGGAGAGAGCGCTACTCACCCGGTAGAACTGCATGATGTTTTCTTTAGTCAACGTCTTCAGGTAGGACACCTCAATGTTATCTAGAAAACAGAAAACACTTAGGACTAACAGTGGATGATTTGAGATATCACTACAGATTACTCCTGGACAGTCTGTGGTGCAACATGGCATTGGTGGATGGAGTGAGACATGATGTCCCAGATGTGCTCAATTGGATTCAGGTCTGGGGAACGGGCGGGCCAGTCCATAGCATCAATGCCTCTTGCAGGAACTGCTGACACACTCCAGCCACATGAAATCTAGCATTGTCTTGCATTAGGAGGAACCCAGGGCCAACCGCACCAGCATATGGCATCATAAGGGGTCTGAGGATCTCATCTCGGTACCCAATGGCAGTCAGGCTACCTCTGGCGAGCACATGGAGGGCTGTGCGGCCCCCCAAAGAAATGCCACCCCACACCATGACTGACCCACCGCCAAACCGGTCATGCTGGAAGATGTTGCAGGCAGCAGAACGTTCTCCACGGCGATTCCAGACTCTGTCACATGTGCTCAGTGTGAACCTGCTTTCATCTGTGAAGAGCACAGGGCGCCAGTGGCGAATTTGCCAATCTTGGTGTTCTCTGGCAAATGCCAAACATCCTGCACGGTGTTGGGGTGTAAGCACAACCCCCACCTGTGGACGTCGGGCCCTCATACCACCCTCATGGAGTCTGTTTCTGACCGTTTGAGCAGACACATGCACATTTGTGGCCAAGCTGGAGGTCATTTTGCAGGGCTCCTCCTGTTCCTCCTTGCACAAAGGCAGAAGTAGCGGTCCTGCTGCTGGGTTGTTGCCCTCCTACGGCCTCCTCCACGTCTCCTGATGTACTGGCCTGTCTCCTGGTAGCACCTCCATGCTCTGGACACTACACTGACAGACACAGCAAACCTTCTTGCCACAGCTCGCATTGATGTGCCATCCTGGATGAGCTGCACTACCTGAGCTTGTTGTAGACTCAGTCTCATGCTTCCACTAGAGTGAAAGCACCGCCAGTATTAAAAAGTGACCAAAACATCAGCCAGGAAGCATAGGAACTGAGAAGTGGTCTGGTCACCACCTGCAGAACCACTCCTTTATTGGGGGTGTCTTGCTAATTGCCTATAATTTCCACCTGTTGTCTATTCCATTTGCACAACAGCATGTGAAATGTATTGTCAATCAGTGTTGCTTCCTAAGTGGACAGTTTGATTTCACAGAAGTGTGATTGACGGAGTTATATTTTGTTCTTTAAGTGTTCCCTTTATTTTTTTGAGCAGTGTAGTTTAACTCTTAAATAAGATTCCTCTTACCTTCTTATATCTATATAAAAAGCTTCCGTAAGGTGCAACACAATAGCTCTACAGCATCACCAGCCACACTGATCTGGCTGTACAATGTTCCACTATTGACTAGGCTCCACTTCCTATCAATTTCTTGGTGTGCAGACTGTTGCGGCTCAGTCTCCCATCCCTCCCAACAATGAAAACATGGTTATCATCACCCTCTACTTGGAACGCACAGGGGTTTACGGCAAATTTCCAGCAAATCAGCCCATAACAGCACTCAGGTGTGCTCGGGGTGCTGATTATTCTGGGGCCTAATCAATGCTAATGGTGCAGCAGGTAGCTCTGAGGTGGCAACAACCTTCACCTCGAAGATCCTCCAGAATGTCAATAGTCTGATAACTTCATCTCACTCAAAACACCTTTTCAGATAACAAGGCCTCCTAGCAGTGTCAGGAGGAATATCCATTTAGTTGACAGTAACTCAAAACTCCCCACAGCTTTCACTTGGGAAAAAAACATCTTAGGCCTCCAGCTCAGGTAACGGTGTGCGTGTTGCTCAATGAGCGTCTACGCATGCTCACCTCTGTCGAAGTTGTACTGCTGGGAGATGATCTCCCCCCAGTACTTGGCGCACTCGGCGGCCAGCTTCTTGGGCTTGTCCAGGCGGCGGATGGCCAGGGCCTGGATGTGTTTCTGGAAGGCCTCATCGTTCATTTCCTCCACAGACTTCTCTGTGGCTTTTAGGAAAGCCTCGACCCGGCTCTCTAGGTAGTGGGGAGCCTTCTCCGACTGGATGATGAAGCGCAGGCCCTGGACCCCGTTAGCGCGCCGCGGACCGCTAAACACTATGTACCCTGAGGAGTGAGCAAAGTAAAAGTCAGGAAAAATGCACTGTGAATTCTGGAACATGTCTTTATAGGTGTTTAACTGCATGTACAGGTAAAGGAAACACTTGAGTATATGAGGGATACAAAGTATATTGAAAGCGGGTGCTTCCACACAGGTGTGGTTCCTGAGTTAATTTAGCAATTAACATCCAAGTTTCCCATTATTTTTGGCTTCCATGGCTAGAAGAGATCTTAGTGACTTTGAAAGAGGGATCTCAAATGAGCAAAAGGGGTTAAAAGGGTGTGTGTGTGTGAGAGAGAGAGTCACCAGTTCTCAATCCAATTGAACACTATTCTGGAGCAGCGCCTGAGAGAGCATTTTCTACCACCATTAATACATTTCCCGTGGAAGAACGGCGTCGCATCCCTCCAACAGAGTTCCAGAACCGTGTAGAATCTATGCCAGGGCGCATTGAATATGTTCTGGCGGATCGTGGTGGTCCAACGCTCTTTTAAGACACTTTGTTGTGCCTTGGTGTTTCCTTTATTTTGGCAGTTACCTATATGTACAGTGCATTCAGAAAGTATTCAGACCTTTTGTTACATTACAGCCTTATTCTAAAACGGATTAAATCGATTTTTGCCTCAATCTACACAGAATACTGCATAATGACAAAGCAAAAACATGTTTTTAGAAATTTTTGCAATTTTTTTTATACAAAACTGAAATATCACATTTACATAAGTATTCAGAACCTTCACTCAGTACTTTGTTGAAGAACCTTTGGCAGCAATTACAGTTTAGAGTATTCTTGGATATTACGCTACAAGCTTGGCACAACTGTATTTGGGGAATTTCTCCCATTCCTCTCTGCAGATCTTCTCAAGCTCTGTCAGGTTGGATGTGGAGCGTCGCTGCACAGCTATTTTCAGGTCTCGATCTGGTTCAAGTCTTGGCTCTGGCTGGGCCACTCAGAGACTTGTCCAGAAGCCACTTCTGATTTGTCTTGGCTGTGTGCTTAGGGTCGTTATCCTGTTGGAAGGTGAACCTTCGGCCCAGTCTGAGGTCCTGAACGCCCTGGTGCAGGTTTTCATCAAGGATCTCTCTGTACTTTGCTCTGTTCATCTTTCCCTAAATCCTGAAGTCTCAGAGTCCCTGCCATTGAAAAACATTCCCACAGAATGATGCTGCCACCACCACCACCATACTTCACCATAGGGATGGAATTGGCCAGGTGATGAGCTCGACACTTGGCTTTCAGGCCAAGAGTTCAATCTTGGTTTCATCAGACCAGAGAATCTTGTTTCTCATCATCGGAGAGTCCTTTAGATGCCTTTTGGCAAACTTCAAGTGGGCTGTCATGTGCCTTTTACTGAGGAGAGGCTTCCTTCTGGCCACTCTACCATAAAGGCCTGATTGGTAGAGTGCTGCAGAGACAGTTGTCCTGGAAGGTTCTCCCATCTCCGCAAAGGAACTCTGGAGCTGTCAGAGTGACCATCAGGTTCTTGTCACCTCCCTGACCAAGAACCTTCTCCCCCGATTGCCCAGTTTGGCAGGCCGGCCAGCTCTCGGAAGAGTCTTGGTGACTCCAAACGTCTTCCATTTAAGAATGGAGGCCACTGTGTTCATGGGAACCTTCAATGCGGCAGCCATTTTTTAGTACCCTTCGCCAGATCTGTGCCTCGACACAATCCTGTCTCGGAGCGCTATAGACAATTCCTTCAACCTCATGGCTTTCAATTGAATTTACCACAGTTGGACTTCCAAGTTGTAGAAACATCAAGGATGACTAATGGAAACAAGATGCACCTCAATTTTGAGTCTCATAGCAAAGGATTTGAATACTTATGTAAATAAGGTACACTTTTAATAAGGCTGTAACATAAAATGTGGAAAAATTCAAGGGGTCGGAATCCTTTTTTAATTTTTTTTTTTTTTACACCTTTGTTTAACTAGGCAAGTCAGTTAAGAACAAATTCTTATTTTCAATGACGGCCTAGGAAATGTGGGTTGACGGCCTAGGAACTGTGGGTTGACGGCCTAGGAACTGTGGGTTAACTGCCTGTTCAGGGGCAGAACGACAGATTTGTACCTTGTCAGCTCGGGGGTTTGAACTTGCAACCTTCCGGTTACTAGTCCAACGCTCTAACCACTAGGCTACCCTGCCGCACCTTTCCGAATGCACTGTATACTGTTCCTTTTCCACAGCAAGGTTTTGAGTTTGAGTGTGTTTAAATACTTTACGATGGACATTTCCAAGGGAGGTCCATTCCCCACTGTCTTCCTGGACCAGTCTCCACTGGTGTGAGAGAGAGCATGCATGGTCGTACCCAACTGTTCCTTGGTGCGCAGTGTGTTGAAGCAGGGCTCAGAGATGATCTGACAGAAGAGCTCCAGCAGCATGTTGTCGTGGGTTGTCTGCATGTCTGTCTGGTAGTAGATCTCTATGCCACAGTTGTTGTGCACCTCGTTCCTCTGCTGGTACACATACCAACCACCTGGAAGGCACAGACAGCATCTTATTCATTAAGGCACAATGGAAAATGTTTTGCAACGGAAAAGGAAAACAAGTGTTTGTTATTGGACAAGTTGTCCAGGTTGTCGCTCCCAGTTTGTCACTTTGGTGCTTAATAAATACATGACCCAGGGCTTACACGCAATGTAGTTGCGATGAATCACCGGCTTAACTGTAAATATGCAATTACTAAAGAACACATTTGGACAGAGAGATTTAAAAGGCATCGTACAGGAAAGTTATATATAGAGTTCATCTAGAGGACATTGATGACACGCCAGTCTCCAGACAGGAGAGACTGAGCCAAAATCACACACTTTTGCTGAGTAAAAGCTTTTCACTGGCACTCAAAATCCCATAAGATGAGTGGAAGCAAGCAAGCAGTAGAAGTATATGTCTGAAAGTTCTGAACTTGTTCAAAACATTTCTGTTGGGAAGCTATAAATTGTGTTTCTGTCCCCGACTGGCGTCTGGAAGGATCCAGGCCCGAAACAAATCCCTCAGCAGGACACAGGATGTTTCCAGGTGGCCCAGACAGCCCTGCTTTCTTCTTCCCCATGCTCAAGTTACCTAATGTCATCAGGAAAAGTGTGGCACAGGTGTGTTGTTGTGCGGTGTCTTGTGTAGGGTGTGTAAAAGGTTAAGGGAGGGAAAAAAAGTGCATGTATTGTATTTCCCAGTGATGTCCATTTCCCCTTGTTAAGTGAGCCTTTCCCCCTAGGACATTGGAGGGTCATTGACACCAAGGTGTTACACAAGCACAGGTCCTGATGTAGGCCAGACTGTTGGGTAAGAAACCTTCAGCAGGGTCACCATGGGCATGACTGGCAGGTACAGGAGGGTGAAGGGAGTGATGGACAGGGCACTTGACCTACCATCTGGCACCTGCACCTCCCTGTAGCGAATCAACTGGCTTGGTAAGAGGGGCTTGGTGTGGGCTTGATTCATAAGCGTGTCCTCAACCATCTGCATCATGCCTAGAGCAGACTGGCGAAAGGGAGAAAAAATAAACGTGAGAGGGGTGCAAATGATATAAATCAGTGTATTAATCCACCTTTAAAATGTGTTAAGATTCCTCTTATCATCCGCATCGCTCGTTTCCCACATCTTCTAGGGTAAATAGCAGATGCCCATATATAGGGCCTGCCACTGAATCGTAAACAACACTGCTACAATATTCTGTCCACGCCTATTACCATCTAAGGTAATAGGAGCCCTGCAGAGCACGGAGAGTCTTTATAGTGATGAAGTGGACCATTGCCCCCGCTGGTGCATCCAATTCCCTCTCCACTAGACTGTGACACCTCTCCACTGGGCATCATTATCAGAGATAAGGGTGACTGTTCATGGACAGCTGGGATCTTATATAAAGTCTGTGATTTGATCTGAGGATCTTATCAGGGTTTGACGGTGTGTGACGGTTCTGTGACATAAGGATTCCACTTAAAACCTATAAAGGAGTGGAGAGGCTGACTTTATAAGCAGTTATAGAACCAATCCACATTCTACGCATATAATATGTGTGTGTGTGCACGCGCATCTGTCTTTGTCTACCTGTAACGAACAAAATAATACAACAGTCTGTCCACACGAAGGTAGCAACATCAAACAAACCTCCTTGGTGATGTTGCCATGGAGAAGGGTCTCGATGTGTAACCGTGACAATAGTTGAGGTATAAAGGCCTTGAGGCGGGGGAGAGTGACATCTAGAAGACACATTCAGATGGAAGCAATCAGAGTTATCATAATCAGGCTAGAACAGAATCAAAAGCATTGCAGTCATGTGGACTCTGCCTGCCACCACATAGGGCAGAAATGTACACACACACACACACACACAGAGAAACATTCATATGAGCTTGGAGACCTGCAGAAAACACACTTTCTCTCTGCGTAGGTTGGTCCATCTGAATTCACACATCATCTGACCCAGATTCATTCAGTTAGTGATGAGAGGTGATGGATGAGCAGCCAGGGTAACTGGGAAAGGAAAGGGTCTAAAAGGAAAGGGTCTAAAAACCAGGCACAGGGTACTGAGGATGGAGACCCAGAGAAGGGGAACAGGGGCACTAAATCAACACATAGGCACAAGTTTATTTGAGGTAATACATGAGAACAGGTTGCATTGCTCTGTACCCAGACAGAAAGTGAACTGAGCCTCAAGTGATACACAGGACATCTGTCGAGGCTCCATCGAGAAAACATAATATACTGAACAGTACAGACAGTACATCTGCTCCCCTTCCTCCAGCGAGAATTTCAATGCGGAGAAATGACTGCAGCTCAGGGAGGAGCTCAAAAACTGGCTCAGCGTTCAAATGAGGAGCAGAGAGATAGGAAGGGAGTGTGTGTGCGCACGCTTGTGTGCGTTTGTGTGAGAGAATGGCTCACCGTCCAGGGCCTCCTTGAGCTCATCTTTGGTCCAGGCCACCTCTGTCATCAGCAGACGCAGGTAGTACATGGCATGCTGATGGGGTTGCTCTGCCCGGAAGTTGTTCAGTGACCTCATATACTGGAGGAAGGGTCAAGGGCAATATTATTATAATTTGGTAAGTCCTTATATTTGTCCCATTTCACACACGTACAAGTTTGTATTATTAGGCATGTGTGAATAGTTTTTTGCATATCCCACTCTCCCGGAGACTGCTAGGCTAACTGTCGCCCATATGAAGGTAGCTCTGGTGTGCCATGGGGTCAAACACAATATCACAAAATAAAAAAAACTTTTGATCTGATATAATGGGTAATATCATAGCCTGAGTACATGTGTGTGGGTGGGTGTGGGTGGGGGTTGGATGCTTAGCTTACCGCTTCCTTGATGATGTCAAAGCGTTTTTCGTCAATCTCAAAGTTGGCCATCTTCTCAATGATCTTCTTCAGCAGGATGTGCTGCTTGTCATTGTAGCCCTTCACTGAGAGCTGTGGGAAGGAGACGAAAGGAAAAGGGCGAGAGTGAAAAGGTAGGCATAATGTGAGTGTCAAAGCACCTATAGGAAACCGTGAAATGTGTGGATGAGTAAGCTAAAGTAAAACTAAGACAGCAATTTCTCAGACCACCCTCCCAAACCTCCAGTCCTGCCCTGGCCCATCCTCTGTCTAAGACACATCAACCTCATTCCACAGAGGGCCGAGTGTCTGCGAGTTTTCGCTCCTCCCTTGTACTTGATTAATCAAGGTCACTAATTAGTAAGGAACTACCCTCACCTGCTTGTCTAAGATATACCTGAGCTCAATTTCAAGTCTCATAGCAACAGGTCTGAATACTTATGTAAATAAGGTATTTCAGATATTTCATATTTAATAAATTAGCACAAAAAAAGTGTGCTTTTTCATTATGGGCTATTGTGTGTAGATTGATGAGGAAAAAATGCATTTAATCCATTTTAGAAAAAGGCTGTAACGTAACAAAATGTGGAAAAAGTATGAATACTTTCCAGAATGCACTGTATATTAGTAGACTATATGTAAAGACCAGATTCAATTGAGAATAGTCTGATGGGTGAGAATATTATCAAGCATATTTGCTTGTCAAATTTGTGAAAGAGAGTTATGAAGTGTGTGCAGGCTGCGCAAGAAACAGCAGCGGGCTTGCCTTTCATACAACTTTTTTCACAATCATTAGAGTCGCATCATGCAGCCTTAGACATAGCGCGGGAAGTACGGGTGATGAAGCACCCCCTGAACCCAACCCCCAAAAAATCATAATCATAAAAAAATGCAAGTGCACTGGGCCTTTACGAGTCCTGTAGTAGCGGACCGATATAGACGTTTGTAGCGCAGGCAGCACAAACATCTTCCAACTACGATGGCCTTAGAATGTATTAGAAATCAAAACATATGGCCTAACGTTTGTATCAGAACTAAAGTTGCTCAAATAACTCAAATTGGGCATATAGGAGGACCTGTTTGTTCTCTTGGTTAATCGCTCAACAAGAACAGCCGCATTGTTTGGGAAAAAATATTCTTTCCATTTTATTCAACTACGTTCAATTGTATTGTCCTTGCTATAAAATAATCCCACGGGAATTCTAAGCAGATCTTGGGCTGCTAAATGAACTAGTGTAGCCCAAAGCCATAGCAGGGCCTACATTAAGGACGACTCCTTAATGTAGTACTCTATCTATTCTGTTCTTCTGAAATAGGCTACATTTTCTTCATATCGTGTTTCTTTAGACCTGCCTGAAATAAATAAAATGGTTTTGTGACATGTAGGCTATATTAAATAGATTTATTAGACTTTAAAATGTAAAAACCCCAAAAAAGTCCACATCAGTGGCTTGTGTGTGTAGCCCAGAGATGCGAAATATGTTTATGTTAACTAACAGTCAATTACCGCAAGTCCGTCAGATATTTGCATGACAATCGCCGGCCGACAAAATGTAGTGACCGCCACATCCTTATGGGTCTGTAGTGAACTACTCAACTCGTCCCTCAAGGTTTACACGGCAAGCATTGTGCATTACAATCTACTGCAAATGCATTTCCCTTTATTCATCTAGCTCAGTGACAAGCTACCAATAACCGATGCAAGTGAGTGGTTGTGTGTGTGCATGCGACTGTAGTGTGTCAAATTGTGCGTGATCGGAGCCCGGTCAAGGTTACATGAAACTCGGCTGTGCATCCTCCAAACCGTCTGGCCCCTTCATGAACCCGCAATAGCCTCAGGCTGCAGCGTTTTGCTCTCGAAAAAAAATCACCTTCCCGTTCTCCCTGACACACACATACTGACACCAGTTAACTCTAATCACTTCCAACATCATTACCCTTGACGAGCCCCCAGCCAGTTTGTGCTGACTCAACTCTATTACTCCCGGAGCTTGGAAGAGCTAATATATAATATATAGCTAATATATTGGCCGGAATGTAGAATTAAAAGCATTATTTCCTAAGTATGTAGCATCAACCCATGAGTGATTAGCCTATATAACATGTATAATCCTATTCTTTAATCTTATTTATGACCTTGACATCACATAGCAGTAGTGAGTAAGACCGCTTTATTCTGCACACAAGCTATTATTTCACAGAGGTGGGCCTAGTTTGGATGTTAGGCAAACGTCAGTCGTGAAATTAGTCAGTTGCTTAAGTTAAAGAGGGAAACCAAAAGCACCACAAACCAAAGCTACAGATGAGCAGTGAAAAGACAAGCACATTGGGCATCTTGATTCACAATATCACAGACACATACCAAAACCTCATTCCAATACTAACCACTGAAAATAGTGTTGAGGGCAAATTTAAAAAATAAATGCGAATGCTATTATCTATGCGTACAATGCCAGCTCCAGTCTGTAACTTGCTTTTGGAATCATGAGTCAGCAGAATTTCACAGTACCTATACATTTGTCAGAGGATAAGTAATGTTTGCCTTTATTCCTTTATGACTTGTGAAGGAGACACTGTTCTACTATCTGGCTGATATTGACAGCAAATGAGTTTCAAACTGGCTGCTAACAATGCATTAAAATAAAATAAACGAGATGTGAAAGAATGTATGAAGTTCTATCTGGGTGTATTAGTTGTGGTGTGTTTTGGGAGTGATTCGGTGAAATCAACAAAGCCAAACATGTGTCTTTCAAGACCGGCAGTCTGCTGACAAGTTCTGGATTCAAATATGAACTCGTGTCAGTTGAATTTAGTCCATGTTGCCAGAGACGTATTTGATGAATGGAAAGTTAATATTCAACTTCATATCAGTTAAACGGCATGCCTTGAGGACTAGATGTGGCTATCCTTGCAGTGAAACCACAAGTGGGCACATAGACAGGACATAGGAAGTAGTGATGTGCAGTCGACAAAATATTATTTATTTTTGAACAACTTTTTACTGACTCAAGACTCGTTCATTTTAGTTGTTAGTTTATCAATGGACACAGCTTTGTAGAACCAAAACATACACAGTCTGCATCAGCTCAACAAACTCCTTCGGAGGGCGGCTGCAGTTCGTGAACGATATTGTGCTGCTCTCTCGCGGTAGTCAAGCAGTTGCATTCCGCCAAGAGTGGTTGACAATCTAGTCCGGTTGCGGTCACAAATAGACCTTTTCAAAAAGATAAGAAGTAATTGTATTTGTATGCCTACTAGTAATCAACAAAATGTACATTCTTAGAAGTACACTTGTATAAACGTCCCAGTCACCAATGAAAGCTCCAAGAAGCCCCCTATGGTGAACAAGTAGGGGGAACTGCATGCTCAGGGCATTACTGAATCAAATGAATAAAATTATAAAGAGTTGTTCTTTTCACTGAATGAGTTGAAAAGACCAGAGTCAGTAAAAAGAGTTGAACTTCCCACCACTAATAGGAAGGGAGGCTCTAGTACCTCCCCATCTTCCTACACAGACAGACTAACATACAAACACACACACAAAAAGAGGACGTAGATAGAGGGGAACGGTAAAGCCAGTCCTGCACACTCAAAGCTTCAAGCTGGCGCCCTCCCTCGTCCCCCTAGCCATTAGGGGGGCGGACAGACGGACGCTGTACTTACGAGGATGGCATTCATCCCTGAAGCTATGCCATAGACCAGCCCGGCAAGGCGGGCTGCATATGTATACTCTTTTAAATCATCCTTCAATAACCTGAGAAACAGGTAGGTCATGTTGCAGTGCAGGGGGTCTGAGTATAGGTAGCGACTAACAAAAAAAATAAAAAGACAAACAAAAAGAAGACATGAGTGTTGGGTGGGGGAGGTGGGATGAGGTTGTCAAAAAAGGACAGAGAGCAAGGGTGAGGAAACTGATAAAGAAGAGTATGTATATGCAGCCTCGTGACCGGCCTTTCTGTCCACCAAGGAGGGACGGAGTACTTTGTCGCTAAAGGCCACTACTTCTAGTGTGGACGCATCTTGAGGTGTCCATTTCCCATTCCTTTGTATAAGAGTTTTGATAGAAAAATACTGTTCCTCTTTCTGACAGGGAACTACTTCACCAACTGACAATTTACGTTCAAATCCAAAACAGTGCCAGTACGAACGGGGAAACCGACAACTCTAGCGTTTCCAACGAGGTGATTTTGAGAGAGGGAGAAAGAAAAGATGAAGAGGATGTTGCAGCCAGGGCTGACACAAAGGCCCAGGTTGAGGGAGGAACGGGTGGGTTTGGGGTCGCGGCAACGTGAGGGCGATGGGAAATTATAATACTTACATACATCCCATAGATGGTATTTTGGAGGTCATAGTTCAAGCCTGCAAGCTCGGCTGCATATGCATACTCGTTGAGGGAGTCTTTGAGGAGCTCCAGGTACAAATAGGCCATGTTACAATGTATGGGGTCCACATACGCAAACGGGCTGTAGAGAAAATGGCAGTGGTGAATGACAGTAGCTACAACGCCACAGTTAGAATTCTCCCTCCAATTTGCTCTCCTTGAAAAACAGTTAGTGTTGCCTTCATTCAAAATTAGGGATCGGCAGGACAAGCGGGGTTCCATGGGGTTCCTTGTAATATGAATTCAAACTGCAGTATTTGAGTACTATAACTACAATAGGTTGTATGAGGAAAACAAGACAAAAGTTTAATCACATTACATATCACATCTCATACACTTCAATGGATGTGGTTTGTCTACCAACCTGAAGAACTCAAAGTTCAGGCATGCCTTTGGTAGGAAAAACTTGTCATCCTGCTTGAACCACACCTTGCTCATAGCAGTGTCCTAGAAAAAAAATAACATGGTAAGATGAGCATTAGCAGCAGGTGCCATTGATAAGAAAAGGCTTGAAAAAAGTTGGGCAGTCTGATATCATATAATTGCTTTGAAAAGAGATTGATCAAACCTCTACTACTGCCTTTGTACTTTATTGGGGTGAACAGCAGCCCAAAATTAAATACCGAAGCTTAGCTCAAAAGAGTTGTTCCACAAGAGACTCCAAATCGGTCAGCAGTAGTTACCACCACACACATCCTCCGATCTGAACACCGTAACAACGACAGTTGTTGACTAAATTCGGAACATCTAACTTCAGTCACCATTTCCACATTACCATATGAAAGCATATGAACAGAGTCAGACACTTGAAACATGCAGCGACGTGTTCAGGTCTGTCGGCTTCTTGGCGAATGAAGTGACAACACTTTGATAGTGCAACATCCCGCCATTTTACATTTTAGTAATTTAGCAGATACTCTTATCCAGAGCGAGGCTTACCTTGATTAGAGTTGGGGCGGAGGGAGAGTCTTTCTCCAGAGGGTAGATATCAAAGTTGGTAGGAATGAACTCGTTCTTCATGGGTAGCTTGAACTTGCCATTGAAGTCGGCGTTTCCCCATTTCTGAAACACACAGACGAGTTAGCGAGTCCTCCTTGCTCAGTCAAGGGTTAGGTATGGAGTTTATTGATAGGTGACTAAAGGCTTCTGCACACCTATCCAACTACAGCCAATGAACTATAGATGATGCAATGGGTAGTTCTTCTCCAGACCAACTGCCCATGACAGATTCTACATGACACAGGGCCAACTATGTCCAGTGATGACCAAAGGGATTACACACGAGGCTTTGACAGTATACCGTGTATACGCAGGTATTTTGAAATAGTCCAATTTCAATTAAAACGCAGTCTCAAATAGTTGCCTGTTCCTTTTAAATAGTCAGGCAACAGCACACATTTCAGCAAATAAACACCTGGTCTAAATGAATTGTTCAATTTAGCAAAGTGGCTAACTTGTTTCTGCTGTTGAGCCTTACAACTCCCCGTCCTGGTTCAATATCCCTGCTGTCTAATATTTGCTTTGTGCGTGCAGCAAAACGGAGTAGACTTTTGAAATGCAGTGCATTCAGAAAGTTCACAGCCTCGAGTCTTCTTGGGTATGACGCTACAAGCTTGGCACACCTGCATTTGGAGAGTTTATCCCATTCTTCTATGCAAATACTCTCAAGCACTGTCAGTGGATAGGGAACGTTGCTGCACAGCTATTTTCAGACCTCTCCAGGCGTATGTAAATAATGTATTTCAGATTTTTTTTTTTATAATTCCGCAATGTCTTAAAACATGTTTTCGCTTTGTGTGTAGATTGAGGACTTTATTTATTTTTTCTTATCCATTTTAGGATAAGGCTGTAACCTAACAAAATGTGGGAAAAAGTCAAGGGGTCTGAATACTTTCCGATAGCATTGTACAACTTTGAGCTGGATTGTCGGTCTTTGTAAATATACTGAAAAAAATATAAATGCAACAATTTTACTAACTATAGATAGATATCAGTCAACTGAAATAAATTAGGCCCTAATCTATGAATTTCACCACTGGGCAGGGGCGCAGCCATGGGTGGGTCTAGCTCCCAAGTGAGTGGGCTTCTGCCCTCCTAGGCACACCCAAGGCTGCACCCCCAGCCACTGTAGAGCCAGGCCCAGTCAATCCGGATTAGTTTTTCCCCACAGACAGTAATACTCCTCCGTTTCATCAGCTGTCTGGGTGGCTGTTCTCAGATGATCCCACCGGTGAAAAAGCCAGATGTGGAGGTCCTGGGCTTGCGTGGTTAAATGTGGTCTGCGGTTGAGGCCGGTTAGAAGTGCTGCCAAATTCTCTAAAATTATGTTGGAGGCGGCTTATGGTAGAGAAGTGAACATCAAATTCTCTGGCAACAGCTCTGGTGGACATTCCTGCAGTCAGCATGCCAAGTGCACACTCCCTCAAAACTTGAGACATCTTGTGGCATTGTGTGACAAAACTGCACATTTTAGAGGGGCCTTGTTGTTCCCAGCACAAGGTGCACCTTTGTAATGATCATGCTGTTCAATCAGCTCTATGATATGTCACTCTTGTCAGGTGGATGGATTTTCTTGGCAAAGGAAAAATACTCACTAATAGGGATGTAAACAAATTTGTGCACAAAATTGAGAGAAATTAGCTTTTTGTGCGTATGGAACATTTCTGGGACCTTTATTTCAGCTCATGATACATGGGACCAACACTTTACTTGTTACGTTTATATTTTTGTTCAGTGTGGTTCGCTTGTGGTCATTAGCATTTAGCTAGCATCCGCTATGGGAATTCTCTAGTACTTTGTTAGCATTCTGGTAGACATTATTTGGGATTTTTTTGAGTTTGAAAACAAAAAGCACCACCTTGTGACCTATGACGTTAACGCCATATACCCTGTTATGGCACAAGGATAGTATAAAAAGGTGTGAAAATCTGGATACTGCTCAATCCTAAAACACACCAGGCAGATTCTTTAAAAAAACATCCATAGACTGTTGGGTTGGCTGTGGTTAGATAGTTGTGTGGAAACCTTTAGGAGAAAGACACCACTAAAAGGTCATGAAATGTACAGCGTTGGCTTTGGGAGTATTAAAGCCTTCCACAAAAGCTTTTTCTGCTTTTGGAACCTCATAAGGTCAGGGGAGTTTGTGGCCCTGGGAATTGTTTCAGAAAGGTGAATTGAGAACATTCACAGTGCTAGTGTCAGTCTGCCTGCAAATTGATTTTTCCAAAACATCTTACATTTCCATCCTAAAGCTGCTTTTACACTAAATAGAATAAAAGTCAGCAAACTCATGAGCAAACATCTGTGGCTTTAAACATCATTCACCACTGGGATGTTGACTGTGGATCAACAGCACGTTACCCATAAGCCATTTGTTTTCTTACTCATGGTATGATAAACCTTAGATTATGTTGGAATGTGTGACAGCAAGTGGATGGATTGAAGATTCCTTCAAGCATTGCCAATGGGCGATTTACAAAGATGCCCAGTAGGGTAGATCTTAGATCTGGCCTTATTTCATTGTGCCCCCATTTCCTTTCCTGCACCGAAGGAGAAGGTCTGAAGGGAGGTACATCTGATCTCCGACAACGCATGATGAGGAGAGGACGTGTGAAATCAAGGAAAGGCCTTTAGCATCACCCACAGGATGATGAGTATATGGAAAAGCTGTCGAGTTTGAATGTGTCTCACCTTGAGGATCTCATCAGCTATGGGCTCCTGTTTGTAGTGAGTCCCGTACCATTCCTCCGTCTTGTCCGTCTGCCCTTCGAACGACTTTGAGACAACTGCGACTCTGCAGATGGGAGGACAAACAGAAACGGGTTTCATTATTATCGGCATTTATAAACCCCACGTCAGACCGGTTAAGAGTTATACACAATTCATTTTCCCTGACAGCTGGCGCTAAGATACTTAGCTGCCCTTACGACTCAACTGTATAATAACACTGGGTATAGGAGGTTCGGGAGGCTCCAGTTAATTACAATTTGTAGGGTCAATGTGATTAAAACAGATAAGTGGTGCAGATAGCCAGCCAATGTGATAACTAGAAAAGTTACATTTCCCAAAGAAAATGTGTGGTTGCTTCAACTGTATAAAAGCATTTGAAATGGTAGCGGAAGAAGTTGTAGTAGTTTTTACTGCAATAGCAGTAGTGGTGGTGGTGACTGTAGAAATGGTCGCATTGATTCTAGCAGTATCAGAAGAAGTAATCATAGTAGAAGTAGGGACTTTAGTATTAGTAGTGACTGAAGTGGAGAAGCAGCGATTGTGGTGGTAGTAAAACTGCAGAATGTGTTATTGAACTCCCCCAGTGTTTAAGTTAAAACCGTTCCTGAAAGTTCTCTGGCAGTTAATTCAACAGTGGAAAGTTTAGATGAATGTTGAGGTAAATCTGCCATGAAAATGACTGTAAACAGAGTGTGTAATGAGAAATGTAAGATCGCATTTAGATTTACCGTACATGATTTTATGGTTAAATGACATGACTTAATGGCTCCACTACTAGCCTAATGATTGTGTAACAACATGTATGACCTTGGTTGGTTGTTATTCAAGTCTACTCAGTTGATGTTCAGCATCAGCAAGACCCACTTGTTGATGCTTATTTATAAAACCCTCTTAGGCCTCACACACACCACCCCCCCATCTGAGATATCTACTGCAGCCCTCATCCTCCACATACAACACCCGTACTGCCAGTCACATTCTGTTAGAGGGCCTCAAAGCAAACACATCCCTGGGTTGCTCCTCTTTTCAGTTCGCTGCAGCTTGCGACTGGGACGAGCTGCAACAAACACTTGATAAAACTAACCAGTTTTTATCTCAATCTCTTCATTCAAAGACTCAATCATGGACACTCTTACTGAAAGTTGTGGCTGCTTTGTGTGATGTATTGTTGTCTCTTTCTTCTTGCCTTTTGTGCTCTTGTCTGTGCCCAATAATGTTAGTACCATGTTTTGTGGTGCTACCATGTTGTATTGTCACCATGTTGTGCTGTCATGTGTTGTTTCCTTGCTATGTTGTCGTCTTAGGTTTCTCTTTATGTAGTGTTATCTTGCTTGTTGTGATTGTATTTATTTTTAATCCCAGGCCCTCGTCCCTGCAGGAGGCCTTTTGGTAGGCCGTCATTGTAAATAAGAATGTTATTAACCGACTTGCCTAGTTAAATAACATTTTTTTAAACAATGTCATCTTATCTGATTGTTTGTAACCATGGACTGCAACATCTGCTCAAACACCGGGTTACCATATAAAAGGCTCTTCAAAACAGAGGCGTCGTAAGTGTATTATCATGTACCCATGTCACACTACTGAGCAAAACTGACGTAGCTGAGCCAATCTTTACTGCGCGGGTCTGATTTTGCATCCAACAGTTGCTGAAACCATGCTGGAATGACATTTTTTTTTTTAAATAAATAAATAATATATATATATACACATCTCCAAGCTAGCAGTATGGTTCATCCGGATGGGTATAAGAGTGTGAAAATGGTATAGGAGAGCAGAGTAAACAGGGTTAGTGACCCAGTGAAGAGTTGCAACTGACCTGACATATTCTGGCCTCAGCTTGTCCAGGACCATGTCTATCAGGTCTGGCCTGAAGTCTTCCAGCAGGTACTCTGCTGCTAGGATCTCCTCCAGAGGGTAGTACTGCAAAACAGAGGACAAACAAAACGGTCTAGGCGCTAACAATGGGGAGGCCTTTGACTAACACATACAGGGGAACACTTTACTGGAGCACAGGAATACAGAACTGGTGTTCATTTCACACAAAAAAAGATGCACACAATAATGAATCCCAACAGACAAAAATACACTGGACATCCTACCCCGGTCCGACTGCCTTAATACCATAATATTTTGACAATAGCAGGAATGTCAGTTTAATTTAGATTGGGCTGAATCTATTAAGTCTTTATACACAAAATAAGAGACTGGCAGACAAGGCACTCTGATGACAACATAGTCATCAAACGGAGCCACGGAAGTGCAGTGCATCATTGTGGAGACGACCTTAAGAAAATAGAGAGCGCCACCTACGTGAAGTAATCCAGCCACTTTGGAGGTGTAGCCACGGGGCCGCTCCTTGTCTTTGAACCTGAAGGCCACTGTGTTCAAGTCCTGTGGAGGAGAAGAGAGACAAGTCATAGGTCAATCGCATAACAATACAGTACTATTACATACAATGGAGAATTGAGCAACACAAGACAATTCATCCATGTGTACTGTTACAGAAGTTTAACTAAGAGGATGACAAAAGGCCTGTTTGAGTAAGTTTCTCAGTCGTGGTTCTGATTTTATTTTGTTTGTAAAAAGGGCTATACATAAAATGTTAATGACGGATTGTTTTCTGACAACACATACTCTGGCTTCTAAGACAGCTTCAGTGCATTTGGAAAGTATTCCGACCCCTTGATTTTTCCCAAATTCTATTTTACGTTACAGCCTTATTCTAAAATTGATTAGATTATCTCCTCAATCTACACACAAAACCCCATAATGACAAAGCAAGAACAATTTAGAAATGTTTGCAAACGTATTAAAATAGAAACCGAAATACCTTATTTACATAAGTATTCAGACCCTTTGCTATGAGACTAAACTGAGCTCAGGTGCATCCTGTTTCCATTGAACATCCTGGAGATGTTTCTACAACTTGGGAGTCCACCTGTGGTAAATTCAATTGATTGGGCATGATTTGGAAAGGCACACACCTGTCTATATAAGGTCCCACAGTTGACAATGCATGTCAGAGCAAAAACCAAGCCATGAGGTCAAAGGAATTGTCTTTAGAGCTCAGAGACAGGATTGTGTCAAGGCACAGATCTGAGGAAGGGTACCAAAACATTTCTGCAACATTGAAGGTCCCGAGAACACAGTGGCCTCCATTATTCTTAACTGGAAGAAGTTTGGAACGACCAAAAGCTGGCTGCTTGGCCAAACTGAACAATCGGGGGAGAAGGGCCTTAGGGAGGTGAACAAGAAACCAATGGTCACTGACAGAGCTCCAAAGTTCCTCTGTGGAGATGAGAGAAACTTCCAGACGGACAACCATCTCTGCAGCACTCCACCAATCAGGCCTTTATGGTAGAGTGGCCAGACAGAAGCCACTCAGTAAAAGGCACATGACAGCCCACTTGGAATTTGCCAAAAGGCACCTAAAGGACTCTCAGACCATGAGAAACAAGATTCTCTACTCTGATAAAACCTATATTGAACTCTTTGGCCTTAAAGCCAAGCATCACATCTGGAGAAAACCTGGCACCACCCCTATGGTGAAGCATGGTGGTGGCAGCATCATGCTGTGGGTATGTTTTTCAGATGCAGGGACTGGGAGACTAGTCAGGATCGAGGGAAAGATGAAAGGAGCAAAGTACAAAGAGATCCTTGATGAAAACCTGCTCCAGAACGCTCAGGACCTCAGACTGGGGCAAAGGTTCACCTTCCAACAGAACAACCCTAAGCACACAGCTAAGACAACACAGAAGTGGCTTCGGTCTCTGAATGTCCTTGAGTGGCCCAGCCAGAGCTGTTTTTGCTTTGTCATTATGCGGTAGTGTGTAGATTGATAAGGGGGAAAAAACAAATTCATAGAGTTTAGAATAAGACTAACATACCAAAATGTGTAAAAGGGGTCTGAATACTTTCTGAATGAATCTGTATAGTGAGTGGACTGAGCTCAGACAGATTAGAAGTGAGTGGTACTACAGTGCAGTATTCACCTTGCACTCCTGGAAGACCCACTCCTGAGGCCCCTCAGTGCGCAGCTTCTGGACGTACTGGAACATGTGGAAGATGATGTCATCCACGTGCACTACAGAAACAAAATGACACTTCAGCTCACAGGGTTGAAACAGAAACCACCACACACAGACAAACACCTTTCTGACTTGAGGGTGTGGGCACATACACACACATGAACAAAATAGACAAAACTAAACAATCCCCGAGATCCTAATGCTTACGGAGTCCCTCCTCTGTCAGGTCCACATTGATGATGAAGAACATGAAGCCTTTCCCTCCCTCTTTCTGGCCGCCGACCAGTGTGTTCACCCAGCCTGCACAAGAATAAAGGGCATAGCCACCGCTGTCAATTCAAATATAAACAATTCTACACATACACAGAATGTATTGTCAGTATAAACTCGTAATTTATTAAACTCACAATGTTGTACAAATATTTCTACCATTCCATCAAGCCCTAAATCTTAAAACCAAGATTCAATCACAGCCCTCTGGCCTACCTTTGGATTTCAGCTCAGACAGCAGGCTCCCTGGGCCCTCGTGGCCTATCAGGTGGCCCAGGTAGTGGCCTGGGTTGGACTTGTAGTACTTCTGCAGGTCTGGGATGGGGAACGTCACATACAAGTTCCTGATGTCCTTGATAGGCACCACTTTGTAGAATTGCTGTGGGGGGGGGATTTAGGAAGGAGACATTTGAATTGAGACTATGAATAGGATCTCAGTTATACAACTCGGTTGCATTCGGAGCCTTTGAATCTTTCCACTTTATTAAATTAGTCTTAATCTCAAAATGGATTGTTTTCTCCCCACTCATCAACCTGCACACAATTACCCATAATGACAAAGCAAAAAAAGTTTAGAAATGATTGCAAAACAAATAATAAAATCAAGGATGATCAATGGAAACAGGATGCACCGGAGATAAATTTTGAGTCTCATAGCAAAGGGTCTGAATACTTACGTAAATAAGGTATCTGACTTCTATTTGTAATACATTTGCAAATATTTCTACAAACCTGTTTTCACTGTCATTATGGGATGTTGTGTGTAGATTGATGAGGGGGGAAGAACAATTTAAATCGATTTTAGAATAAGGCTGTAGCGTAACAAAATGTGGAGAAAGTCTAGGGGTCTGAACACGTTCCCGAATGCACTGTATGCAAAGTAGCATAGGTAGTTTAAAGTGTGTGTGGGTGTGTGTGTGTCAGGGTTTCCGTTAGGACAATGAGGTGCCGGACAACGTGACCGGGAAGATTTACAGGCACTTAAGAAATTTACCAGACCCTTATGCATTTGGGGTGTCCACCCACCGTGCTCAGAATGACAGAAATCACATTTAGATTATGGTAATGCTGCCTAACAGAACATGCCACTCATGTAATGAAGCAGCCAACAAAACCAAATATTTGCTGGAAAACACCATTCTAAACAGCGCACCTGAAAGCAGTTCCATATATGACAGAGATGAAAATCTCTGTTCGAAAGAGGGGGAAAACTAAAGATCACAAAAAAATTGGATTTGATTGCTAATATGACTAGGATTGTCCCTTTGCCTTCTGGACAACGAAAGAAAGTTATGAAAACCATAACGGTGGTTCCAATAGGGAAGTAACTTTGCCAAAACTATACAATTACTCCAGTCTAAACAGAAATAAACAAAATCATTCAAAAGTATTCACCAGAGGAATCAATGATTAGCTCCTTTAAAAAATGTTTTTTGAATGTTTAGAATCAAAAGCTCCTAAAGTAGTGGGTGAAGTGCTTCAATTTTACCAGTTGAGAAATAAAAATCTCTTTTTAATCATGAACCGAAACTGTTAACACGTGATTGCATTAAAGATTGTTACGCACTGAACGGGCTTATCAAAGCCTGTTTTACTGCAGCAGCAACCAATTGAGGAATTGGAGAAATCCCGCTCAAAATCGGCGCTACGCTGTTGAAAAAAAGAAATGACTAACGCAAATATACAGGCCAATTTAATTCCACAAACTTATGCAAATGAACCTATAGCCCGATAAGCATGATGGTCAAACGTATACACATCGATTGGTACATCCATCAATTAATAAAACAAATTCTCCAGGTCATTTTGGACAGCAACAGTTTTATTTACCGGCTTTACATTTGATGTATTTTATGGCCAAAAGCCGGCTAACGGAAACTCTGGAGTGTGTGTGTGCGCACAAACTAAGGAGCTCACCTTGAGGTGCTCCTCCTGGAAGGGGTGCTCAGGGAACTCTGGGATAGGTACATTCTTGTTCTCCACCTCTCCAAACAACTTGACCACCATGGTGGTGAGCTCATCTAATGACTCTATAAATGAGAAAAGGGGGACAGATGTTTAATTTATTAAAATACACAATCTTCCTGGGTTCAAACTCAAACCATTCAAATTGCAAAACACTTAAAAGCACAAACGTGTTCGCTATAACATTCTTGATACGCTTCCTTTACTGTAGTTGTAATTTAGCATGTAATTACATGTAGATGAGGATGGACTGTTATCATCCTACAAGTTATTTTTGAATAATGTACAGCAACAGGGGAGGTCAATATTGCTTAGCAAAATGTGCTACAAACCAGACAGTCTGTGTTGTTGTGAAAGCCATTAATTATGAGGTCATACCATCATAAACCTGGCTGCCAATTGCAGCTTATTTCATTTCACTGTAGAGGACATGGTGTCAGAAAATGTTAAATTTAAACTGGCAATGAACACAGCAGTGACACAGCCAACTGTATCCCCAGTTGCTTATTGGATCATGGCTCATCTGTGGAAAGTTGAACACCAGGGTTATTGAGGAATCATTTACTGGGGCAGGTGGGGAGTATTTGAGGAGAAATAGAAAATGTGCATCTTTCCCTTTCAAGACGATTCGATACGTACCTAAACTCAGCAAAAAAGAAACATCCCTTTTTCACAACCCTTTCTTTCAAAAGATAATTCGTAAAAATCCAAATAACTTCACAGATCTTGATTGTAAAGGGTTTAAACACTGTTTCCCTGCTTATTCAATGAACCATAAACAATTAATGAACATGCACCTGTGGAACAGTCGTTCAGACGCTAGGCAATTAAGGTCACAGTTATGAAAACTTAGGACACTAAAGAGGTCTTTCTACTGACTCTGAAAAACACCAAAAGAAAGATGCCCAGGGTCCCTTGCTCATCTGTGTGAACGTGCCTTAGGCATGTTGCAAGGAGGCACGAGGACTGCAGATGTGGCCAGGGCAATAAATTGCTATGTCCGTACTGTGAGACGCCTAAGACAGCAAGACAGGGAGACAGGACAGACAGATGATCGTCCTCGCAGTTGCAGAACAAGTGCAACACCACCTGCACAGGATCGGTACACCCGAACATCACACATGCGGGACAGGTACAGGATGGCAACAACAACTACCCGAGTTACACCAGGAACGCACAATCCCTCCATCAGTGCTCAGACTGTCCACAATAGGCTGAGAGAGGCTAGACTGAGGGCTTGTAGGCCTGTTGTAAGGCAGGTCCTCACCAGACATCACCGGCAACAACGTCGCCTATGGGCACAAACCCACCGTCACTGGACCAGACAGGCAAAAGTATTCATAACCCTTAGTCCACATATTGTTGTTACAGCCTGAAAATGTTGATTTACTTTTTTCTCCTCATCTACACACAATACCCCATAATGACAAAGTGAAAACATGTTAACATTTTACCAATTTATTGAAAATAACAATTTACATAAGAATTCACATTGTTAATGTTGTAAATTACTTTGTAGCTGGAAATTGCAGATTTTTTATGGAATATCTACATGGGTGTACAGAGGCCCATTATCAGCAACCATCACTCCTGTGATCCAATGGCATGTTGTGGTAGCTAATCAAAGTTTATCATTTTAAAAGGCTAATTGATCATTAGAGAACCCTTTTGCAATTATGTTAGCACAGCTGAAAACTGTTCTAATTAAATAAGCAATAAAACTATCCTTCTTTTGACTAGTTGAGTATCTGGAGCATCAGCATTTGTGGGTTCGATTACAGGCTCAAAATGGCCAGAAACAAAGAACTTTCTTCTGAAACTCGTCAGTCTATTCTTGTTCTGAGAAATTACGGCTATTGCATGCAAGAAATTGCCAAGAAACTGAAGATCTCATAAAACGCTGTGTAATTCTCCCTTCACAGACCAGCGCAAACTGTCTAACCAGAATAGAAAGAGTGGGACACCGCAGTGCACAACTGAGCAAGAGGACAAGTACATTAGTGTCTAGTTTGAGAAACAGAAACAGTCCTCAACTGGCAGCTTCATTAAATAGTACCGGCAAAACACCAGTCTCAACATCAACATTGAAGAGGCCGACTCCGGGATGCTGGCCTTCTAGGCAGAGTTGCAAAGAAAGCGCCATATCTCAGACTGGCCATTAAAAATAAAATATTAAGATTGGCAAAAGAACACACACACTGGACAGAGGAAGATTGGAATAAAGTGTTATGGACAGAAAAATCCAAGTTTGAGTTGTCCGGATCACAAAAAACATCATTTGTGAGCCAGAAAAAAATAAGATGCTGGAGGAGTGCTTGACGCCAACTGTCAAGCATGGTGGAGGCAATGTGATGGTCTGGGGGTGCACAACATATAAATCGGTGAACATATCGGAATCGGCCGATATTAGCTGAAAATGCCAACATCGGTATCGGCCCACTGTCTAGTTTAACGGCAATGTTAAAAACCGATGTCAAAGCTACCGTGCATACCGCGCATACCTATATTACTCAATGCCGACACGTAAAAGTTTGCGCTACACATGCAACACAGCATTCCTAACCTAGCCCACAAGTCAAGCAGTCATTTGAAAGAGTAAGATCATTTCGGCGAGACAACTCAAAGGCGAAATCCATTAAAAGCGAAGATAATGGAATTCACTGCCCTTGACAATCAACCGTTCTTTGTCGTGGGTGATGTTGGCCTTCACCGACTAGACAAGCACCAGTACACACTACCAAGTGTGCTATTTTTCAGATGTTGCCCTACCGGAGTTACATAGTCATAGCGTCACTGCTATTAGCTTCACGACATACATACTATGGAATGCCGTTTGGGTCTTTGCGTGTCAAAAAAGATACATTAGCAATGTCAAAGCTGTACAAAAAAGTCTGCAAAAAAGCAAACACCGGCCACGAATGATGCGTTTACAATACCGCATTGGTAATAAAGCATCATTTGTTCAACCGCAACTTCTGGGGTAGCTAGCTTTAGCTTGGTACCTAGCTAGCACCAATACAAGCAGCCTGAAAACAATGACCAATAAACACTGCAGTCATTTTCATTATTCTTAGCAATGATTTAGGAATCCTTGTGAGTAAGTATTAGTTAGGTTGCCACTTGTTCGCCTACTTAAATTGAACTTCAGTTCATGAAAATAAATAGCTAGCCAGCTACTTAACCCTGTTGCCCAAAGCTAACATTATAAGCAGCCAGTTAGCTTCATCTGGCTCGTGAGGCTTGACCAGACCGGGTTATGTGTTGTGAAGCAAGCCACAATAAGGATTAGGCACAATAGCTACAATGATTTGCTGCTTGCCTTCAAAATAAAAGTCTGTAATTGACAGTGATGCAAATTAATACAAATAGTAGAATTATACCATACTTTTAATTTTGAAAGCTAACCGCAAAGTCCACTATTGTGGCTAGCTTCACATTGATGGTCTGACCACCATTAATCAAATAAGAACTGTCCTATAAATTAGGGTTATTTTAGATGACACCTAGATGTCGTTTTGCTATGTTTTGGGGGAGTGTGCAAAGCTGTCAAAGGCAAAGGGTAGCTACTTTGAAGAATCTCAAATATATTTTGATTTGTTTAACACTTTTTTGGTCACTACATGATTCCATATGTGTTATTTCAGTTGTGATGTCTTCAGTATTATTCTACAATGTAGAAAAAAGTAAAAATAAAGAAAAAAACCCTTGAATGAGTAGGTGTGCGCAAACTTTTGACTGGTACTGTATGTCCGAGAACATTGAAATCAATGCTGGGCCAGACCAAATGTATCCATGTGTTAGGCCCATCCAATTATAAAACAGGCATTGGCTTTATTAGTCCTGATTCATGTGACTAATCAATTTGGCTATTTAAGCTCAATATCAGCTACAAAACTTTATCAGGAGTTATCCTGAGCCTATTTGCAATGTGTTTAAACAGAGGAAAATGCATACATTTTTTTTCTTTTTTTGCTATGATCAGCTCATCAACAATTGATGGATACAAACTTGAAACCACTGATCATGTCAATTTAGCCCACAAGGTGAAACTCCTGGACAGCAGTAGTGAGTAGCCTGATTATCCATCTTCCTTTTTAGGATGTGTGTTAACATGTCAGCATCATTTTTATTTGATTGGGCACCATTTTAGTTAGGCTATTTAATTGGAGCAACTTGCATGATGTAAAAAGTGCCCGTCTCATTACATTGTCATACATTTTATATCCAACCTGTAGGCTACAGAAATGGTCACATACCCTTTCTACCATATAGCATACTATATCTGCTACATTATTTATGTTAGATCATTTTTTTGGATGGAACATTGGAGAGGTGCGCTGGAAATGGACCAGCAAAATATTTTGCTTCCCTGCACTGCTTATCACAGGGCGGCATCAGCACTCACCTAAAAGGCCCATATGCCACTGGTTGAGATAATTTTTTTATTGTTTTTGGGCAGAATTATGTGAGGTTTGATGTGTTGTTGGGAGTGCTGTATTGGTCAGATTAGCTTCCTTCTTCAATCTGCCACCATAATACTGCCACCACCTAATACTGCCTAATGAGCGGGCCGGCCATGCCTGATTTAGCGGACCAATAGCCTTCTGCAGCAACTCTGGGGGGGGAAGAATAAAAAAATTCTCACAAAATTAGTGCACTGGGCCTTTACTACTCCTGTATTAGTAGACTGATTACAGCCATTTGCAGTGCGGGGAGAAATGCCCCCCCCCCCCGACCAGAATTCCCAGCACCCCTAAACATCTTCCCGCAGCTATGGCGCAAGCCAATTAACAAACATTTGAATCCTGAAGGTGACAATGCAGATGTGCCAGATCAGGAATGGGCCTACCCCTCGTTTGTCAGCGTGCCTGGGGTTGTTAGGCATACAAAATAACTTGTAGATCAATTACTTTCAACATAATTACATGCTTAGTTCGACACTGAATGAGAGGACGCGGTTGTCACATAATATAAAAAAGGTCATTTCAGGAGGTAGAAAGAATGTAATTTGAGCAACAATAAAGTTAACTGGCGAATCCTAACGTTTTAATCGATTTACTGCATGCTACATTTGGATCGGTTTGGCCAGTGTGTACTCGTGAATCGTTACATCCCTAGGAAATAACTGCAACTGTAAAAGACTATTCCAGTCTAGGAGATGGGGGGGGGGGGGGCTGCAAACAGGTGACTGCAGGCCTTGGCTTGAGTGTTATGTGGGCTCAGTTCCAGATTGTTGCAGAAGTGTTTAGAAAAAGCACTTCCTACTTGATCTTAGATCTGCACAGCTGACAGGTTATTTCATCTGCCTCTTAACCAGTCTTAAGATCACTGATCCAAGCAGCAACGCTCTCTTACAGATGTGGACGTTGGCACGTACGACACTCACCTCTCCCCAGCACACACAGTCCCATGAGGTTGGAGGAGTAGTAGGTTGAGTGGAATTTCAGGAGCTCCTGGCGGATGTCGATCCCATCCTTTGATGGCCTAGTCTCCAGAGTCAACTTGTTACCTGAAAAATCAACCAGATATAATACTTAACCAGCTAGTCAACAAAATGTACATCAGCAAGGAATGTTCTCGTAATATACAGTGCAGCGAGTGCTTGACCTTATTGGACAAACAAATATAATCTGTATCATATGTTGCGTTGAAGGAAAAACAACTCCCTGTCACAGATCCAAAATAGTCACCATCAAAGACTTCATGAAACAGTACACAGTGGGAGGGAGAATACATCCAGTTATAAAAAGGGCAACAAGCTTGTTCCAAGAAAACCAATGTGTGAACAAAATTAATCCCCACAGTGATGTGATTACAATTCCGAGTAAGGCCACCAGTGACAGACTGACCACTTTTGTCCTCTATGGGCTAGCGCTTTGCTAATTGGCCTAACTCAAACTCACCCCATTCCGTACAAATGTGCGCAACCGCGACATTCAAACGAGGCTGCAAATAAAACTAATGGGACTGTAGCAACTGTTGACTTCAAAATCTGGGGTGTGAACTACGTTTCTATTCAACCGTTGATCGACATGGTAACGGCTCTCTAGTACTGGAGACAAGTTGAAAAAAACTGACCCTCCGTTACATCGTGACATGCCGTAACGTACAGCACGCATAAAGCAACAATTTCTGTCTTACAATCTCTCTCCACCAGGTGTTACTTCTCTCATTGTTTAAAAACAAGAAATGGACAGTGACGGGGATAAGAGGGATACCTAGTCATTTTCTGCGTCATCACTGCAAGCAATCATGACTCTCAAAGCCACCGTTTACTTCTGAAGATCACTTTAGCACCACCCTAAAAACCCAATTCAAATTCGACACAAACCTTCAAATAGGTATGTAATGACACATTATATAAACTCTTTATAGTGTTTTATTTACATTTTAGAGGCGATAAGGTGATAAGTTGGATAGATTGAGTGGAAAAAAATCAGTTGTTTTCCCACGACGACATCCCTCCTTCTCACTACCACGCATTAGTTTTGCTTCCCCACCCGCCATTTTTAAAAAGATCAGACGGAGCTCATTGCATTCTTGAATCATAGGGAAACGGGCAGCGTGGATGTCTCGGCATGGATTTGGTTGTGCTTTACAATGGTATTGACATTACAGTTGATCTGGAAGTATTACGTTTTTTGGGCGCTAAAATAAGGACAATTGTACGGACCAAGGCGATCTACAAGTGTGAGAGAGTTTACGTTACACAACCAGAGACTAAACCTAGCCCTTTCTCTGTGGCAGGCTAGCTGCTGGGCATTTCCCTCTAAAACAAATAACAGACACACACCACATTTAGAACATCTGGAAAGTTGTGTTGAACTATTTACTTTATAAGCTAATTATTAA
This sequence comes from Oncorhynchus nerka, assembly GCF_034236695.1. NCBI lineage: Eukaryota > Metazoa > Chordata > Actinopteri > Salmoniformes > Salmonidae > Oncorhynchus > Oncorhynchus nerka. Next base: position 50,199,790 of record NC_088423.1, read on the forward strand.
TTATCTCCAGCCCCATAATGTCCACATCTGAATATTAATGTGTAGTTAAGTGTCCCTCTAAGCATTTCTAAGAATGTTATGTTTTTGTCAAGGATGTCTCCAACACTCGTTCATTAATAAGTGTTCCGGCTGAGCTGATCCTGTTTCTATTATTAGACAAAAAGAAAGCTTATATAACTAAACGCTGCCACCAGCTGGCTCTCCTGGGCTGGGAGTCCAATCGTAAGAGAACACAATTAAGGAGGAGAGGATGAGTCAGCACATTCCAAAACAAAAGGCTGAGAAGGATTTAGGGGTTTTATACGCGATGTTCATAACGGCACACTGTAGCAAAATGTTTTGCAACAGAAAAGGAAACTGAAGTCCTGGCAGTTCCAGTCCATTGTCTTCCGCAGGGCTCTACGCTGCCCTTTTTTTTCTCTTTTTTTTACAATGAGTAGGTACATGCCCAAGTCAAAAAATATATGCGCACACAAAGAAATTTAGGAGCACAATGAAAAATATTTTGGTAATAAAGCTAGAATCATGCATTTTTCTGGGCATACTGGTGCTGCCAAATTAAAATTCCAGGTCGCACAGCAAAATATTAAGCTCATATGCGAGTAAAATGGTTGCACTGTAGAGCCCCGTTCTGTTTGGTGCCTAATGAACATGACTGTGGATACATGCTGGGCTATGTTGAATTCGTATATAGTACGCGAGGTGGCATGGGGTTTTTACCGGTCCCAAATTTGCTGAATGGGTGGTTGGGGTTGCCAGTGGCCTTCTCCAGCTGGAACAGCCTCCAGGCATCATTCATCAGGTTTTTCTCGTGCTCAGAGTCCACAGCATTCACCTCACGGTCCTTACAGCTCTCGTCAAACAACGGGCACAAGAAGAACTGAGCAAACCTAGACACAAAGGACAAGACATTCATTTAACAAGTTAACATACATAAGCAAAAACTGCAGATTAGGCTACCTAGATTTTTTTTTTTTTTTAAAGGGCTGTTGGATGATTTGTTTTAAAATTAACTTGAGTGTCCTGGTGAAGGCCTACAAGAACATCAGTGAGGATTAAGCAAATGGTGGGTTAGGGGTGTGTGCTATTTATTTTTCCAGGCCAGTGGTTAATAACTGCAGTAACATGTGGAAAAGTCCACGTTCTGAATTCAGAGGTGTACTTTTCTCAACTTTAGGCTGTTCGTCAGCAGACTCAATAGACAGCAGTGACATTTCACAGACCTGTATGCAAAGCTATTTGAATGGCCCTAAGGACGAGCAACTGCCATGCAAAAGAAAACGACCGCAATTAAGTGAATTGGCCAAAGTAAATGCCCTCTGCAGCTAGGCAGCTACAGACTCAACATAGCTGGAAGATACAGAAATCTGACATGTCATAAGCAAGCTCTATATTCAAGTGGCCCTGGCCTATACACCTGTAATTACTAATCAGGTAGCCCTATACACCCATTATCAACCACCCTCCTTCGATTGGAACTCTATTTAACTAGACAAGTCAGTTAAGAACAAATTATTATTTACAATAACTGCCATACCCGAACACTGGGCCAATTGTGCGCCGCCCTATGGGACCCCCAATCACGGCCCGGTTGTGATACAGCCTGGAATCGAACCAGGGTGTCTGTAGTGACACCTTTAGCACTGAGATGCAGTGCCTTAGACCGCTGCGCCACTCGGGAGCCCCAAAACGGTATGAAGGTTGACTTTTTTGTTCATGAGTGTTTGATAATAGTTAAAATATTGATCTGCATTGGTGTCCAGATGGTTTTCACACGCCTAATCGAATCACAGTGGCACACCCAAAGCCGTCAAGTAAAATGGGAGAATTTCTACCACGACATAACCTGGGTCATATTCAAAAAGCACCAAACGGAAGAAAATAAACTGAAAAGGGGAGGGGCTACCTGAACTCCTCCAATAAGAAACGATTGTTTTGCAAAAAAAGTTACACCATGTGCCTTATTGAACATGACCCTGTTGGTTCACTCACCTGTCCAATGCACCCTCCAGGTGTTCGTGGGATACGTCAAAGTAGTAGTTGGTGTGCTCGCCGCTAGTGAAAGCATTGGAGCTGCCAGCATGCTCACTGAGAAACTGGCTGTACTCATTCTCCTTGGGGTACTTCTCTGTGCCCAAAAACAGCATGTGTTCGCAGAAGTGGGCAATGCCTGATATGTTCCCTGGGTCTGACAAAGAACCTGGCACACATAAGAGTCGAACACAGTTAATCTACACGTTGCTTCGCACTCGCCTGCACTTAAAGTAAAACAAAGTGAATTATGTTTAGACTCTGCCAGCCATAACATTGGAGAGGTGGTTCAAACCCTGAAACAATAAGGGATAAAAAACAGAAGCAGATGAAAGAGTATGATAAAGGATCCTCTTCAATGTAGTCCCATGGGAGATAAACTAGGGAGCGAAAAAGAGAAGTGGCAGCATAATTTACAGGAATAGCAGAGAATGTGAATTTGAAACAAAGAAATAAAAGATACAGATAAAGAAGCTACAGGATGAGGAGATGGGTGGAGACACCTATAGGAAAATAATGAGAGGTCTCTGTATTGAGAATAGGTCATGGAGGCTGCCTCCGGCCTAGATAAGTGGAGTGGGTGAATACTGTACCTATGTTGACGTCCAGCCCTGCTGAGGACTTGTCTGTGGTGGGATCACTGATGAGCACGGCCCTCAGGCCATTGTTAAACTCCAGGCCCCTGTAGACCCGCTTGTCTTCTGGAGAGCGGACGATCTCACTGACTACCCTCTTCACAGCCGGGTCTGTCATTCTGAGGGGTAGAGACAACACAAGCCTGTAGAGCACTGGAAAGAATGTTATTTTATGCACTAAATTCTCAGTTGATTGGACAAGCAATTTACAGATTAATGGTCATTACAATGACTGATTTTAACATGTAGGGGGAATGTAGTGGAGAGAATTTTGATTGACGCAAGGTAGACGGACTACTCAAACTGAAGTACCATATTTAGACCCCGAGCAGACGTCAGCATTCAGTCAACAGAATGACAGTGGACCAATACCATGCTAACAAGCATATGCAAGTGATTTTTGCAAATAAATACATTCAACAGGCACATACAGTGCCTTTGGAAAGTATTCAGACACCTTGACATTTTTCCACAGCCTTATTCTAAAATTTAGTTTAAAAAATATGCATTTTAAACTCAATCTACACACAATGCCCCATAATGAAAAAGAAAAAACAAGTGAAGAAAGTTTTGCTAATTAAATATTTAAAAACAAAAACTGGAAATATTACATTCACATAAGTATTCAGATCCTTTACTCAGTACTTTGTTGAAGCACCTTTGGCAGCGATTACAGCAATTGAGTTTTCTTGGGTATGATGCTACAAGCTTAGCACAACAGTATTTTGGGAGTTTCTCCCATTCTTCTTTGCAGATCCTCTCAAGCTGTCAGCTTTCCAAATACACCACCGTTCAAAAGTGTGTGGTCACTTAGAAATGCCCTTATTTTTTAAAGAAAGGCACAATTTTTTCCAGTTAAACATCAAATTGATCATAAATGCAGTGGACATTGTTAATGTTGTAAATTACTATTTTATCTGGAAATACCAGTCTCAACATCAACCATGAAGAGGAGACTCCGGGATGCTGGCCTACTAGGCAGAGCTACAAAGAAAAAGCTGCATCTCAGATTGGCCAATAAAAAGAAAAGATTAAGATGGGCAAAAGAACAGACAGTGGACAGAGGAACTCTGCCTAGAAGGCTAGCATCCCGGAGTCGCCTCTTCACTGTTGACGTGGAGATTGGTGTTCTGCGGGTATTATTTAATGAAGCTGCCAGTTGAGGAGTTGTGAGGCATCTTTCTCAAACTAGGCACTAATGTACTTGTCCTCTTGCTCAGTTGTGCACCAGGGCCTCCCACTCTTTCTATTCTGGTTAGAGCCAGTTTGCGCTGTTCTGTAAAGCGAGTAGTACACAGCGTTGTACGAGATCTTCAGTTTCTTGGCAATTTCTCGCATGGAGTAGCCTTCATTTCTCAGAACAAGAATAGACTGACGAGTTTCAGAAGAAACATCTTTGTTTCTGGCCATTTTGAGCCTGTAATCAAACCCACATGATGGTGCTCCAGATATTCAACTAGTCTAAAGAAGGCCAGTTTTATTGCTTCTTTAAATCAGAACAACTTTTCAGCTGTGCTAAGATAATTGCAAAAAGGTTTTCTAACGATCAATTCGCTTTTTAAAGTGATAGACTTCGATTAGCTAACGTGCCATTGGAGCACAGGAGTGATGGTTGCTGATAATGGGCCTTTGTACCCTATGTAGATATTCCATTTTTAAAAATAAGCCGTTTCCAGCTACAATAGTCATTTACAACATTAACAATGTCTACACTATTTCTGATCAATTTGATGTTATTTTAAATGGAAAAAAATCTTCCAAACACAAGGAGATTTCTATGTGACCAAACTTTCGAACAGAAGTATATTTACTTCTATTTTACCTTTATTTAACTAGGCAAGTCAGTTAAGAACAATTTTTTATTTACAATAACGGCATACACCGGCCAAACGCGGACGAAGCTGGGCCAATTGTGCACCGCCCTGTGGGACTCCCAATCACAGCCGGTTGTGATACAGGTTGGATGAGGAGCGTTACCGTGGACCAGCTCGTACATCCTCTATTCAGGCTGCAAAGGCATAATTTCCTCCTTACCTAGCTTTAATGGCGTACCGAATGTAGGATGCTATATCCCACGGGGGACACGAGTGTATTACCGGCTGGGCACTCAAACCTAGACAGTGCAGATCTAGCGCCCACTATCACAGAAATACTAGTCTGTCTAGGGCTAGGCGATATTTTGCATGGATAGCTACATGTTTCCAACTAGCTAAGCTAACTAGCTACAAAACGAAAAAAAATATATCCGAATATACCCTTTAAAATGTATTCACAGCACAACAGTGCATTTTTACTAGGCTGGTTTAAGATTTGAAGTTAACAAGCCGCACTGTGATAGCCGGAAACCGCCATAGATTAGCTGGCTAACCTCATTAACTTTAGGTGGCTAGTCTGCCCTGAGTCCTAGTTAGCTAAATTAGCTATATTTAGCGTGTAGTTGGTGCCAGGTGCATCCGGCAGCTAGCTAGGCTGGCTGGTTTCAAATCAAGTGCATAACTATACGTGTCCTTTGTTAGCTAGCTAGCTATCAAAGTTGATATGCTACTTGTATACGTAGCTAGCTGTGAATGCTTTTCTGCTAATGCTTAATTAGTCAGCCCTTCAGCTAGCTAACTAGGGTCATTCTGTAACGTTTCAGCTACCGTTAGCTGGTAAATATTTGTTCATTACATGCGAGTTTTTGAAGTGGATAGTATCTGACATTTAACACTCACCTAACACTTTGATAAAAGTACAAACTATTCCCCGCAATCAGACGGTGTCTTGTAAACTGGGCCAGTCGGCTAAAACATTGCAGCATAATTCGGATAGACAACAGTCAGAAACCTTCGATCTTTACGGCGCCATGTTGTAATAGACAAATGCAATGGACGCCAGAGAGTCACGTAATAGATCATGAATTATGTGATTTATTTGATGTCAGGGGTATTTACTAAAATAAAATACTATTATTTTAAACTAACAACATAACTAACAACATGGTTTTGATTGATGTGTCATGTTTAGATCAGAAAGTCGATTAATCAGCCTGTTTGGATCAAGCCACTCCTTTCCTAGCTCTTGCGGAGTCCCCAGCCATGTTCGAGAGGCTCAAACCCGTAAATGTATCATGGGTAATTGTGACTGACTGATCTACAAAAATAATGAGTAGTTCATTTATAATGCAAGGTTCTTTGTAGATCAGTCAGTCGGCAGGCTCATGCACTGTCGAACAAGCCCCCTAAGAACTGAATGTTCCGGTTGAAGGGGACTATGCATAGACCTATAGAGAAATACTTTTTCACGAGTATAAAACACCTCCGTTCCGCCAGCAAGAACAAGACCTACACAATATACAAAAGTATGTGGACCCCCCTTCAAATGAATGGATTCAGCCATTTCAGCCTCACAGGTGTATAAAATCAAGCGCACAGCCAGGAAGACATCAGTGACGTTCAACGTGGCACTGTCATAGGATGCAACCTTTCCACAAGTCAGTTAGTCAAATGTCTCTCCTGGGGCCTGTTGCACAAAAGTAGAATTAAGACATCCGGGATAAATGACTCAGCTGAGCTCAATGAAGCCAAAACATGTGCGTCCAGGCTTAATTGGTTGCACAAAGACCAAGCCAGGATGAGCAGACACGGATTCATTAAGCCAGGTGAAACCAATCCTGGATAGGTGCGCGCTCACGGCTCACTCAAATAGACCCCGCCACAGATCACAGATTAACTGATTTACCATGGCAACTAGAGCCGCGTACTTTTCCCCGTCGGAAGCACAAATCCTCATGGAGGCATACGAGGAGGTAAAAGATATAATTAAGAAGAAAGGCAACACCGCCACAGTGATAAAGCAAAGAGAAAAAGCGTGGCAAAGTATTGCAGACCGCCTGAATGCGTAAGTAGTGCACAATTACACACTCACCGCTCCGCTGAAACATCACAATTACAATTCAAATATTTAATTCACATCTCCAAAAATGCAGTTGTACTGTAATTATGAAACGGTTAAATTTTTAATTGAAATGCACTGCAGATATGAGTGAAATTGTGTAAAGTAACTCCATCACACTGTATAAAGCTATGATACATTTTTTGATATTTTTACTGAAAACAAGACAAAAATACCAAGTAATTTTTTGCAGTGTGAATCCATTAAGTGTGTGTGTGTGTGTGTGTGTGTGTGTGTGTGTAGATTAAACATGAACGGGCCAAAACGGACATGGCAGCAGGTCAAAATCAAATACAAGAACATTCTGCAGAATGGTATGGTCCCTGACTAATATTTAACAAAGCACAAGCATATATTGTACCCAGAAGGTGCCTGCTCACACATTGTCTGAACTGTTTTAGCAGTGAAAAAGAATACCCACAGACAAGGCACGGGTGGTGGGTCACCAAAGGCTGACCTTACCCCAGCAGAGGACATGGCCTTGGAGCTAAATAAAGGCAGGCCCGTCTTAGAGGGGATCCCTGGGGGGAAAGAGACGCGCATAGGTTCCTCCCAAGATGCCACCCGCTTCATTCAAGGTATGTCCTTCCATCTCTACATGGGATACAACCACATTCATATTGAATCAATTTGGACTGTCTGACTTTGGTTTACCTATTGCCTTGCAGTGCCTGGCAGCACTGTGTTCCTGTTAGAGCCACCAGCACAAGCACCAGACGATGCTGATCCAGTGAGTACTCCATCAAAGGCATACTGTAGGCCTGGCATGTCTTGTCTACTAGCTTCAATATGAATCCGATTAAATGTGATAGGGTGAAGGCCCCAGTGCAGCAGCAACAGCACATGATGGAGACGATGATGAGGAGGAGACCATCTCTCTGGATTCCAGAAGGCATGAGGTATCATGTTAAGACTGTGAAAGTACTATTTACTCTACAATGGTGAGGAGTCCTCATCAAAATCAAAAAATCTAATTTCTTTTACAGGACCCAGATGCTATACAGTGGGAAAACCAGCCTGGCAACATAGTGCGTATTAATAAAAGGACACTACATCCTGCCAAATTCCAGCTGCGCTAATTGCATTGTGTTCACAGAGCTCACAAGCTATCAGAAAGTTGTATGGCAACCACCTCCGGCGCCAAATAGAACTGGCAGACATAGACATTCAGTACAAGAAGAAAAAGATGGAAAATCTTGCACTGGAGTCCGAAATAAAAAAGGACAATTAGGAAACTGGACCTTGAAATAAAAAAACTTGAGGGAGGTGAGATATGCCTTCAATGTACACTGTATGCTAACTGTAACACAAATGTATTAATCATTATTTTTCTTTCCTCCCCCAGCTCCAAGAAGATGACACAGCTCAAAAAAAAAATTAGGTATATTCTCGTAAAGTCAAGTGAGCCATGACATATGAGCTCTTATTGTGAGCACACAGGACGGTGGCATCTTTCTAAGGTTTTTTTTATTTTCCCAGCAATCAGTACAACCAAGTCATCGTTATAAGGCATCGCCCTCTTTTGCCCACCCCCAGCACCAGGTGTGGCCACTAGCCTATATGAAGGCCCAAAATTGTGTGTTCCTTTCTGCTCTGACAATGGCATGCCCATTCGTGCGAGATGTGGTGGATGAAGAAGCACTTGTGCTGAGGAGAGCCTTCAGGCGAGAAAGGGTCTTCAGGGACCGGATGGACCCACTGGCCTTCCCTGATGACCATCTATATGAAAGATACAGGTTTTCTGCAGATGGCATCAGGTATCTATGCAAACTACTGGGTCCCAGGATTAAGCACCGCACTGCACGGAGCCATGCACTGAGTGTGGAGCAAATGGTTTGTGTGGCCTTGCGCTTTTTGCTAGTGGAGCCTTCCTGTACTCAGTGGGGGATGCAGAACAGCTGAACAAGGCCACAATTTGCCGCACAATAAGGAGTGTGTGTCTGGCTATCAAAGCATTAGCAGATGTCTTCATCTCCTTCCCTGGCCACAGAAGACTCTGTGACATCAAAGAGGAGTTCTATAGGATTGCAGGTAAGAGGATCTACAAATTACAGGACAACTGTTAACACATAGTAGGATACTCATTACTTTGTGTGACAGGTTTCCCCAATGTCATTGGTGCAGTGGACTGCACACACATAAGGATAAAAGCCCCCTCAGGTGCCCATGAGGCCGATTTTGTGAATAGGAAATCCTTTCACAGCATTAATGTTCAGGTGAACATAACTTTTTGATATTGTCCATTGACGAACACTCTGCATTGCCAGTGATGTGCATTGATTGGTGTAATATTCCTCATCTTATGATTTCAGATGGTCTGCAATGCTGACTGTGTGATCAGCAATGTTGTGGCAAAATGGCCTGGCTCAGTCCATGACTCCAGAATCTTTCGGGCCTCTGAAATCTATCAGTGCCTATCACAAGGTAAGCCACACAACCCCTATTTATAACCATCATGGCTGTGTCAAGAATATCACTGTGTTTATGAGGTAGTAATGATGAGATTTTGTGTTGACAGGTGAATTCTCTGGTGTGTTGCTGGGAGACAGGGGGTATGGCTGCCAGCCTTTTCTCCTGACACCTTTCACAGACCCCCAGGAAGCACAGCAGGCCTACAACCATGCCCATGCCAGGACCAGGGCCAGAGTTGAAATGACCTTTGGCCTCCTGAAGGCACGCTTTCACTGCCTTCACAAATTAAGGGTCAGCCCTGTTAGGGCATGTGATATTACTGTGGCTTGTGCTGTCCTCCACAATGTGGCCTGCCTGAGGAAGGAGAGGGCCCCCAGAGTGCCACCAGCCATGGACTGGGACAATCCGGCAATCTTCCCTGATGACGACAGTGGTCGGCTGCTGAGGGACCAATATGTGTTGAATTATTTTAGTTAGTATGTGTGCTTTCAATTTTGGTTAAATATGTCCTGCGGTGGCAGAGGAATTTGGTTTTTTTGGGTTCGTTTTTGACGAATTTGGCCTCTTATGATGTTTGTGCGGTATACTGTGTGTAATACAAGGCTGCAGGGAGGCTACTGCATCCATTCATTTGTCTGTTCAGTTGATGTGTATGGATTTGTCCTGCATTTATTTTAGTGTGCAGACATGCAGGGTGTGTTATATACAGACCTTTGAATGTGTATGTATCATTTTGTATAATATGCTTGGATTCTGTGCTTTCCATCTTGTAGAGTCACTGTGACTTCAGTTTCGAAAGGAGCTGATGGTTTACCTGCTTTGTTTTGTCCTTATTCAATAAAGGAACATAATGTTACACATTGTGTTTTTATATTCATATGGAATGTGTATTTGTTTATATGACAGAGTACTAGGGCCACACTGAAGAAAAAGGATATAGTCATACATTTATGAGGCTGGTTCTTTCTGCAGAAAAGCTACATATTGTTTTTACAGTTTTGATACTTATGACAATGTGATACTTAATATTCTGGCACATCAGCATGTCTTTGTTTATGAAACCATACTGAAGTACAATTTCACGAAATGCCCCACATCTGTCATTTTAACAACTGTCCTCCTTTAAAACAACTGGTTACAATATTATGACTTGTGTTTTTTTCCCCTCTGTGGCCCTAATATTCTATCATTTTATATATAGCCTTATAGTCTATGGGAAACTGTAAATTATCTAATGATAGCAACATCATCTAAACATCATTTTTTATCCAAAATCATTGAAATTAATGATCACAAACGTTTAAATAATAACAGTGGGTCTAGTTATATGTGATAACAATGTATAGTGAGCAGTGAAATAACTATTGGTTTCCATTTGTGGTGACTGCTGACTGACATTAGGGATGAGATTAAATAGATCCTGGAATTTAGCCTGGTCTGGAGCAGGCTAGCTCCACAGAATAAATCTCCATGGTAATTTATACCATAACATATCCTCCTGCCCCCTATCCATCTTTAGTGCAACCGGATTACGGATCAATTGAGCCAGGATCACCAAGATATCCTGGCTTAATCCCTTATCCTAGTTTTGTGCAACAGGCCCCTGGTCAACAAAATGCTGTTATTGGAAAGTGGAAACATCTAAGAGCAACAATGGCTTAGATGTGAAGTGGTACAAGCTCACAGAACGGGATTGCCGAAGTGTGTAAAAATCATCTGTCCTCAATTGCAACAATTCATACTGAGTTCCAAACTCCCTCTAGAAGCAACGTCAGCACAAGAACTGTTCGTCAGGATCTTCATGAAATGGGTTTCTATGGCCAAACAGCCACACACAAGCCTAAGATCACCATGTGCAATGCCAAGCTTCGGCTGGAGTGATGTAAAGCTTGCTGCCATTGGACTCTAGAGCAGTGGAAACTCATTCTCTGGAGTAATATCACACTTCACCATCTGGCAGTCCAAAGGACAAAACCAAGTTTTGGCAGATGCCAGAAGAACGATACCTGCCCCAATGCATAGTGCCAACTATAAAGTTTGGTGGAGGAGGAATAATGGTCTGGGGCTGTATTTCATGGTTCGGGCTAGGTCCCTTAATTCCAGTGAAGGAAAATCTTAACACTACAGCATAAAATGACATTCTAGACGATCCTGTGCATTCAACTTTGTGACAACAGTTTGGGGACGGCCTTTTTCTGTTATAGCATGACAATGACCCCGTGCACAAAGCAAGGTCTATACAGAAATGGTTTGTCACGATCGGTGTGGAAGAACTTGACTGGCCTACAGAAAGCCCTGAACTCAAGCCCATCGAACACCTTTGGGGTATATTGGAACGCCGGCTCCAAGCCAGGCCTCACTAATGTTCTTGTGGCTGAATGGAGTCCCCGCAGCAATGGACCAACATCTAGTTACAGCAGCAAAGGGGGGACCAGCTCCATATTAATGCCCATGATTTTGGAATGAGATGTTCGACAAGCAAATACTTTTAGTAATGTATAACAGTTCAGAACCACAGCAGGTAGCAGAAAAGTATGATCTTATTTCAATAATAATCCTGCAAAAACAACTCAATTAGAAACAACAAACTTCAAATGAAAATATTTCTACAGCAATAGTTCTACGGCAAAGGGGGACCAACTTCATATTAATGCCCATGATTTTGGAATGAGATGTTCGACGAGGAGGTGCCCACATATGTTTGGTCATTTAGTGTAGCAAGAATTCCAGATGAGCAGCGACACTCCTCTCGGTGTAAACTCTGTGGATTTGGAAAGCTGATGTTCTCCTGAGTAGAAAATACCCCCCTTTTACAGCGACACAATGTACAGATCATTTTCTATGGTACAATATGCAATATGAAAAAAACTATTGGATTTAAGTTGATGAGTCACTCTATAGGGGTCGCCAAATGAGCAGCTACACTCTTCTGGGTGTAAACTCTGGATTTGGAAACTAGAACTACTCCTGAGCAGTAGCGGTGCATGGGTAAAATCACTCAGGAAGCCAAGCAAAGCCAGTAAACAAGCCTTATTACAAACTATGTTGTCATAATTGCGTTGTTTGCTACATAACTTATCGGTTCATACCCCACTGTGATATACAATAAGGCCGTGACAACAAAAAGACAGTCACACAGTGGTCGAATAAATGCAACTACACATACGTTTGGTTCATCACAAAACCAGTGAAGTCCACAAAGCATACATTACATAGAAACAGTTATCACCTGCAGCATGGTCAAGCAAGTTAATGTTTTTGACAGTTTACTAAACAAGTACTGATTTAGAACCACAGAGTTACCGCAAGTCATCACAAAGACAACAGGAGCACTGCTATTCCAGCACCATTTCAACTTAAACATCATCAAATAAACAAGGCTAAATATGCTTAGTTTAATACAGTGAAAACAACTTTAAGATGGCAACAAAAAACGTCCAATCAATATTGCTACATATGTGGCTGTCCATGGTACTGATTTCTGTGTGTGCGTGCATGCACAAGTAAAACAAAAAATGTTGACTCACCCTACTACTTGAACGCCAATGCCCTCCTCTCTTTCATGTTGGCAAAATGGTCTATGGCTCATACAGTACACTTTAAGTTTTTGTTGAGGCTACCTAGCTAAAATGCTTGCTAGGATGACTTTCTTGCATGGGCAACAATGAACCAGCTAAGTCAAGCTAGTCAGTTAATGAGAGCCTAGCTAATTTTCACCCAACATCAGACACCCCCTAACTTCGGACACTCTCTAGTGGTTAGAGGATTAAATAACCTTGAGCTCAATATTTGAGTGGACTGGAAAATAACGGTAAATTTTGCGACTAAAGATACCCTTCTAGCTAGCTGACCACCGATTTTCATTGCAATTTATGTAAGTTAAGTTAGGTTTTAAGAGTTTTAAAAAAAGTGAGACACACTGTATATTGTAAAATACAACTGCCGACAGACCACAAATAATTTAATATCCAACTTTTTACCTCTAAAATATAGCTAACGGATTTTAGGCAATATATTATTTTTTAAACCGGAATACTACCCAACTAGTCAAATATTCAGTAAACACTTTGGATATGAGGTTGGGGTCTCTTTTTAAACAAAATTAAATGAATATATCTTGTAATTGAACAAAATAGTAAGGTGGCCAATAACTGGGGACTGTATGCCGATAATACTGTATGTATTTATTTTTCTTAACTACTTAACAAAAAGCTGATAGTAGTAGTATTTCCACTGAAATGTCAAACATGCTAATTGCTAACCCATTAGCTAACATTTTTACAACACCAATAATCACAAAACATTGATGGCTTGATCTCGAGATATCACTGTTGAAGGTAATATATTCCTTAAATGCTGTTGAATACGCTGATAATACGGGTGCTACGCTACTAGGCTACGTCTGGGCTACATATCGAACTTCAGTATCTCAGGCCAGTGGCACAACATATGAATCTATGATTAAATCAGAATCGCCATCATAATCATTGTCCTGTACAGAGAACTAAGTCAAAACCACAAGTCCCAAATCTCCATCTCCATCCATGGCTTAGGAAAGGGCCAATTTAACAAGCTAGCTACTGCTGGACATCAATTTAAGCAGACCAGAAACAGACTCTCTGAAAATGACGGTTCGCAAAGAAAGTGATTTGATTGGTCTGAAGCCAAATCCAAACTGGCCTCCCTTGGGGAGCGTTTTAATGCAGCAGGACAACCTACAGTTGATCTCAGCTCAAGGCTGATTGGCTAATTGTTTTATTTATTTATCTTTCAAGGGAGGCTAAATGCTTGCTGGCATCAATCAATCAAATGCTACTACATTTTATAATATTTAGGTCCAGACAGCGTCAGATACATGGGCAACACATACTGAGACAGAGGGGCGCTGTTTCCTTCGTTCGGTTTTACTGCTGCGACACAACGTACATATAATTTTGTACAGCGCAATAAATGATTCTACAAGGTATCGAAATCGTTCTACAGGGATGCTGGCCCATGTTGACGCCAATGCTTATCACAGTTGGTCAATTTGGCTGGATGTCCTTTGGGTGGTGGACCTTTATTGATACTCACAGAACTGTTGAGCGTGAAAAAGGCATTAGCATTACAGTTCTTGACACACTCAAACAGGTGCGCCTGGCACCACATACTACACCGTTCAAAAGCACTTCAATCGTTTGTCTTGCCCATACACCCTCTTGCAATTGTATCAAGGCTTAAAAATCCTTCTTTAACCTGTCTCCTCTTTAACCTGTCTCCTCCCCATCAGCTACACTGATTGGCGTGGATTTTACATCAAAGGGATCATAGCTGGTCAGTATATGTCCGTTTTTGTACACTCAATGTACATTCCTCATTTGCACAAGATTACTACTAGGCCAATTTTTCCTTCTTGCAACGCAATAGTTAAACCACTGAAGCTTGCAGGAGGATAAGCACACTCTCACGTCAATTTCAGTTTTTATAAATGCCAACATTTGCATAAACTGGCGCACGCATGTTCTAGGGAATTTTTGTGTGCATTCGCAACGTTTAAAAATCAGGTGAGCAAATTAAGGCCTACAACCAAATTGTGAAACCTCCGGGGTCCACGATTTATTTATTTATTTATTTCACCTTTATTTAACCAGGTAAGCAAGTTGAGAACAAGTTCTCATTTACAATTGCGACCTGGCCAAGATAAAGCAAAGCAGTTCGACACATACAACGACACAGAGTTACACATGGAGTAAAACAAACATACAGTCAATAAAACAGTAAAAAAAAATATATAAAAAAAATAACAAGTCTATATACAATGTGAGCAAATTAGGTGAGAAGGGATGTAAAGGCAAAAAAGGCCATGGTGGCAAAGTAAATACAATATAGCAAGTAAAACACTGGAATGGTAGTATTGCAATGGAAGAATGTGCAAAGTAGAAATAAAAATAATGGGGTGCAAAGGAGCAAAATAAATAAATAAATTAAATACAGTTGGGAAAGAGGTAGTTGTTTGGGCTAAATTATAGGTGGGCTATGTACAGGTGCAGTAATCTGTAAGATGCTCTGACAGTTGGTGCTTAAAGCTAGTGAGGGAGATAAGTGTTTCCAATTTAAGAGATTTTTGTAGTTCGTTCCAGTCATTGGCAGCAGAGAACTGGAAGGAGAGGCGGCCAAAGAAAGAATTGGTTTTGGGGGTGACTAGAGATATACCTGCTGGAGCGTGTGCTACAGGTGGGAGATGCTATGGTGACCAGCGAGCTGAGATAAGGGGGACTTTACCTAGCAGGGTCTTGTAGATGACATGGAGCCAGTGGGTTTGGCGACGAGTATGAAGCGAGGGCCAGCCAACGAGAGCGTACAGGTCGCAATGGTGGGTAGTATATGGGGCTTTGGTGACAAAACGGATAGCACTGTGATAGACTGCATCCAATTTGTTGAGTAGGGTATTGGAGGCTATTTTGTAAATGACATCGCCAAAGTCGAGGATTGGTAGGATGGTCAATTTTACAAGGGTATGTTTGGCAGCATGAGTGAAGGATGCTTTGTTGCGAAATAGGAAGCCAATTCTAGATTTAACTTTGGATTGGAGATGTTTGATATGGGTCTGGAAGGAGAGTTTACAGTCTAACCAGACACCTAAGTATTTGTAGTTGTCCACGTATTCTAAGTCAGAGCCGTCCAGAGTAGTGATGTTGGACAGGCGGGTAGGTGCAGGTAGCGATCGGTTGAAGAGCATGCATTTAGTTTTACTTGTATTTAAGAGCAATTGGAGGCCACGGAAGGAGAGTTGTATGGCATTGAAGCTTGCCTGGAGGGTTGTTAACACAGTGTCCAAAGAAGGGCCGGAATTATACAGAATGGTGTCGTCTGCATAGAGGTGGATCATGAGATCATGAGATCTGATCATGAGATCTCATCATGATCATGAGAAGTTTCATAATCACTGGCCTATTGCAACAGTATCCTTTTAAAATTCAAATGTCAAATAGTTTGCGAAATGTTTTAACCCATATACGAATCGAAAAAGAATTGTTCCTATCCCTGAAATGTGTGTGGGTGCTTTATGCTTACATGACCAGTAGAGGGAACAACAGACTCATATTTATCGATCCCAGCGATGGGCGAATGCGCAGGCCTTGTCTCTGTGGATCTTTTTTTCTTTTGTCTCTGAAAAGTTAATCATAAACCAGCATGAGCAATTTAAATTAAACCAGCTTCCAATGGTTGAATTTCAGAGTAAATGTGTAATTTCTCCTCATGTCAGTATAGGCATCATTCGGGATCTATGCTCTTTTTTCACAAGATTGATTAGCGATAAACTACTAACTCTGGACCACAGACATTGTTTTTATTGAAGTGATTTTTTTTTTTTACTACAACATAATCACCTATCAGATCATTCACACAGCAGTTCCTAGTAAAAGGTGTGTAAATCCAGCGGCTCTTGTAATCGTTCTGTTTCTCTGCGCGGTGTGTGCGCTTCAGCTGCTCATGGGAAATTCCTCAACTCTGAACTATCTCTCTGTTATGTTTGCATTGTGAGGAAAAGCGAACCAACCACTACGAGGACGACATTTATGAGATCCGGGTCGCGCCTCCCTCAAAACCCTGAGTGTCACAGTAAAAAGGTTTTGATTTAATCGGCTCAGGCAGTGATTTATCTCAGTGTCCAAGATCACTGAAAGGCAAAACGGACACTGCAAGACTCCAGTTATAACGACATAAACTACAATGGATTATTCAACCAATGACAGCAAATCAACCAGCAAGAAAAAAGTGGTAGCTGTGGTGGGAGGTGGTTTGGTAAGAAGTCAAAATGGAAGTGTGAATAATGTAAACAGGCTGCTGATATTTGCTGTAATGAAAAATTGTTCATGTTGTGACAAGGTTATCTAATCTATGTGTAATCTATTAATCAAATATAAATGTAATCTATTTAAGTGTAATCTGAGCCTTAGTTTCTTGAGGTTATAGGACCATTTTTGGCTTTGCCAATTTGCTAAACTGCAGATGGCCCCATTGACTCAATAGGGTTGATGGTGAAAAAGGCAGGTCTGAGCTAACAGTATTTTGGTTGTAAACAAACAGTATCATTTTTTAAATACTTTCCTTGCAGGCCTCTTAAAGCAATATCATGTAAGGAAGAGTAAAGCCTAACAGTAATTGACACGTTAAACTACTCGGTCCTTGTTGTAGCCTACCATTGACAAAGCAAAGTGCCTTAAGGTCAATATGACTGTTTTGATCTCTTCCTTTGATATTGCTGTGCAGCAACCATGTACATTTAAAAAAAAATCAATTTCCATTTTCATCACAAGTGATAAAAATGAAAATAGATGCTGCCTGCACCATGAACTAATGCAATCAACCCTCTCTCAGGTCGGTGCCTTGAATGCCTGCTACTTTGCAAAAAGAGGTTTTCAAGTAGAGGTCTTTGAATCTCGAGAAGGTAAACACTTGATTACACAACATATAAAGTGCTTCCTCTTATTTCGAACAGCTTCACAGTAGTCCATCTATTTTTGGAAGTATGCACCGCATGCAGTCATTAGTCATTACAATGTTCCTAACAACAAAGCACAATCCCCGCTAGCAATGAGCAATTGGCCCAGAAGCTGATTGAATCGCCCCGGAATCGGGTGTCGGACTCGGCCCGGAATCACAATGAATGACTGTCCAGAATCGGCCCAAGTACATCGGGCCGACTTTGCCGGTATCTTTCCAGAATCCCTCCAGAAGCGGCCCGATGCAAATTGAAATAAATGTATACAAAATTCGCCGATTTTAGAAATTTGAAATATTACTATTCTAAATGTTATACATACAAATTATACCCATCCACAAAAAAAAACCATTTTGTGTCGGAGGAACCACCATACACCTGGTGACCATGTCAGCGTGCATGCGCCTGGCCCGCCACCCTGCGATGCAGGGTCTTAGACCGCTGAGCCACTCAGGAGGCTCCATCCACAAAGTTTTTAATGCTTATCAATTGCCTTGCACAGAGTATCAAAATACTAAAATACTACACAGGACTCTTAAAGTATTTCATTTAAACTATAATTTTATTTTTTGATCACAGAAACAATGAGAAAATAAGGAAAAATAAATAATGAAATGTTAATTACATAATGCAGCCAGATAACTCACACCGGAATCGGCCCGAACTCAATCCCCACATCCTAGCCATAAGTAATACTGCCGAAGGCGGCCCATTCTCGGGCCACATGACGTCGGCCAAGTCTGACTCTCAGCCGAGTGCCCCGACGCTCAGCCAGAATCGTCCCAGATCCACTGTGCTAGCTGGGGTGGCTTCTGTCCTGATAGCAATCAAACAGCAATCTTAACATGTATTTCAATATAAGTTATGATTGGCATATGACACTGGTTTCACAAGCATTCATCAGATGCAGTGAAATTACATTTGGATTGACTAGTAGCTTGTGTATGTTAGACTTGAGTATCATCATACCTGAATGTTTGATCTCTCCATCTCTGATCCTGACCAGATATCCGCCAAGCCAAAATAGTCAAGGGAAGAAGCATCAATCTAGCTCTATCTCACAGGGGTCGCCAGGCATTGAAACAAGTGGGAATGGAAGACACGGTATGTTGATCTGTTTTGTCCTTCTTGGCTACCACTGTGGGAAATTTAATTCCTAGTCTCAACAGCACGTATGCAATGAAAAATGAACCAGGCAGTTGCTCTTTGTTGTTATCGTACAGTATTCGTAATGATGAAATATTCAAAGTGCCCATGCCCCCTGGGAAGAGAGCCTGGGCTTTGCCAGCTTTTCAAGTAAACCTTCAAGGGCAGTCATGATGAGGACAGAATGAACTTAGGTAGCCCATATTTAGAGCCAAGAATATCCACTTTCCTGAACTATGGCCGAACGGATAGATGTGTTTTAAATGTTTTGCCAATTGTTGTTGCTAGAGAACTATAATGGCGCCAGAGGAGATGGCTGATGTTTGACGGGCTCCAAACCAACTGTGCTATTTTGTTTGGTTTTTCGCGTTGTTTGTAACTTATTTTGCAACTTATTTTGTACATAATGTTGCTGCTACCATCTCTTATGACCAAAAATAACTTCTGGACATCAGAACAGCAATTACTCACCTCAAACAGGACAAAGATTTTTTCTTTAATGAGTCTGATGTAAAGGATATACTGCTTTATCGGGAACGGGCCCAAATCCCCGTCATTTGCATGAAGAAAAGACGGAGAAAAAGGGGTTAGGCTGCCTTCTGAGAATTTGTAGGCGAGTGAATGAACCTCCACTGCCATCTTTTCTATTAGCCAACGTGCAATCTTTGGAAAATGAAATTAATGATATACGATCAAGACCATCCTACCAACGGGACATTAAAAACTGTAATATCTTATGTTTCACCGAGTCGTGGCTGAACGACGACACGGATAATATAGACCTGGCGGGATTTTCCATGCATCGGCAGGACAGAGAAGCTACGTTTGGTAAGACGAGGAATTTGGGTGTATGTCTATTTGTCAATAACAACTGGTGCGCAATGTAGACCACACTATCTACCAAGAGAGTTCTCATCCATATTATTCGTAGCCGTCTATTTATTCGTAGCTGTCTATTTATCCATCACAAACCAATGCTGACACTAAGACCGCACTCAACAAGCTGTATAAGACAATAAGCAAACAAGAAAATGCTCATCCAGAAGCGGTGCCCCTAGTTGCCGGGGACTTTAATACTTAAATCCATTTTACCTCATTTCTACCAGCATGTCACATGTGCAACCAGAGGGAAAAAAACATAGACCACCTTTACTCCACATACAGAGATGCATTCAAAGCTCTCCCTCACCTACCATTTGGCAAATCTGAACATAATTCTATCCTCCTGATTCCTGCTTACAAGCGAAAACTAAAGCAGGAAGTACCAGTGACTCGCTCAATACGGAAGTGGTCAGATGACGCGGATGCTACGCTACAGGACTGTTTTGCTAGCACAGACTGGAATATGTTCCGGGATTCATCCAATGGCATTGAGGAGTATACCACCTCAGTCATCGGCTTCATCAATAAGTGCATCGACGATGTCGTCCCCACAGTGACCATATGTACATATCCCAACCAGAAGCCATGGATTACAGGCAACACCGGCATCAAGCTAACGGTTAGAGCTGCCGCTTTCAAGGAGCGGGACGCTTATAAGAAATCCCTCCATGCCCTCAGACGAACCATCAAACAAGCAAAGCGTCAATGCAGGATTAAGACTGAATCCTACTACACTGGCACTGACGCTCATCGGATGTGGCAGGGCTTGAAAACTATTAAGGACTACAAAGGGAAACCCAGACGTGAGCTGCCTAGTGACGCGAGCTTATCAGACAAGCTAAATGCCTTTTATGCTCGCTTCGAGGCAAGCAACACTGAAGCATACATGAGAGCACCAGCTGTCCTGGACGACTGTGAGATAACCAACTGGCAAGTGTCTTCACTGACCTATTCAACCTCTCCCTGACCGAGTCTGTAACACCTACATGTTTCAAGCAGACCACCATAGTCCCTGTGCCCAAGGAAGCGAAGGTAACCTGCCTAAATTATTACCACCCTATAGCACTCATGTTGGTAGGAAAGGTTGGTCATGGCTCACATCAACAGCATCATCCCGGATATCCTAGACCCACTCCAATTCGCATACCGCCCCAACAAATCCGCAGTCTCAATCGCACTCCACACTGGGGGCAAGCTTCCTGCCATCCAGGACCTAAATACCAGGTTATGTCAATGGAAAGTCCCCCAAAAATTGTCAAAGACTCCAGTCACCCATAGACAGTTCTCTCTGCTACCGTATGGCAAGAGGCTCCTTAACAGCTTCTACCCCCAAGCCATAAGACTGCTGAACAATTAATCAAATGGCCACCTGGACAATTTACATTGACCCCCCCCACACACACTCACTGTTTATTATCTACAATATGCTGTCACTTTACCCCTAACTACAAATTACTTCAACTAACCTGTATCCATGCAAATTGACTCGGTACCGGTACCCCCAGTGTATATAGCCTCGTTAATGTTATTGTTTCTTTTTATGATTTTTTACTTTAGTTTATTTGGTAAATATTTTCTTAACTCTTTCTTGAACTGCATTGTTGGTTAAGGGATGGTTTTGGCGCATGTGACGAAGTTTGATTTGATTTAGTGCTGGATTCCTTTTTCAATATGCATGTCTTCATCATGTCATCATGTTATTACACATGTTATACACTGACAATGTAATTCCATGAGCAGATCTGACCAGTTTGATTTCTTCTCTAGATTGTCTCCAAAGGAATCCCCATGCATTCCAGAATGATCCACTCCTTGAATGGGACACAGTCCCCCATTCCTTATGGCAAGAAAGGACAGGTAACTCTGCTGCTGCAACGCCTAGACACACCACACTGTAACTCCCATTCGATAGATTAAGAATTAATTCTGCACGGAAGACAAAGTATGACCATTACCTTGTAGCACAGTAGTCTGTCAGCCTTTTGTATTATTTATGTATAATTACAGTTTCTTAAATACATCATTGAGTACGGTTCCATGCACAAAATGATACGATTATTATGAATAGTCAGATTAATATAATAGTTTGATTTAAAACGTTTACATGCTTTGCAAGAAGAACGATTCCCCTAATAATCCTGTTTACATGGACACATCTGAAATCAGACTACACGATGGGACTTGGATAAATGTAGAAAATCAGCAATCAAAACACACGTTCTAACACAGCGACCATGTTATTTTTGTGAAAACTATTTGATTCTGAGTTCGGACATATAAAGTTTGTATGTGTTAGTATAATTTAATTATGACAATGTGCTTTCATCAATTGAAAGCCCTTAATCTATTTTATGAGAATTTGTAAGATTTCTTGTTTGCATAAAATAGACGCAGACCAGTCTTTAAATAATAGGTAATATAATTTATTCTCGGAGCGCTCTACCACTTAACCTCTTACCTCTACCTGGGACGCTTGCGTCCCAACTAGAGCTCTGGAAATGCAAATGCGCTACGCTAAATGCTAATAGTATTAGTTAAAACTCAAAAGTTCATTAAAATACACATGCAGGGTATCAAATTAAAGCTACACTCGTTGTGAATCCAGGCAACAAGTCAGATTTTTAAAATGCTTTTCGGCGACAGCATGAGAAGCTATTATCTGATAGCATGCACCAATACACTACAACAGAAAAGCACAGCAGGGGACGTAAACAAAATAATTAGCATTTCGGCGTTACACAAACCGCACAATAAAATAGAAAACAGTCATTACCTTTCACCATCTTCTTTGTTGGCACTCCTAGATGTCCCATAAACACTATTGGGTCTTTATTTAGATTAAATCGGACCATATAAAGCCAAGATATCGTTATATGTAGACTGTGTGATAAACGAAAAAAACAGCGATTTCACAACGTAACGTCATTTTTTTAAATTCAAAAAGTAGACGATAAACTTTCACAAAACACTTCGAAATACGTTTGTAATGCTACTTTAGGTATTAGTAAACGTTAATAAGCGATAAAAATCATCCGTAGGCGATGTAGATATCATTAGCTGTCGTCTTGGAAAAAATTTCAGGAGAGAGCTCTTCCGGAATGATCTGGGCGGAGACCGGAGGTAAGCGGTGCCCCTCTTTCGGTTCAACCAAGAATCAAAGATGATTAAATTCACAAGATACTCGACAACATGGGGATGCTGTGGGAGTTGAATGCTCGGTCTTATCTAATTCGGCTCACTGTTAACAATTGCGGTAGTGGCGCAAGGATATTTATTTCCATTTTCTGTGATCAGGTTTTCCTGCGCTTTCCGATGTAACGCACGTTATGTAATAGCCACAGTCGTGATTTAACCAGTTTTAAAAACGTCCGAGGGTTTCCTATACACACATTCTAACCATATGAACGTACTATATTCCTGGCATGAGTAGCAGGGCGCTGAAATGTTGCGCGATTTTTAACAAAATGTTCAAAAAAGTAGAGGGTCGACTGAAGAGGTTAAATACATGCATCAGTTTATATACAGATCATGCCGTCATTTCACTGCCTTAACCGAATCCCCTCCTCTCGACTGGGACAAAGTAAGGTGAAAAGTTCATTCTAACTTACTAACACACTCCCAGATAACTTTTGACCCCTCAACATTATCGATCACCACTGAACTTAGGAATGCACTCACTGCCTTATCTAAAAACCCCAGAGCTAAGTTTCAGTTGGGTCAACCATAGGCTGACGACCGTATGTGTTTACACAGTCCACAACCCATTTGTTCCGGCCTAGTTGGACACCATGTTCATTAACTTGTCCTGTCACACAATTCCTTCTTATGAACTCATATTGTCTATTACTTATATAACAGAGTATAAGTTTACCTAGATACAATTCTATTTCAAATGGGGATATTGTTTATTCATTTATCCATAATAAATCCATAATAAATTCAACAGTATGTGAAAACTAATTCTAAGATGCATACTTAGAAATGGCTTGCGCTTCCTTCATTCTTGAATTGGAGTGGCATTTGCGTCCCTTGCCTTTGCAACCATAAAAATCATGGTTGCAAAGGCAAGAGATGCAAATGTCACTTCACCACTTTAGCAGACTTTCATCATAGAAAGTGCATTGAGACACAAGCAAAGGTCAATGGCCTCAGATTTACTGAATCAACAGGACCTCTTCCATCCCAAAGGGACTCTGTTAATCATTACACTTCTTTGCAACAAGGAGCAAAGGGAATGAGGTTTGTGTGATTCATCATCTCAAAAATCCCCTAAACAAAGCAGGCCTTTATTTAAAGAATACTTGATTTAATTTAATTTCAAATTAACACCTATTTTACAGTACCAGTCAAAAGTTTTGACTCATCTTCTCATTCCAGGGTTTTTCTTTATTTTTACTATTTTCTACATTGCAGAATAATAGTGAAGACATCAACTATGAAATAACATATGGAATCACGTAGTAACCAAAACAGTGTTAAACAAATCAACAAGTATTTTAGTGTCACGCCTTGGTCATGTATCGCTATTTCCTTTATTAAAGCACATGAGTAACCTACACGCTGCATTTCGGTCCGACTCTCTTTCTACAAACGAAGAACGCCGTTACATTTAGATTCTTCGAAGTAGCCACCTTTTGCCTTGATGACAGATTTGCAAACTCTTGGCATTCTCTTAACCAGCTTGACTTGGAAAAAAAAGGACACTTCCAATGGATGTTCCGCTAAATCAATTATCACATCCACTCAACACTTCAAAAGATGATTTGAACCAAAGCTTACTCTAGCTATCAAGTCAGTAATTCTTACTAGACAATAGACAGACTCCCCGATCCCACTCACATTTCAGTCACTGAATGTTTCAAGACTCCCGAGCATTGCTTCTAAATGTATTTGAAATGTATTCATTGTTGACACAAGTATTTCTTTGTATAAAAAAGTGGTAGTGTCCGTGTTACAGCGTCACATTATTCTGTGTAGTTGAGAGGTAATGTAACAGCCTGTTCTCTTTTCAGCACATCCTGTCTATCGACAGAGCCAACCTCAACAAAGAAATGTTGTCAGGTAGGAGAATGAAAATCCTTATTCCCATAATGCCTGAGGGGTGTACTTCGATTGAAGAAAAATCTACTCTGGGTTTTCTAAAGCTTGCCAGCTTCAGTTAGATTCACATTCCAGTTTAGGCTTCATCCATACTACAACAGTGGCTATTTGCTTGTCCGCCTGCCGATAACTCTAGTAGGCTTGGAACTGCGCCTGGATGTCGCACATACCTAGTCGAACGCCAGCTGGATGTCGCACATACCTAGTCGAACGCCAGACTCTTCATTGAGGCAATTCTGAAACATCTATCTATGGGCGAGTCAGTGCCACATTTGTAATTTGTGCAGAAATCAAAATGAAAGAAAAGTTAGCTTGCAAATTCAGCAGGCTATGGTGTTAAATAGGCTTGTTGAAGTGCGTCTTTATTGTATTACTTATTGTTTAATAATAATAATGATATTAAGTTATTCACAAGTTTTATGTGCATGAAGTTTCAAATGCATTATGTAACATTATGTAACATTATAATTTTTTGACACACAACAACACATTTGATTAATAAAATATTTTATCAGTCGTCGTCGTCAAATGAAGGGGATGATGACGCAATCTTTGCGAGACGGAGGAATCTGATTTCATTGGTCTAAGTTAGCCTGCCCGGGAGCATGTTAGTGCTGAAGGATTCGTTGCCATAGAAATTTACCTGGCTAAAAGGTGAGCCATTTTCGTGGTACAGGTTATCCAGAGTTGAACTCAGAGTTGACCGAAAGTTACCTCGCTAACTATGTATAGGGCTCTGGAGAGCTCATCAGATTCTCAATATTGTATGTGCTTATTGAAATGCAGTATGCTTATCCACTCATCTTGAATGGCAAATAGGTTAATCTTGTATTATCTGCCTGATGTCAATCTGCCATTTCTACAATAAAATAATATGGATTATTAAGATGAATATGAATAGTTTCTCTCGCCTGATTACCGACAACGATGAGACGGCCTATAGGGAGGTCAGAAAACTGGCAGTGTGGTGCCAGGACAACAACCTCTCCCTCAATGTGAGCAAGACAAAGGAGGTGATCGTGGACTACAGGAAAGGGCGCGCCGACCAGGCCCCTATTAACATTGACGGGGCTGTAGTGGAGAGGGTCGAGAGTTTCAAGTTCCTTGGTGTCCACATCACCAACGAACTATCATGTCCAAACATACCAAGACAGTCGTGAAGAGGGCATGACAAAACCTTTTCCCCCTCAGGAGACTGAAACATTTTGGCATGGGGCCCCAAATCCTCAAAAGGTTCTACAGCTGCACCATCAAGAGCATCCTGACCGGTTGCATCACCGCCTGGTATGGCATCTGATCGTAAAGCACTAAAGACGGTAGTGCGAATGGCCCAGTACATCACTGGGGCCAAGCTTCCTGCCATCCAGGACCTATATAATAAGCGGTGTCAGAGGAAAGCCCCAGTCACCCAATTTTTTGACTGTTTTCTCTGCTACCACACGGTAACTGGAGCGCCAAGTCTAGGATTAAAAGGCTTCTCAACAGCTTCTACCCCCAATTCATAAAAATCGCCACCGGACAATTTACATTGACCCCGCCCACCCCCACCTTCATGTACAGATTACCTCAACTAGCCTGTACCCCTGCACACTGACTCGGTACCGGTGCCACCTGTATATAGCCTCGTCATTGTTCTCTTATTGTGTTACTTTTTATTATTACTTTTCATTTTAGCCTACTTGGTAAATATTTTCTTCTTCTTGAACTGCACTGTTGGTTAAGTAAGTAATCATTTCACGGTAAAGTATACAGTTGTATTTGGCGCTTGTGGCAAATAAAGTTTGATTTGATTTGCTTGTTAAAAGTACTGTCTTAAAACAAGTTGTAAAGTCTAAGGTTAAATAGAGACGTGTCTCTTTCTTTCCACTTAACCACTGACATTTAAAAAATATTTTTTTATACAATCTACAATATATAGATTTCCCCTGGGTTTAACGTATTTTCATGGTTCTCATTAAAGTGCATGAAGACTTAGATGTTAAATACTGTACAATTTAAATACTTTCCCCCAATTCCCCCTTTCTCCAAAAAAACGTGTAAATATTGGACTATAAATTGTGCCTTCCTGTGTTATGCTAAAAAAAATATTATATTCTACTGAGCCATTTTCTTTGTATTCTTATATTGTAATATTTCTTATTGTTGTCGAGAACGAGAACGAACATTAGAGAACGAACATTGAAGTAAGAATTTAGTTAAACTCCAATCAAATTTTACTTGTCACATACACATGGTAACAGATGTTAATGTGAGTGTAGTGAAATGCTTGTGCTTCTCGTTCCGACCAAGCAGTAATATCTAATAAGTAATCTAACCTAACAATTTCACAACAACTACCTTATTTATACACACAAGCCATTGAATTGAGCCATTGAATTGCGACTCTACTTTGTCTCTATACTGATGCTTAGCTTGTTTGATTACCTTGTGGAGGGAATAGCTACACTGTTTGCATTCGGTCATGTTTCCGGTCACCTTGCCCTGATTAGAAACAGTGGTTCGCGCTTTCAGTTTTGCGTGAATGCTGCGATCAATCCACAGTGTTGGACGGTGTATACCATGTTTATCCTGTACAACAAATAATCTTGAAATGTAAGGTATTTTTTGAGGCCTAAAAATATGTTAAATGAAGCTCCACAGCCTTGGGGGTAGAGATAATAGGTTAGTGAGAGCATGATTCGTCTGACTAATGAGACACATAGCGGTTTCTCTTATGGGTTTTCTAATAGTCCATAGTATTTTGGCCATATACCACATCCCCTCGTGCCTTATTGCTTAAAGGTAGTCAATTCTTGCCCCCCTCCCCTTTTTTGGGGTTTTGCCCAATGTTTGCTGTGTCATGTAAGTCTGTTTTTGTAATGTGTTATTCTGTAACTGCAGCGGCAGAGACGTATTCAAACACAAAGCTGAACTTCGCCCACAAACTACTCAACTGGAACACTGAAACAGGAGCGATGACCTTTCTCAGGTAAATAGTTAATAATCACACGGACACACACACACACACACACACACACACACACACTCACATTCTCTCTCTCTATATGTCTCCCTCTCTTTCTAAAGTGCTCTCTAAAGTTGCCTTGCTCTTGTTTTATTGTTTTTGGTTGGACTTTGTTCCTGCATTTAATTGCATGTGGCCTAGTGTGTGTCCAACACCATATGTGTCATAGGGTCATAATATACATGTTGCTTTTAAGCCTCTATGCATAACTTTTTTTATTGGTCTGAAATTGGGGGGCCTTGAGGTAATTGTGTCATACAATTTACAACCAAATTAGCAGTAAAACCTCCCTACCGCTGTGAGAATTAGCACTGCCGCACAGTGAATGATTAATTTAGGGCTTATTCACTAACATTCTACCTATTTAAAATTAATTATAAACTGACAACTTTATTGACATTGAAGTTTTTAAATGATCACATTTAATTCAATGATGTTGGTGGTACTGTATGGTGTGTCTTAGGGCTGATGGTGCAAAGGAGGAGATCCAGGCAGACTTGATTGTGGGGTGTGATGGAGCATTCTCTGCCATTCGGAAACAGTTCCTCCGTCAGAGCCGTTTCAACTTCAGTCAGACCTACATCCCCCATGGGTACCTGGAGCTCACCATGCCCCCCATCAATGGAGAGGTTGGTCCTCTGATGCTCAGAACATGGCACAGGATCAGATCAGGGGCCATATTCAAAAACAGTTTCGGAGTAGCAGTGCTAGGATCAGTTTAGCCTTTTAGATAATAATGAATACAATTATATGGACAGAGGGGACCTGATCCTAGATCAGCACTCCTACTCTAAGTAATTTTTTTGAATACAGCCCATGTTTCAAATAGTTTTAAATGTTCTTTCAAATACTTAAGCTACGCTTCAATGAGCTTTACTGGTGCAATGGAGCCAATGCTATAGTCCCAAAAGCGTATACCCACCCATCCGCCACACCAGTCAGGCTCAATCAAACACTAAAAGTATTTGAAATGAAATACTATTTGAACCGATATGTTTTTATAGTTCATTGTATCAACAGGAAAAAGTCTCTGCACACTACCAGTCAGATGCACGTTTATTTTAATAACTTATCTTTCTGTCAGTCAACCTTCATCAGAGAATGTTCATTGTATCAGCATAGTATTTCATAGGGTATCAGGTGTCATCTCGTTTGTTGATCAACTTTTGGTTAATGCAATGCTACTGTGTCTGTTGTGTATAATGCCGTCATTTCTTTTACTTTGCTCCCAGTTTGCCATGAAGCCTAATTATCTGCACCTATGGCCACGCAACACATTCATGATGATTGCTCTGCCCAACTTGGTGAGTATAAATGGAACTCCGTGTTTGTTTACCCTCTTCTACATACTCTCAACTTCATTTAACTAGGCAAGTCAGTTAAGAACAAATTCTTATTTTCAATGACGGCCTAGGAACAGTGAGTTCAGGGGCAGAATAACAGATAACCTTGTCAGCTTCGGGGATATGAACTTGCAACCTTTCGGTTACTAGTCCAACGCTCTAACCACTAGGCTACTCTGCCGCCCCATTATCATGTGCTCTTGTGAAGTGAATACAGTATAAGAAAATGTCTCTAAAGAGATATAGTGCTTTTAATTAGTCTTGCCCCATCGCTGCAACTCCCCTACGGACTCGGGAGAGGCGAAGGTCGAGAGCAATGCGTCTTCCAAAACACGACCCTGCTTCTTGACACACTGCTCGCTTAACTCAGAATCCAGCCGCACCCAGAATCCAGCCGCACAGAAGACGCTAGAGTGCGATGGGACAAGGACACCGCGGCCAAACTCTCCCCTAACCCGGACGACGCTGGGCTAATTGTACTTCGCCTCATGGGTCTCCCGGTTGTGGCCATCGAACCCGGATCTGTAGTGACGCCTCAAGCACTGCGATGCAGTGCCTTAGATCCCTGCGCCACTCAGGAGGCCTCATACTGCTTTTTATTTAACCCCTTACAAACAGGCCCATTTTAACAACATTCTTGTCTGCATGTGCCGTGCACATTAGTGCAGATGTGGGTGGGTGTATATTTTAATAAATCCATTGAATATAAATCCATTATTTCATTTAAGCCGGGTGTTACACGACTTTCAAAGTCCTAACATCACTGAGCCTCTCACATTAAACAACTGTCTTTCGTGTATTTTTTTATATATTTTTTTACTTGCCATTGGTGCGTGGTGCACGCACTTAACAATGTGGCACAGACGGTGCGTCACACACTACAAGATTCTTCAGGAAACAATGATGTAATGATGTGATTAGATTTAACGTAGCTACAATGAGCTGTGGCTCAAAGCAGCCTCGTTTTCAGTCAGACATTCACGCTTGCCATACAAGAGTTCAAATATAGCCAACATTTTGAAATGAATAACATTGCTTGTGAACTTCAGAGCTGTAATGATTTAACACGTTGTCTTTGGTTAAAGGCAAGTATGGCTCCTGCTCGAGATTCTACACATTCTGGGGGATGTGAAACAACGTCATCTCACTGGCTTCTTCTTGGCAAGCTCTCATTGGCTATTGCTGATAACTATTCTCAAAACTTGTTGTTGCACATCTCACACTACAAGAGCATTGCAGATTTTGTGCAGATTTTGAGCATTGCAGACATGTTTGAAAATATCGGGACGTCTGCGACTGCTCAAAGATTAGCTCACTAGCCCTCAGATTGCATCTCTGACCCGCTCACATTAAATGCGCGTCGGTGACGGCCGGGTACCCCGAGTAGGCAACGACACAGGGATTTTTTTCTACCATCTCAAAAGCTTGTCTGGGACAGCAAAATCATTGTGTACACCCAACTTTTTGGCAGGTCCTAATAAACATTACAAGACTAATAAAACATAGAATTGTATATTGTTAGTTTAATTATGTTACGTCCAAATTAATGGATGTAACACTATTTTGTTCATTAAACAGACAAGACACACCTACCCGATCGTAGTCAACACATATATTTTGTTGTAAGAATATAATTAAATATATCAGAATAAAATACAAATAATATTCTTCCCCACTCAACTTGTGTCATGGAAATGTGTGGAGCCAAGTCCAAGCCTCATCTCTTTCTAACCCACTCCTGTTTGTTAGGGAGCAGGCATAGGGTCTTACATTGAGAGTGTCTTCATCATGATTCCAAAAGAAAATAATAGCAATCCTATTTTCAAAAGCATGTGGATCTTGTGTTCATTTTTCACAACCTCCGCAGGCTTTTGGAGTTGCCTATATGCAATCAAGCAAAATAAGAGGCCTACACTTGATTTGGGCTACATTATGGAATGCTAAATGTTTCTGATCAGTGATAGATGAGCAAATGAATAGATGAGCTATACCACCTCCACTTATTTGACCAGCGGGAAACCAGTTAACCAAATAGCCTATGCAGATGGGGGTTCAGTCAATCAAAATCACATTGATTGAGACAAGTCAGTGAAGTCACATTCATTGATTTATCAAGACGAGTCCCCACGCTTGTTTCAAAGCAGCATGATGGTGCTGTCCCAATCAAAACAGTGCTGAAATGTTCATCTAGTTGACCACATACGGTTATTCCAATAAATGGATGACTTTGGCAGTTTCAGTAAGCTACAATTTGATTTGAGCCTTCAATTGCATTAGCCTACTCTATTCCAATATTTGAATCATTGTCACGCCCTGACCTTAGAGATCCTTGTTATTCTCTATGTTTGGTTAGGTCAGGGTGTGATTTGGGTGGGCATTCTATGTTCTCTATTTCTTTGTGTTTGGCCGAGTGTGGTTCCAAATCAGAGGCAGCTGTCTTTCATTGTCCCTGATTGGGGATCATACTTAGGCAGCCCTTTTTCCCCTCCTTCAGTGTGGGAGCTTGTCTTTGTTTGAGTGCATGTAGTTTGCACGGTGAAGCGGTTTCATTCGTTGTATTGGTTTTCTTGGTGGCACATTTAAATAAAATAATTTACGCCTACCACGCTGCACCTTGGTCTCCTTCCGACGACAAACGTTACAATCATTCAGTGGATATTTCTTTATGGATCCAGTTGTGGTTAAGAAAACAGTGCATACTTAGAGGTGGGCTATGCAAAGAGATTGGAGAAGTGACATGCCTCGCAAAGTTTAGAACTGGCAGGAGGATGGTTAACTGGCGCTGCCTAGTGACCATCAACAATGACGCCTTAGCATTGTGGCTCCGTTTACCAAAACTATTTACCAAATGTATATGTCACATTGCAAAACTGGCTAATCACCTGTAGGAGGTCACAGTGTAAACAGGGATATTTGACCCTTGACCTCTGAACATCATTAATCATTAATCCAAGATGGCGTAGCAGTCCGACGTCTTTGTCCTGTCGTGTCCCTTGTATATATCGTTTTACATATTTTTCGGCGCATATCTTTTAAAATATTTAGCTAAACCTCAACATCTAAATACTCTCCTGCAACCCGCCTCACCCAATGTGGCGTGGATCTGCTTTTTTTTCCTAAAGTATTTATATTTACTTTGGATCTGGAATCCCTCAACTGAAGCTAGCCAGCTAACTACCAGATATCAGTCAGCAAACCATTGCCAGCGGTCATCAGCTAACCTTCAGCTCGGAAAGCTCTCGCCAGTTCGAACAACGTGACTCTAACCAGAGCATAACGGACCTGTTATTTTTATCCCCGGATTCCTACCGCAAACTGAACATTTTCATCTGGATCTTCACAACTAGCTAACCGCAATCCCGGATGACTACTCCTGGCTAGCGTTTCCATCCCAGAGCAAGCACCAATTTAGCTTGAAGCTAGCCCGGCCAGGGCTCCTGTGCTACCACCGAAGCATACTCCTGGGCTACAATATCGGCCTGCTAGCTACCTAGAGCAACTTGGAACCCTACTAATTCCACGACTGGTCTTTCGACATCACCGCACGAAGAGGCAAAAACAGACTTACCCCCATCGCGACGTCACCCCCCCAAAGGCTAACTTTCTAGCCCCTGCTATCTGCTTGCTTGCTAACCCGGTCTGCTAACTGCTAAACTGCCGGGCCCTGGTCTGCTAACTGCTAGCTTGCCTGCCCGGTCTGCTAACTGCTAGCCCTTGCTAACTGCTTGCTTGCTAACTCGGTCTGCTAACTGCTAGCTTGCCTGCCCGGTCTGCTAACTGCTAGCCCTTGCTAACTGCTTGCTTGCTAACCCGGTCTGCTAACTGCTAGCTTGCCCTGGTCTACTAACTGCTAGCCCATGCTAACTGCTTGCTTGCTAACCCGGCCTGCTAACTGGTAGCTTGCCCTGGTCTACTAGCTGCTGGCTTGTTTAGCTCCGGCCTACTAACTGTTAGCTTGTTAGCCTGCTAACTGTCTGAAATCGCCGTGTCCCCAGCCAGCCCAACCACTCACTGGACCCATATGTTCACATGGCTATGCATGCCTCTCTCTAATATCAATATGCCTTGTCCATTACTGTCCCGGTTAGTGATTACTGTCTTATTTCACTGTAGAGCCTCTAGCCCTGCTCAATATGCCTTAACCAACCATGTTGTTCCACCTCCTACATATGCGATGACATCACCTGGTTTAAACATCTCTAGAGACTATATCTCTCTCTTCATTACTCAATGGCTAGGTTTACCTCCAATGTACTCACATCCTACCTTACCTTTGTCTGTACACTATGCCTTGAATCTATGCTATCGTGCCCAGAAACCTGCTCCTTTTACTCTCTGTTCTGAACGTTCTAGACGGCCAGTTCGTATAGTCTTTAGTCGTACCTTTATCCTACTTCTCCTCTGTTCCTCTGGTGATGTGGAGGTTAATCCAGGTCCTGCAGTGCCTAGCTCCACTTCCACCCCCAGGTGCTCTCATTTGTTGACTTCTGTAAACCTAAAAGCCTTGGTTTCATGCCCATGTTAACATTAGAAGCCTACTCCCTAAGTTTGTTTTACTCACTGCTTTAGCACACTCTGCCAACCCAGATGTCTTAGCCGTGTCTGAATCCTGGCTTAGGAAAACCACCAAAAACCCTGAAATCTCCATTGCTAACTATAACGTTTTCCGCCAAGATAGAACTGCCAAAGGGGGCGGTGTTGCAATCTACTGCAAAGATAGAAAGTAATACAGAACTCTGCAGGCTAAGTCTGTACCCAAACAAATTCACCTTTCCAGAAACAAGTCTCTCACTGTTGCCGCTTGCTATAGACCTCCCTCTGCCCCCAGCTGTGTCCTCGATACTATATGTGAACTGATTGCCCCCCATGTATTTTCTGAGCTCGTGCTACTAGGTGACCTAACCTGGGACATGCTTAACACCCCGGCCATCCTACAAACTAAGCTTGATGCCCTCAATCTCACACAAATAATCAATGAACCTACCAGGTACAACCCCAAATCAGTAAACACGGGCACCCTCATAGATGTCCTCCTAACTAATTCGCCCTCCAAATACACCTCTGCTGTTTTCAGTCAAGATCTCAGCGATCACTGCCTCATTGCCTGCATCCGTAACGGGTCTGCGACCAAACGACCACCCCTCATCACTGTCAAACGCTCCCTGAAACACTTCTGCGAGCAGGCCTTTCTAATCGACCTGGCTGGGGTATCCTGGAATGACATTGACCTCATCCTGTCAGTAGATGATGCCTGGCTGTTCTTTAAAAGTGCCTTCCTCACCATCTTAAATAAGCATGCCCCTCTCAAAAAATGTAGAACTAGGAATAGATTAAGTCCTTGGTTCACACCAGACCTGTCTGCCCTTGACCAGCACAAAAACATCCTGTGGCATTCTGCATTAGCATCGAATAGCCCCCGTGATATGCAACTTTTCAGGGAAGTTAGGAACAAATATACACAGGCAGTTAGAAAAGCTAAAGCAAGCTTTTTCAAACAGAAATTTGCATCCTGTAATACTAACTCAAAAAAGTTCTGGGACACTGTAAAGTCCATGGAGGATAAGAGCACTTCCTCCCAGCTGCCCACTGCTCTGAGGCTAGGAAACATTGTCACCACTGATAAATCCACTATAATTGAGAATTTCAATAAGCATTCCTCTACGGCCTGCCATGCTTTCCACATGGCTACCCCTACCCCGGTCAACTGCCCGGCACCCTCCACAGCAACCCGCCAAAGCCCCCACTATTTCTCCTTTACCCAAATCCAGATAGCCGATGTTCTGAAAGAGCTGCAAAATCTGGACCCCTACAGATCAGCCGGGCTAGACAATCTGGACCTTCTCTTTCTAAAAATGATCTGCCGAAATTGTTGCAACCCCTATTACTAGCCTGTTCAACCTCTCTTTCGTATCGTCTGAGATTCCCAAAGATTGGAAAGCTGCCGCGGTCATCCCCCTCTTCAAAGGGGGTGACACTCTAGACCCAAACTGCTACAGACGTATATCTATCCTACCCTGTCTTTCTAAGGTCTTCGAAAGCCAAGTTAACAAACAGATTACTGACCATTTCGAATCCCACCATACCTTCTCCGCTATGCAATCTGGTTTCAGAGCTGGTCATGGGTGCACCTCAGCCATGCTCAAGGTTCTAAACGACATCATAACCACCATCGATAAGAGACATTACTGTGCAGCCGCCTTCATCGACCTGGCCAAGGCTTTCGACTCTGCCAATCACAACATTCTTATTGGCAGACTCGACAGCCTTGGTTTCTCAAATGATTGCCTCGCCTGGTTTACCAACTACTTCTCTGATAGAGTTCAGTGTGTCAAATCGGAGGGCCTGTTGTCTGGACCTCTGGCAGTCTCTATGGGTGTGCCACAGGGTTAAATTCTTGGGCCGACTCCCTTTTCTGTATACATCAATGATGTTGCTCTTGCTGCTGGTGATTCTCTGATCCACCTCTACGCAGACGACACCATTTTGTATACTTCTGGCCCTTCCTTGTGTTAACTAACCTCCAGACGAGCTTCAATGCCATACAACTCTCCTTCCGTGGCCTCCAACTGCTCTTGAACGCAAGTAAAACTAAATGCATGCTTTTCAATCGATCGCTGCCCGCACCTGCTCACCCGTCCAGCATCACTACTCTGGACGGCTCTGACTTAGAATATGTGGACAACTACAAATACCTGGGTGTCTGGTTAGACTGTAAACTCTCCATCCAGACTCACATTAAGTATCTCCAATCCAAAATTAAATCTAGAATCGGCTTCCTATATCGCAACAAAGCATCCTTCACTCATGCTGCCAAACATACCCTCGTAAAACTGACCATCCTACCGATCTTCGACTTCGGTGATGTCATCTATAAAATAGCCTCCAACACTCTACTCAACAAACTGGATGCAGTCTATCACAGTGCCATCCGTTTTGTCACCAAAGCCCCATACACTACCCACCATTGCGACCTGTACACTCTCGTTGGTTGGACCTCGCTTCATACTCGTCGCCAAACCCACTGGCTACAGGTTATCTACAAGTCTCTGCTAGGTAAAGCCCCGCCTTATCTCAGCTCACTGGTCACCATAGCAGCACCCACTCGTACCACGCGCTCCAGCAGGTATATCTCACTGGTCACCCCTAGTGAGGGAGACTCACATCTCCCTCACTATCTTTAAGCACCAGCTGTCAGAGCCATTTACAGATCACTGCACCTGTACTTAGCCTATCTGTAAACAGCCCATCTATCTACCTACCTCATCCCCATACTGGTATTTATTTATTTATTTTGCTTCTTTGCACCCCAGTATCTCTACCTGCATATTCATCTTCTGCCGATCTACCATTCCAGTGTTTAATTGCTATATTGTAATTACTTCGCCACCATGGCCTATTTATTTCCTTAACTTACCTCATTTGCACTCACTGTATATAAACTTTTATTTTTATTTTATTCTACTGTATTATTGACTGTATGTTTTGTTTATTCCATGTGCAACTCTGTTGTTGTATGTGTCGAATTGCTACGCTTTATCTTGGCCAGGTCGCAGTTGCAAATGAGAACTTGTTCTCAACTAGCCTACCTGGTTAAATAAAGGTGAAATAAAAAATCATTCTCCTGGTCCAGATCTATACATTCACTTTATCTCAAATAAACTTTTAGCCACTAAACTTTTTCACCAACATCTTCACTTCTCAATTACTCTGGGTCCCACAGGTCGAGCCCTACTTTTTAACAGAGGTGAACGCTCCAACAAAATGTCAGCAAAGCATTTATAGCAGATAGGCAGTAATCCCACCTCTCAGCCACCACCGCTGCTACTATTAATACCATTATTAAAGTTCTGGCCTATTCAGCGAAAGAGGAACAGCTGTTCTGTTTGAGTGTAGCCAGGTTAATGCACCTAATTCAAGGGTACATTCGCACTGTCACTCAGTACAGCTCAAGGGTGCATTGGGAGGATGGTGAAAAATGCACTGCATTGCAAAAATGCATTGCATTGCCGCCAAGGTAGCGACACCCCTAGGACTTCTAGGATAGGCTGGCCTGCTAACGCACCCACCATTGCCATCCCGCTGCGCCACATCCATCAGTTCATGTGAAGCATCCATTTGTTAGGCTTACTGCATTAATCTCCATACTGTTTGTTCTCAGGACAAGACTTTCACCTGCACACTCTTCATGCCGTTTGACGAGTTTGAAAATGTCACCACGGGCGACCAGGTCATTGAGTTCTTCCTGAAATACTTTCCCGACGCCATCCCACTAATAGGAGCGTAAGTGACTTTACCCTCCCCTCCCCGTGTCCCTCCATCTATCCTCTTTTCCATCCCTTTATCCCTCCGGCCCACTTACATTTTTTTATGGCATCAGGGCAGGTCAAACCACATCCATCATCTCGAGGGTGAAGTTACTGACCCACCATTACATAGCCTGGAGAGCTGAGTTTTTTATTGAGCTGAACAGCATGTTGCAGCTGAGGTGTGTAACTCGTATGGGTCTTTTCAGGGTTGACTTGACTTGAAAGGCAGCAGGAGAAACAGCTTAAATGCTGTTTGGTTTTAGATACCCCAACCGCTGTCTAAATCCACAGTTAAATTATGTAATTTCTTTTGAAATAAAGAATGTAACACATACAATATAACACAACTAGCTGATGTGTTTGTTTTTTAATCCTAGCTGCCCTCCTCTGCCAATGCAAGGCCGGAGAGTATGACCATATTCTTCTCTCATTAGATACAATGGTTGAAAAGAGCGCATGGATAAGGTCCTGCAGTGTAGCTGTATAAGAAATCAGCATGTACCATACACTATGCATATCATTTACATTTACATTTAAGTCATTTAGCAGACGCTCTTATCCAGAGCGACTTACAAATTGGTGCGTTCACCTTAAGACATCCAGTGGAACAGCCACTTTACAATAGTGCATCTAAATCTTTTAAGGGGGGGGGGGGGTGAGAAGGATTACTTTATCCTATCCTAGGTATTCCTGAAAGAGGTGGGGTTTCAGGTGTCTCCGGAAGGTGGTGATTGACTCCGCTGTCCTGGCGTCGTGAGGGAGTTTGTTCCACCATTGACATATCAATGTCATAGCGGTCATTGTGTGTCTCTCTGCCACCCTCTTTCACAGGGAGGCTCTTAAGACGGATTATTTCCATCTACCAGCCCAGGCCATGGTGTCCGTGAAGTGCTCTCCATATCACCTTAGTGATAAGTGTGTCCTTATGGGGGATGCAGCCCACGCTGTGGTGCCATTCTACGGACAGGGGATGAACGCAGTAAGTCAAAGTATATGCAGTATATACAGAGGGTAACAGCAAGAGGGGGAGGAGGATGGAAGATATGAGACCTGCGCGGTCCTGTGTGGCTCAGTTACGAGCATGGCGCTAGCAAGGTCATAGGGCCAAGGTCATGGTTTCACTGTGTCTCTTAGCACATACAGTGCCTTAAAGAAGTAAAAACAGAAAGTGTTCACACCCCTTTGCTTTTTAAAAAATGTTTGTGTTACAGCCTAAATTCAAAATGAATTCAATTCTTTATTTTTTGTCACTGGCTTACACACAATACCCCATAATCAAATCAAATCAATCAAATCAAATTGTATTTGTCACATACACATGGTTAGCAGATGTTAATGCGAGTGTAGCGAAATGCTTGTGCTTCTAGTTCCGACAATGCAGTAATAACCAACGAGTAATCTAGCTAACAATTCCAAAACTACTACCTTATACACACAAGTGTAAAGGGATAAATAATATGTACATAAAGATATATGAATGAGTGATGGTACAGAGCGGCATAGGCAAGATGCAGTAGATGGTATCGAGTACAGTATATACATATGAGATGAGTATGTAAACAAAGTGGCATAGTTTAAAGTGGCTAGTGATACATGTATTACATAAAGATGCAGTAGATGATATAGAGTACAGTATATACGTATACATATGAGATATATAATGTAGGGTATGTAAACATTATATTAAGTAGCATTGTTTAAAGTGGCTAGTGATATATTTTACATCATTTCCCATCAATTCCCATTATTAAAGTGGCTGGAGTTGAGTCAGTGTGTTGGCAGCAGCTACTCAATGTTAGTGGTGGCTGTTTAACAGTCTGATGGCCTTGAGATAGAAGCTGTTTTTCAGTCTCTCGGTCCCAGCTTTGATGCACCTGTACTGACCTCGCCTTCTGGATGATAGCGGGGTGAACAGGCAGTGGTTTGGGTGGTTGTTGTCCTTGATGATCTTTATGGCCTTCCTGTGACATCGGGTGGTGTAGGTGTCCTGGAGGGCAGGTAGTTTGCCCCCGGTGATGCGTTGTGCAGACCTCACTACCCTCTGGAGAGCCTTACGGTTGTGGGCGGAGCAGTTGCCGTACCAGGCGGTGATACAGCCCGACAGGATGCTCTCGATTGTGCATCTGTAGAAGTCTGTGAGTGCTTTTGGTGACAAGCCAAATTTCTTCAGCCTCCTGAGGTTGAAGAGGCGCTGCTGCGCCTTCTTCACGATGCTGTCTGTGTGGGTGGACCAATTCAGTTTGTCTGTGATGTGTACACCGAGGAACTTAAAACTTGCTACCCTCTCCACTACTGTTCCATCGATGTGGATAGGGGGGTGTTACCTCTGCTGTTTCCTGAAGTCCACAATCATCTCCTTAGTTTTGTTGACGTTGAGTGTGAGGTTATTTTCCTGACACCACACTCCGAGGGCCCTCACCTCCTCCCTGTAGGCCGCCTCGTCGTTGTTGGTAATCAAGCCTACCACTGTTGTGTTGTCCGCAAACTTGATACTTCAAAGTGGAAGTATGTTTTTATTTATTTATTAAAAATTAAAAGCAGAAATGTCTTGAGTCAATAAGTATTCAACTCCTTTGTTATGGCAAGCCTAAATAAGTTCAGGAGTAAAAATATGCTTAACAAGTCACGTAATAAGTTGTACTCTGTGTGCAATAATATTGTTTAACATGACTTTTTAATAACCACCTCATCTCTGTACCCCACACATGCAATTATCTGTAAGGTCCCTCAGCCGAGCAGTGAATTTCAAACCAATATTCAACCACAAAGACCAGGGAGGTTTTCCAATAAATTGCAAGGAAGGGAACCTATTAGTAGATGATTGACACTTTGGATGGTGTATCAATACACCCAGTCACTATAAAGATACAGGCGTCCTTCCTAGCTCAGTTGCCGGAGAGGAAGGAAACCACTCAGGGATGTATATGTAAAGGAGATATGTCTGTATTTAATTTTCAATACTTTTGCAAAAATGTCTAAAAACATGTTTTCTATTTGTTATTATGGGGTATGTGTGTAGATCGGTGAGAAAAATAGTTGATTTTGAATTCAGGCTGTAACCGAATGAAATGTGGAAAAAGTCATGGATACTTTTTGAAGGCACTGTACATACGCAGCAGGGGTGCCTGTTTCTGTCGCGAGTACACCCCCTGGACAGGACACACATTATTATTATTATTATAAAATATGATTTAATGTCATTTCCAAAATATTGTTGATTCAACATCATTTGAAACAAATAGTTAACTAAGCTTATTTCCAGGGCTTTGAAGACTGCCTTGTTTTCAACGAAATCATGGACCAGCTCAACGAAGATTTCAGTGAGTGAACACACTGCACATTACAGACGGCACAGCAAATGTACTTTGACAGCCAGAGGACCATAGCATTCAAATCCATTTTCCCTGACGTCAAAGTACTTCTACAACAACCAGCTAAATGGGTTTGTTTTGTTGGTGGAGCTGAATATACATGTTTCATTTCATGTACCTGTGTGTGTCTGTGGATGTTGGGAAAATATATAATCTACTTTATATATTTTATTATATTCATTCTGGTTCTTTCAGGTGCTGTTCTGCCTGAGTACACTCGAGTCCGAGTCCCAGACGACCATGCCATCGCAGACCTGGCCATGTACAACTACGACGAAGTAATTGAGTACCCATTTAGCTTAGTACAAGATCCATTACCAGGGTCTTATTCATCATGGCAGACGTTTTCAAACATTTTGCAACAGAAACGGAAATTACCATTTCTTATTGGGCAAGTCCAAGTAGCTACTCCCTGTTTCAGTATGTTTTCTACGGTTTGGTGCCTAATGAATACAACCCAGTTTTGCCAGGCACAGTACAACTACAGTGATCAAACTATACAAATCAAATGTTATTTGCCACATGCGCCAAATACAACCTTACCGTGAAATGCTTACTTACAAGCCCTTAACCAACGATGACGTTTTAATGAGGCTATATACATGGGGTACCAGTACTGAGCCAATGTGTTGGGGTGCAGGTTATTCGAGGTCATTTGTACATGTAGGTCAGGGTAAAGTGACTATGCATAGATAGTAAACAGCGAGTTGCATCAGTGTATAAACAAAGGGGGGTTGTCAATGCAAATAGTCCGGGTGGCCATTTGATTAATTGTGCAGCAGTCTTATGGCTTGGGGTAGAAGCTGTTAAGGAGCCTTTTGAACCTAGACTTGGTGCTCCGGTACCGCTTGCCGTGCGGTAGCAGAGATAACAGTCTATGACTTGGGTGACTGGAGTCTTTGACTATTTTTCGGGCTTTTCCTCTGACACCGCCTAGTATATAGGTTCTGGATGGCAGGAAACTTGCCCCTGTGATGTACTGGACCGTACGCACTACCCTCTGTAGCATACAAGGTGGTGATGCAACCTGTCAGGATGCTCTAGATGGTGCAGCTGTAGAACTTATTGAGGATCTGTGGAGCCATGTCAAATCTTTTCAGTCTCCTGAGGGGGAAAAGGCGTTGTCGCGGCCTGTTCACAACTTTCTTGGTGTGTTTGGACCATGATAGTTTGTTGGTGATGTGGACACCAAAACTCTCAACACGCTCCACTACAGCCCCGTCGATGTGAATGGGGGCGTGTTCGGCCCTCCTTTTCTCATAGTCCACGATCATCTCCTTTGTCTTGCTCACGTTGAGGGGAGGGGTTGATTTCCTGGCACCACACTGCCAGTTCTCTGACTTCCTCCCTATAGGCTGTCTCATCGTTGTCGGTGATCAGGACTACCACCGTTGTTTCGTCAGCAAACTTAATGATGGTGTTGGAGTTGTGCTT
This sequence comes from Oncorhynchus nerka, assembly GCF_034236695.1. Taxonomy (NCBI): domain Eukaryota; kingdom Metazoa; phylum Chordata; class Actinopteri; order Salmoniformes; family Salmonidae; genus Oncorhynchus; species Oncorhynchus nerka. Next base: position 50,241,872 of record NC_088423.1, read on the forward strand.
GGCTAAGCAGTCGTGGGTGAACAGGGAGTACAGGAGGGGACTAAGCACACACCTCTGAGCATGCACGCCTGATTTCAGCGACACTGGATTTGGAGAACTGAAAAAGCTCCGTTTAGATAATGTAGCCATGGTGTCAACTATTTTAATCAATGAAAGAGATAATGTGAGCTGAACATCATATCTGTGTAACGTAATAGGTTATCTACTTAGCTTGGCCTCTGTCTGCATCAATCAATAGCTTTAACGGCCATTCTCATCGATTCAACATCATTTCTCAAAGACGGCTTATACAGTGTGTGATTTAATAGATGGATTAATCTGTATAATCTCCAACATTTAGTGATGCCACACTGAATGAATTAGTGGCACCAAGAAGACAAGATAACACTAAGACCAAAACCAAAGGTTCTCTGAATCCCATGTGATTTGCAGCCTCGGTTATGACAATTATTGCCATCTAATTAGCATCAAGGATTACTGTTATTTCATTTTTCATAGCTCCTGTCTTCCACGATGTTCAGAGAGACTGTCCACAGGCACAGCAGAGGGGTGTACAAACATTTCCCTCTGCTTGGGCAGAGGTTGGGGAGATTGAGTTGATTGAGTCCGGAGTAATTGACAGCAGGCGAGCTGCCAATGCGACATCACATGCTGACAGGAAGCAGGCTCTCACTAAATGTCCATCCTTTAATTCATCCCTCTGTGCACAAAGACGGCAATTGGTCTTAAGTGTTACCCTCCCCTTGTATACTGCCACGTTAGCCGTGTAGCCATTCTTCCCCGCGATCGCACGTGACACACAGAGCCGCAGCACCTTGGCAAGACTCCATTAGAATCATAACAACACCTGATTACGGAGCTAAATGTAGCCTTCACTCTATAGATATAATTGAGAAAATTGTCACCCAAGGCCCTTTTAATGAGCTTGTTTGTTCCTGGTGTTTGTGGAGGTGAAATGTTAAAAAGGGCAGGTAATGCATGTCAAAGTGGTGGGTATATGGTCATTTTGAAAATGACATGTAGTACAGGAGAAATAATGGGGTTTTCAGTATGATGGGTACATGTAGTGGCTCGATTTGCTGACATGTATTTTGTATCTTTTTAGATGCGGTCACATGTCAATTCCAAATGGTTCCTGTTCCGAAAATACGTAGACAATACCCTCCACATTATTATGCCAAGGACAGTAATCCCCATATATACCATGGCAAGTTTTTTCGTAATACATTTCACTACAATTGATAGTACATTTAATACGATTTGAAGTTTGCATTAGTGTGAAGGATTCTAAAAGTCTATTTCTGTGTGTTTCTGTATTTGTTTCTCTTAATGTCTCGGTGTTTCACCATTCCCTGTTCCCAGGTTACATTTACTAGGACAAGGTACCACGAGGCAGTAAAACGCTGGCACTGGCAAGACAAAGTAAGAAATTACATTGTACATTCTTCATTGTACAAGGGTCTTTGAGTGCATGCATTTAGAATGTTCTTTGTGTGCCCTTTCTGACATTTTGAAACTGCGCAATCCATTAACCTACAGTACTACTGCTTTTACAAAAATATTTTCAAAAGCAAGGTCAGAAAAGGGGAATTGATTATAACCAGAGTGACACAGCACTTTTCTTGTTGCAACCAAAAAAGAAGATGTATTTCCCTGTCTGACAAAGAGATGTTGGTATGGTGGTTGGCCATGATGATTTGTAGGGGTTGAGGTTACTCGTCGAGCCTGTTGGCCCTGGCGCTGCCTCAAATTGTCTGACCTGGCGTCTTTGATGACGTGTCATTTATTTAATAAAGAGAATAACAAATGGATGTGGGGGGGGGGTTCGTCAAAACATTACTGAAGTACAGACTGAAAGGCATGTGTCAGTGAAAGGAGAGATGCAAAGAAAGAGAAAAGTGTTGGCTTTGAAAATATCATGCACAGCACATCAATGTAACTTGCAAAAGGATGGAGGGATTTTGCAATGAATACTGAAATCTATTTGAAAATCAAAATATTTTTTTTTGTTTGATTTGATTTCATATTGGCTTTTAGACAATAGCCATAGACAAAAGGTTTGGAGATGGAAATGACATAGCCTAATATAGACAGAAGCATGTCTGTTCTACGAAATATATTCCCAAATAAATGTATCCTCAAATATTTGATTTAGTCTGTTATGCTGTGTGCACTGAACTGACATGCGTGATTGTTGCTGACACTCCGATGTTCAGATGAAGGGAATGAAGTAGTCTATAATGTGCACCACCACAGTGCTCAACTCAAACAGCGGTGTGTAGCCTACTGTAGCTTCTCAAGGAAGTTGGGAGGGCCATTTGAGGGAAGCATGTAGTCTGACCATTGACGTACACTGAGCATACAAAACATTAAGAACACGTTCTCTTTCCATGACATAGACTGAGCAAGTGAATCCAGGTGAAGCTATGATCCTTTATTGATGTCAAATGTTACATCCCCGTCAAATCAGTGTAGATAAAGCTGAGACAGGTTAAATAATCATTTTTAAGCCTTGAGTCAATTGAGCAATTGAGACATGGATTGTGTATTTGTGCCATTCAGAGGGTGAATAGGCAAGACAAAAGATTTATGCCTTTGAACATTGCACCGGTTTGTGTCAAGAACTGCAACGCTGCTGGGTTTTCCACGCTCAACACTTTCCTGTGTGTATCAAGAATTGTCCACCACCCAAAGGATATCCAGCCAACTTGACACAACCTTGAGAAGCATTAGACTCAACATGGGCCAGCATCCCTGTGGAATACTTTTGACACGTTTAGAGTCCATACCCCGACTAATTGAGGCTGTTCTGAGGGCAAAAGAGCGGGGGTGCAACTCAATATTAGGAAGTTGTTCCTAATGTTTGCTATACTCAATGTATATAAACCATGGATTGTTGATGCTATGTATTGGCCATTGAGAGGCTTTCTACAGTATTTCAATTAAAAGGACAAAATTACGTTTTAAGTATTATATATTTTTTTGTAGTGGGGACAGTAACATTAGTAATCTCATTATACTTTAAGGAAAATGTTTTTATATATATATATATATATATACATATATAAAGATATATATATATTTTTGAAATGTTTAGCTCACATAATATAATTGAAACATATGCATTCAGGTGTGTCTAATATAATACATGTTGTAAAAATGAATGTAGACATTAATAAATACATTTCTATAGCTTCCCAAATATATTTTACAACAGTGGGGGAGTGCCAAGATGGAGGCAAGGTATCTTCCACGCAGCACCCCTTACTAGTCATTTAGTGTATATATAAATCATTGATTCTGACAAGCAGTCAATGCACAACAATTCTTAATGCAATAGCAGGAAAAAACTCTTAAAACTTCTTATGTCTGCAGGGGAACTATTGAGTAGCTTGGATGAAAGGTGCCCAGAGTAAACGGCCTGCTCCTCAGTCTCAGTAGCTAATATATGCATACTATTATTAGTATTGGATATAAAACACTCTGAAGTTTCTGAAACTGTTTGAATGATGTCTGTGAGTATAACAGAACTCATATGGCAGGCAAGAACCTGAGAAGAAATCCAAACAGAAAGTGAGAAATCTGAGGTTGATATATTTTCAAACCATTGCCTATTGAAATCCCTGTTAGATATGAATGAAGATTCACTTCCTAGGGCTTCCACTAGATGTCAACCGTCTATAGAAATGTGAATGAGGCTTCTACTGTGTTGTGGGACTGAATAAGAACAGAATGCATCAGACTACTGGCAGAGAGCCAGTTCCAAGTCACGCGCATAGCACATGTTATCTGCCTGCGTTCCGTTCCTCCCAAAGACACAAAGGAATTCTCCGGTTGGAACTTTATTGAAGATATATGTTAAAAACATCTTAATGATTGATTCTGTACTTAGTTTGAAATGTTTCTTCGACCTGTAATATAACTTTTTGAAGATTTTGTCCGAAAAAATGGTCGCCCAGCACCAGCGTTTGGATAGGTGTACCAAACGCGCTAACAAAAGTAGCTAATTGGACATAAATAACGGACAATATCGAACAAACAAGCATTTATTGTGGACCTGGGATTCCTGGGAGTGCAGTCTGATGAAGATCATCAAAGGTAAGGGAATATTTAGCATGTAATTTATGGTTTATGTTGACTACAACATAGCGGCTAATTTGACTATTGTTCTGAGCGCCGTCTCAGTTTGCTTTTTCCGTAAAGTTGTTTTGAAATCTGACACAGCGGTTGCATTAAGGACAGGTATAGCTATAATTCCATGTGTATAACTTATTATCATAAGTTATTATCATCTACATTTATGATGCGTATTTCTGTTGAATCGATGTGGCTATGCAAAATCACTGGATGTTTTTGGAACTACTGAATGTAACGCGCCAATGTAAACTCAGATTTTTTTTATATGAACTTCATCAACCAAAACAAACATCTATTGTGTAACATGAAGTCATATGAGTGTCATCTGATGAAGATCATCAAAGAAAGGTTAGTGATTCATTTTATCTCTATTTGTGCTTTTTGTGACTCCTCTCTTTGGCTGGGAAATTGGCTGTTTTTATTGTGGTTTGGTGGTGACCTAACATAATCGTTTGTGGTGCTTTCACTGTAAAGCATATTTGAAATTGGACACTGTGGTGAGGTTAACAAGACTACCCTTAAAACGGTATAAGATACATGTATGTTTGAGGAATTTTAATTATGAGATTTCTGTTTTGAATTTGGCTCCCTGCACTTTCACTGGCTGTTGTCATATCATCCCATTAACGGGATTGCAGCCCAAACAGTTCATGCAAAAGAAGTTTTGGAAAATGTATTTTGATAGCAGTTTTGACCTTTAGTTAAAAAGAGAGGCGGATCCCGGTTTTCCATTGCTACCACATGTATTTCTCTACTCCTTTTAATTGCGTGCCTGGCATTGTTTTTCAAATGCAGTTTTACAACCAGTTTCAAGCATGATTTACCTGCAGCTGTGCAACAGAGCTCTTAAAGGGGCAATGGCGTCTTAAAAGGGCTATGACAGCCTACTTTGTAATAGAAACCCATTTTTTGCACCAGTGAATAATAATTCATAATAATCTATATATTCATATTGAAAATAATTATTAATAATAACAACCAGGATGTTGTGTCCAATAGGGTAAATGCAGATGGACAAACCTCATGATTCAGCCTGTACATTTTATAACCACTATGTCTCAGTTGAGCAACAGGTGATAATGCTTATTGCTAATAGCACATCTGATAATATAGACAATGCATAGGCTATATACAGTTGAAGTCCGAAGTTTACATACACTTAGGTTGGAGTCATTAAAACTTGTTTTCAACTACTCCACACATTTCTTCTTAACAAACTAGAGATTTGGCAAGTCGATTAGGACACCTACTTTGTGCATGACACAAGTAATTTTTCCAACAATTGTTTAACAGACAGATTATTTCACTTATAATTCACTATATCACAATTCCAGTGGGTCAGAAGTTTACATACACTCAGTTGACTGTGCCTTTAAACAGCTTGGACAATTCCAGAAAATGTGGCTTTAGAAGCTTCTGATAGGCTAATTGACATCATTTGAGTCAATTGGAGGTGTACAGTGGGGCAAAAAAAGTATTTAGTCAGCCACCAATTGTGCAAGTTCTCCCACTTAAAAAGATGAATTGTAATTTTCATCATAAGTACACTTCAACTATGACAGACAAAATGAGAAAAAAAATCCAGAAAATCACATTGTAGGATTTTTTAATTAATTAATTTGCAGATTATGGTGGAAAATAAGTATTTGTTCAATAACAAAAGTTTATCTCAATACTTTGCTATATACCCTTTGTTGGCAATGACAGAGGTCAAACGTTTTCTGTAAGTCTTGACAAGGTTTTCACACACTGTTGCTGGTATTTTGGCCCATTCCTCCATGCAGATCTCATCTAGAGCAGTGATGTTTGGGGGCTGTTGCTGGGCAACACATACTTTCAACTCCCTTCAAAGATTTTCTATGGGGTTGAGATCTGGAGACTGGCTAGGCCACTCCAGGACCTTGAAATGCTTCTTACGAAGCCACTCCTTCGTTGCCCGGGCGGTGTGTTTGGGATCATTGTCATGCTGAAAGACCCAGCCACGTTTCATCTTCAATGCCCTTGCTGATGGAAGAAGGTTTTCACTCAAAATCTCACGATACATGGCCCCATTCATTCTTTCCTTTACACGGATCAGTCGTCCTGGTCCCTTTGCAGAAAAACAGCCCCAAAGCATGATGTTTCCACCCCCATGCTTCACAGTAGGTATGGTGTTCTTTGGATGCAACTCAGCATTCTTTGTCCTCCAAACACGACGAGTTGAGTTTTTACCAAAAAGTTATATTTTGGTTTCATCTGACCATATGACATTCTCCCAATCTTCTTCTGGATCATCCAGATGCTCTCTAGCAAACCTCAGACGGGCCTGGACATGTACTGGCTTAAGCAGGGGGACATGTCTGGCACTGCAGTATTTGAGTCCTTGGCGGCGTAGTGTGTTACTGAGGGTAGGCTTTGTTACTTTGGTCCCAGTTCTCTGCAGGTCATTCACTAGGTCCCCCGTGTGGTTCTGGGATTTTTGCTCACCGTTCTTGTGATCATTTTGACTCCACGGGGTGAGATCTTGCGTGGAGCCCCAGATCGAGGGAGATTATCAGTAGTCTTGTATGTCTTCCATTTCCTAATAATTGCTCCCACAGTTGATTTCTTCAAACCAAGCTGCTTACCTATTGCAGATTCAGTCTTCCCAGCCTGGTGCAGGTATACCATTTTGTTTCTGGTGTCCTTTGACAGTTCTTTGGTCTTGGCCATAGTGGAGTTAGGAGTGTGACTGTTTGAGGTTGTGGACAGGTGTCTTTTATACTGATAACAAGTTCAAACAGGTGCCATTAATACAGGTAACGAGTGGAGGACATTTACATTACATTTAAGTCATTTAGCAGACGCTCTTATCCAGAGCGACTTACAAATTGGTGCATTCACCTTATGACCTCCAGTGGAACAGTAGTGCATCTAAATCTTTTCAGGGGGAGGGGGGGTGAGAGGGATTACTTTATCCTATCCTAGGTATTCCTTAAAGAGGTGGGGTTTCAGGTGTCTCCGGAAGGTGGTGATTGACTCCGCTGTCCTGGCGTCGTGAGGGAGTTTGTTCCACCATTGGGGGGCCAGAGCAGCGAACAGTTTTGACTGGGCTGAGCGGGAACTGTACTTCCTCAGTGGTAGGGAGGCGAGCAGGCCAGAGGTGGATGAACGCAGTGCCCTTGTTTGGGTGTAGGGCCTGATCAGAGCCTGGAGGTACTGAGGTGCCGTTCCCCTCACAGCTCCGTAGGCAAGCACCATGGTCTTGTAGCGGATGCGAGCTTCAACTGGAAGCCAGTGGAGGGAGCGGAGGAGCGGGGTGACGTGAGAGAACTTGGGAAGGTTGAACACCAGACGGGCTGCGGCGTTCTGGATGAGTTGTAGGGTTTAATGGCACAGGCAGGGAGCCCATCCAACAGCGAGTTGCAGTAATCCAGACGGGAGATGACAAGTGCCTGGATTAGGACCTGCGCCGCTTCCTGTGTGAGGCAGGGTCGTACTCTGCGGATGTTGTAGAGCATGAACCTACAGGAACGGGCCACCGCCTTGATGTTAGTTGAGAACGACAGGGTGTTGTCCAGGATCACGCCAAGGTTCTTAGCGCTCTGGGAGGAGGACACAATGGAGTTGTCAACCGTGATGGCGAGATCATGGAACGGGCAGTCCTTCCCGGGAGGAAGAGCAGCTCCGTCTTGCCGAGGTTCAGCTTGATGTGGTGATCCGTCATCCACACGGATATGTCTGCCAGACATGCAGAGATGCGATTCGCCACCTGGTCATCAGAAGGGGAAAGGAGAAGATTAATTGTGTGTCGTCTGCATAGCAATGATAGGAGAGACCATGTGAGGTTATGACAGAGCCAAGTGACTTGGTGTATAGCGAGAATAGGAGAGGGCCTAGAACAGAGCCCTGGGGACACCAGTGGTGAGAGCACGTGGTGTGGAGACGGATTCTCGCCACGCCACCTGGTAGGAGCGACCTGTCAGGTAGGACGCAATCCAAGCGTGGGCCGCGCCGGAGATGCCCAACTCGGAGAGGGTGGAGAGGAGGATCTGATGGTTCACAGTATCGAAGGCAGCCGATAGGTCTAGAAGGATGAGAGCAGAGGAGAGAGAGTTAGCTTTAGCAGTGCGGAGCGCCTCCGTGATACAGAGAAGAGCAGTCTCAGTTGAATGACTAGTCTTGAAACCTGACTGATTTGGATCAAGAAGGTCATTCTGAGAGAGATAGCGGGAGAGCTGGCCAAGGACGGCACGTTCAAGAGTTTTGGAGAGAAAAGAAAGAAGGGATACTGGTCTGTAGTTGTTGACATCGGAGGGATCGAGTGTAGGTTTTTTCAGAAGGGGTGCAACTCTCGCTCTCTTGAAGACGGAAGGGACGTAGCCAGCGGTCAGGGATGAGTTGATGAGCGAGGTGAGGTAAGGGAGGAGGTCTCCGGAAATGGTCTGGAGAAGAGAGGAGGGGATAGGGTCAAGCGGGCAGGTTGTAGGGCGGCCGGCCGTCACAAGACGCGAGATTTCATCTGGAGAGAGAGGGGAGAAAGAGGTCAGAGCACAGGGTAGGGCAGTGTGAGCAGAACCAGCGGTGTCGTTTGACTTAGCAAACGAGGATCGGATGTCGTCGACCTTCTTTTCAAAATGGTTGACGAAGTCATCTGCAGAGAGGGAGGAGGGGGGGGGAGGAGGATTCAGGAGGGAGGAGAAGGTTGCAAAGAGCTTCCTAGGGTTAGAGGCAGATGCTTGGAATTTAGAGTGGTAGAAAGTGGCTTTAGCAGCAGCAGAGAGAGGAGGAAAATGTAGAGAGGAGGGAGTGAAAGGATGTCAGGTCCGCAGGGAGGCGAGTTTTCCTCCATTTCCGCTCGGCTGCCCGGAGCCCTGTTCTGTGAGCTCGCAATGAGTCGTCGAGCCACGGAGCGGGAGGGGAGGACCGAGCCGGCCTGGAGGATAGGGGACATAGAGAGTCAAAGGATGCAGAAAGGGAGGAGAGGAGGGTTGAGGAGGCAGAATCAGGAGATAGGTTGGAGAAGGTTTGAGCAGAGGGAAGAGATGATAGGATGGAAGAGGAGAGAGTAGCGGGGAGAGAGAGCGAAGGTTGGGACGGCGCGATACCATCCGAGTAGGGGCAGTGTGGGAAGTGTTGGATGAGAGCGAGAGGGAAAAGGATACAAGGTAGTGGTCGGAGACTTGGAGGGAGTTGCAACGAGGTTAGTGGAAGAACAGCATCTAGTAAAGATGAGGTCGAGCGTATTTCCTGCCTTGTGAGTAGGGGGAAGGTGAGAGGGTGAGGTCAAAAGAGGAGAGGAGTGGAAAGAAGGAGGCAGAGAGGAATGAGTCAAAGGTAGGCGTGGGGAGGTTAAAGTCGCCCAGAACTGTGAGAGGTGAGCCGTCCTCAGGAAAGGAGCTTATCAAGGCATCAAGCTCATTGATGAACTCTCCGAGGGAACCTGGAGGGCGATAAATGATAAGGATGTTAAGCTTGAAAGGGCTGGTAACTGTGACAGCATGGAATTCAAAGGAGGCGATAGACAGATGGGTAAGGGGAGAAAGAGAGAATGACCACTTGGGAGAGATGAGGATCCCGGTGCCACCACCCCGCTGACCAGAAGCTCTCGGGGTGTGCGAGAACACGTGGGCAGACGAAGAGAGAGCAGTAGGAGTAGCAGTGTTGTCTGTGGTGATCCATGTTTCCGTCAGTGCCAAGAAGTCGAGGGACTGGAGGGAGACATAGGCGGAGATGAACTCTGCCTTGTTGGCCGCAGATCGGCAGTTCCAGAGGTTACCGGAGACCTGGAACTCCACGTGGGTCGTGCGCGCTGGGACCACCAGATTAGGGTGGCCGCGGCCACGCGGTGTGGAGCGTTTGTATGGTCTGTGCAGAGAGGAGAGAACAGGGATAGACAGACACATAGTTGACAGGCTACACAAGAGGCTACGCTAATGCAAAGGAGATTGGAATGACAAGTGGACTACACGTCACGAGTGTTCAGAGAGTTAAGCTTACGTAGCAAGAATCTTATTGACTAAAATGATTAAAATGATACAGTACTGCTGAAGTAGGCTAGCTGGCAGAGGCTGCGTTGTTGACTAAGTAGGCTAGCTGGCATTGGCTGCGTTGTTGACACTACACTAATCAAGTCGTTCCGTTGAGTGTAATAGTTTCTACTGTGCTGCTATTCGGGGCTAGCTGGCTAGCTAGCAGTGTTGATTACGTTACGTTGCGTTAAAAGAACGACAATAGCTGGCTAGCTAACCTAGGAAATCGCTCTAGACTACACAATTATCTTTGATACAAAGACGGCTATGTAGCTAGCTATGTAGCTAGCTACGATCAAACAAATCAAGCCGTTGTACTGTAATGAAATGAAATGAAAAATGTGATACTACCTGTGGAGCGAAGCGAAATGCGACCGGATTGTTGAGTGCAGAAGTTCTGTTCGGTAGACGTTGGCTAGCTGTTGGCTAGCTAGCAGAGTCTCCTATGTTAAGGACGACATAAAACTACACACTCTAAACTACACAATTATCTTGGGTACGAAGACAGCAAAGACAACTATGTAGCTAGCTAACACTACACTAATCAAGTCGTTCAGTTGAGTGTAATAGTTGTGCTGCTAATCGGTAGACGGTGGACTAGCTAACGGTGGACGTTAGCTAGCTGGCTAGCTGCAGGGCAGTGTAGACTGCGTTAGGACGACGAAATACGATAATTACGCAATTATCTATGATACAAAGACGGCTGTGTAGCTAGCTAAGAAGAAATTGCTAAGATTAGACAAATCAAACCGTTGTACTATAATGAAATGTAATGAAATGTAATACTACCTGCGGACCGAGTGCAGATGCGACCGCTCGCTCCAACCCGGAAGTCATAGGACAGAGGAGCCTCTTAAAGAAGAAGTTACAGGTCTGTGAGAGCCAGAAATCTTGCTTGTTTATAGGTGACCAAATACTTATTTTCCACCATAATTTGTAAATAAATTCATTAAAAATCCTACAATGTGATTTTCTGGATTTTTTTTCTCATTTTGTCTGTCATAGTTGATGTGTACCTATGATGACAATTACAGGCCTCTCTCTTCTTTTTAAGTGGGAGATCTAGCACAATTGGTGGCTGACTAAATACTTTTTGCCCCACTGTACCTGTGGATGTATTTCAACGCCAACCTTCAAACTCAGTGCCTCTTTGCTTGACATCATGGGAAAATCAAAAGAAATCAGCCAAGACCTCTGAAAAACAATTGGAGACCTCCACAAGTCTGGTTCATCCTTGGGAGCAATTTTCATCTGTGCAAACAATAGTACGCAAGTATAAATACCATGGGACCACACAGCCGTCATACTCCTCAGGAAGGAGACGCGTTCTGTCTCCTAGAGATGAACGTACTTTGGTGCGAAAAGTGCAAATCAATCCCAGAACAACAGCAAAGGACCTTGTGAAGATACTGGAGGAAACAGGTATAAAGTATCTATATCCACAGTAAAATGAGTCTTATATACACATAACCTGAAAGGCTGCTCAGCAAGGAGGAAGCCACTGCTCCAAAACCGCCATAAAAAAAGTCAGACGACAGTTTACAACTGCACATGGGGACAAAGATCATACTTTTTGGAGAAATGTCCTCTGGTCTGATGAAACAAAAATAGAACTGTTTGGCCATAATGACCATCGTTACGTTTGGAGGAAAAAAGGGGGATGCTTGCAAGCTGATCCCAACCATGAAGCACAGGGGTGGCAGCAACATGTTGTGGGGGTGTTTTGCTGCAGTAGGGGCTGGTGCACTTCACAAAATAGATGGTATCATGAGGGAGGAGAATTATGTGGATATATTGAAGCAACATCTCAAGACATCAGTCAGGAAGTTAAAGCTTGGTCACAAATGGGTCTTCCAAATGGACAATGACCCCAAGCATACTTCCAAAGTTGTGGCAAAATGGCTTAAGGACAACAAAGTCAAGGTATTGGAGTGGCCATCACAAAGCCCTGACCTCAGTCCTATAGAACATTTGTGGGCAGAACTGAGAAAGCGTGTGCGAGCAAGGAGGCCTACAAACCTGACTCAGTTACTCCAGCTTTGTCAGGAGGAATGGGCCAAAATTCACTCAACTTATTGTGGGATGCTTGTGGAAGGCTATCCGAAACATTTGTCCCAAGTTAAACAATTTAAAGGCAATGCTACCAAATACTAATTGAGTGTATGTAAACGTCTGACCCACTGGGAATGTGATGAAAGAAATAAAAGCTGAAATTAATCATACAGTGGTGATCCTAACTGACCTAAAACAGGTCATTTTTTACTAGGATTAAATGTCAGGAATTGTGAAAAACTGAGTTTAAATGTATTTGGCTAAGGTGTATGTAAACTTCCGACTTCAACTGTACATGGTCCAATATGTTATTTGGCCCATTTTTGGAGGTGGAAATTATATTTTAGATGGTGTCAGCATAACTAGATTTTCATACATTTTGGAATAGAATGTCTTCTTAAAAAGTCACCAAAACTGAGTTTATCAGTCCTTCTACGCAAGTGGACTGGAATTGGTCAATCTCACAGTTTAATATATGTACAAAATTATGCTCTTTCCAAAAAAGCATGATTGTCATTACTTTCTTACATGAAAGGGGAGATTAACTTGGCTATAGACAATCGATCTGAGACTGAAGTTTCAGTCATCTGATTTTTTTTTGTTTGTTACTTCAACACTTTTCTTGTTTTATTCTCATAACATTTCCTTTCACTTTTAATTTCCTTTCACCTTGTGCTCATTTCTAGTGCTTTTAAAACTCAAATTGTGCTATTTTGTTTTTCTGTAGCCCACATTTTCAATATTTAAATAGTCTTAACGATGGAGGATCATTTGATTTCCAATTTTTAAGAAACTGAATTATTTTGTTCCCCTCAGGTGATCAACCAATGCCTGTTATGTGTGGCAGCATCTGTTGTGGGAGGCTCCTACCTTCTAGTCAGATACCACCCTAACATGCCAAACATCTCCATCGAGCAGCTGTGGACCAGGCTGCAGGCCCTCAAGAGTCCCTTCTGAGGTTTTGTGGGCTAATACCTCTTAGTCCCAGATAAAGGGGTGAAAACGGAGCTACAAACAAGATGGAAAAATACAGTGTTCTGTGACCCAATTACCAATGTAATTTTTTCATAATGTAAATTTTATTGACTGTAATTGAAGGCCTGTGGGGCACATTTTGTGTTAATGTACAGGTAACTGCCAAAATGATACCCCTCTTTCAAAGTTAATGAGAATTCTTCTTCTAGCCATGGTAACCAAAATAATGGGCAACTGGGCATTTTTATACATAACCCTAAGCATAATAGGCTGTTAATTTCTTAATTAACTCAGTAACCACACCTGTGTGGAAGCACCTACTTTAAAAATACTTTGTGTCCCTCATTTACTCAAGTGTTTATTAATCATTATTAACTAACATCCAACTCATGTCAGTCATGTTGCAGTAATTAAACATTCCAAATAATTTGTGGCATATTATTGTCCCAGTTCCATGTGAGGTCAACATGCCAGAAAATAACTTAAGTGGCTTTTTTGTGGGTGTGTTGAATCAAACATAAATACAGTAAATAATGTTTGAGGCCAGTACATTAAAACCACAGTATTTATTTTTTTGATTGAGGCAAGGATATGAGCAAAAATAAGATACTCTGGTCTTTTTTGTTTAACTAGGCAAGTCAGTTAAGAACAAATTCTTATTTTCAATGACGGCCTAGGAACAGTGGGTTAACTGCCTGTTCAGGGGCAGAATGACAGATTTGTATCTTGTCAGCTCAGGGGTTTGAACATGCAACCTTCCAGTTACTAGACCAACACTCTAACCACTAGGCTACCCTGCCACTCGTCTTAATGCTGTGCCATGATCACAATGTTACTGCTCAACAATACAACTAGTAGTCATGGCTGCATGACCCGTGTTGACAAATAATTATTTATCATTAAAGTTATAAACATTGTTAATACAATTTGCTTGTGGCGGAGTTATGGCTTGCAAAACCTGTTGATTAATTTAATGAATTTGAGATCTTTCACACTTGCTCACTTCTTAATCATGGAGTCCTTCACACAGAATAACATGTTTTGAGTGAAAAAGGACAAACATCTAAGGCGCACACATTTTTATGAAAAACGTTTTCTGTGGGATAAACCAGACCTATAATTCTACTGTAAATGTCAAGCTCAAAGTGGTAGCTACTAGCTAGGCTGATGATTGGCTTGCTCTTACAACAGTCTCAGGTCACCACAGATGTACGTATATGATGACATGGTGCCTATATAGAGCTGAATAAGATCATCTCCTCATCAACTCTACTCATAGGGGACGACTCGGGAGGCTTATGAAGGGAGCTCCATCTGCAACCTGGAGCCGCTGGAGTTTCTTATCGCTGCCGCCTGTGGAACCAGTCTGATCTTGACCACAATCTCCTGCCTCTTTAATTACATTCATATTATTCTACGTAAATAATTCCACGAAATGTCATTTCACAGTGATTGCACTTATCACGCTAGCGAGTGTGGTGACAATTAAATTAGGAAGATTTTTTTAAATATTTTTTTAAATACATCTCATCTGTGGCTTTCTTAAAATAGGATCTCTTTCTCACATCCAGACACAATAAAGGCGGAGAGAGTATTGTGCAGAATGTGCTGCTGCAATATTGCAAGGCTTTTCCCATCAGTCATTCAGCACTGCTGCACTGCACTGCACTGCTGCCAACCAGGGTAATAATAATGATCAACATCACTTCCTCAGCCAATCACTGATCCATTAACACTGCTAGCCTCCGCCATCACACAGGAGGTCCTGTTTAAAAACACTAAACTCAGAATGAGACTATGTCGAAGGCTGGCTGACACGATTACATAGGCACTGTTGAAAATAACAGGGTACAAGTTGAGAGAGATACGTCACAAATTCACAGCTACATCATTTGTTTACCACAACTGTTGGTAGAAAAAGTGTTTCCTGGCGAGACAGTCTGAGAACAGGACATTAAACACTTCCAGTATTCTTGGGTCAAAAAGGTGTTTTGGCTTTTGAGAGGAAACGCCTCCGGGTTTACTGCATCATGAGAGGAAGTCCTGAGGTATACAGAGGAACAGGTGTTAGATGGAGGTGATTAGTCAGTTCCCATGGTGGCCTGGGTGTAGCATGACGTACTGCAGTACCCATAATGCTCTGTCACAGCGGCCGCACCTGGATGACCTCTGACAACATACGGCCACTCTTGGAGGTGGTGTCCAGGTGGTGAATGTCGTTGTTGGCGATGATGAAGATGATGGAGGAGGAGCTGAAGGTCACCCTCTTCTTTGGTCGTTCCCCATCTCCTCGGTGGGACATGAAGATTGGGCGGATGGGCCGCTCGATGCTCCGGGCCAGGGGGCGGTCCTTAACCCTGTGCTGAATCCATGAGAGCCGGGAGCACAACAGCTGCAGCAAGCAGCGCCGGAACTGCCAGAGGAAGAGGAGAAAAAAGAGAGAGGGAAGAGTGGTGTTACTCAAATGGAAGTATTTGTTCACTTTTCCAAAATTAAAAGACACCATGGTAATGCTTTAACATTAAGTGTTCGAGTCAATTCGTTCAAAGCGTTGTTGGGCGATTGACATTTTAAGGTAGCTTCAGATTGAGACGGCATATGCAGCGTTTACCGTGAATTTCCTGTTGCTGTAGGATTACTTTCCTGCTGTAGCAAACTGGCTCAAATTAAGATCCTACAAGATCACAAACTTTTACAGATGAACCATTGAGAGCTTCCTGTCGTGCTGTATGATCTTTTATCAAATAGGGCTATCTTCTGTATCCCACCCCTACCTTGTCACAACAAAACTGATTGGCTCAAACGTATTAAGAAGGAAAGAAATTCCACAAATGAACTTTTAACAAGGCACACCTGTTAATTGAAATGCATTCCAGGTGACGACCTCATGAAGCTGGTTGAGAGAATGCCAAGAGTGTGCAAAGCTGTCATCAAGGCAAAGGGTGGCTACTTTGAAGATTCTCAAATATAAAATATTTATTGATTTGTTTAACACTTTTTTGGTTACTGCATGACTCCATATGGGTTATTTCATAGTTGATGTCTTCACTATTACTCTACAATGTAGAAAATAGTACAAATGAGTAGGTGTGTTCAAACCTTTCACTGGTACTGTATATATAGTTATACTCCGGACTCCAACATTGCTCGTCCTAATATTTATATATTTCTTAATTACATGATTTTACTTTTAGATCTGTGTGTATTGTTGTGAATTGTTAGATATTACTGTACTGCTGGAGCTAGGAACACAAGCATCTCACTACACCCGCAATAACACTTGCTAAATATGTGGATGCGACCAATAAAATTTGATTTGATTTGATATTCAAGCCATACTGCAAAACTAAGTGACAACATTATCGTGAACGTTTACA
Source organism: Oncorhynchus nerka (assembly GCF_034236695.1). Classification (NCBI taxonomy): domain Eukaryota; kingdom Metazoa; phylum Chordata; class Actinopteri; order Salmoniformes; family Salmonidae; genus Oncorhynchus; species Oncorhynchus nerka. The sequence continues at coordinate 50,258,403 of NC_088423.1, forward strand.
GAGATGTTATTTTATTGTTGAAGTTAATCAGTGTAGTATGTTGAAGGGACATTACACTCCAAAGTTTGGCAGATGTTTTTAGCCCTCAAAAGTGTTATTTTGCTGAGATAAGTCCATGTCATCTGTTTTATATATTCAGCTATTATGCTACATTGAGGTCTGAAAACATCAGATAAACTTTGATTTTGAAGTGTGTTTCCCTTTAAATTTGGGAAAAGGCTTGTTTCAAAGTCTTTCTGCTATCAGCATTAGTGTGTCAGGTGAGAGGTCACATCACCTTTCTGCTCATGGAGATGTAGATGAGAGGGTTATAGGCCGTGCTGGACTTGGCGAAGAAGGAGGGGATGATGGCGACGGCAGGGGTGACCATGCTCTTCCTGCCAAAGGCTTCCATCATGGACACCACGGCGTAGGGCGTCCAGCACACCAGGAAACAGGAGATCATCAAGAGGAACATGACGGCCACCTTTTTCTCGTAGCGCAGGATCTTAATAATCTGCACTGTCTGAAGGTCCTGGATGGAGCGGAGCTGTTGGGAATGACAATAGGAAAGAATCTCATCACTCACTAAAATGGTCTAATTAGAATATGTAAAAAAAAAATATATATATATTTAAACATTCCAGTTATACACTGAGTATACAAAACATTAAGAACACCTGCTCTTTCCATGACATAGACTGACCAGGTGAAAGCTACAGTATGATCCCTTATTGATGTCACTTGTGAAATCCACTTCAATCAGTGTAGATGAAGGGGAGGAGACAGGTAAAAGAATGATTTTTAAGCCTTGAGACAATGGAGACATGGATTGTGTTTGTATGCCACTCAGAGGGTGAATAGGCAAGACAAAATATTTAAGTGCCTTTGAACGGGGTATGGTAGTAGGTGCCAGGCACATGGGTTTGTGTCAAGAACTGTAATGCTGCTGGGTTTATCCACGCTCAACAGTTTCACGAATGGTCCACCACCCGAAGGACATCCAGACAATTTCACACAACTGTGGGAAGCACCGGTGTCAAAATGGGCCAGCATAACTGTGGAACATTCAACACCTTGAAGTGTCCATGCCCTGAGGAATTGAGGGGTGGGTTATATGTCACTTGTACTGACATTATGCACTCCCTACAAAAAATAAGATTGTCTCTGCATGTGAATGTCAGCTAACTTCTGTCGGACCTTTACCGAAGATAAAGAGAGGATCTTTAATGAAAGATGATATGCTTGATCCTGTGGTTGTTAATGTAGGAGATAAGATAAAAGTCTCCGTCTTTCTTATGCTTAAAAAGATGAGGCCACAGAGGACACAATGACATTGTCCCATGACATCATTATGTAGTCTACGTATCCGTTTGCATGAGATAGTGGGTTTACTGATATACCTGTCAGCGTAGCAGAGCCACAACTGAGGCGTTGTCCATGCAGTGGTGCTTAATGTTGGCATCGGCCTCAGATCCCCAAGCGCATGCACTAGAATTTCATTTGTCGGCTACTACCTCATTTTGCCATTGTTTGATCGAGTTCACATTGTTTGTCTTGCATCCTTGATGAATGTAAGTACTAGCCTACCTTTGATTTATGCCTTTTATTTAAAGGCCCAGTGCGGTCAAAACTGTGATTTTTCTGTGTTTTATATATATTTATACACTATGAGGTTGGAATAATACTGTGAAAATTATGATAATGCCTTTTAGTGTAAGAGTTGTTTGAAAATGAGTGTCTGAAAGTTCTGCCTGTTTTGGTGAGATGGAGTTTTGGCCTGCCTGGTGACAATTATAAAAATTTTAAAAAATCCATTTTAATTTAAAACAATCCCAGTAAGGTACTTACATTAACTGTTACTCAGAAATGATTTCATATTATAAAAATGGCTGCATTAAACCTTTAAATGAATTATGTAGATGTATCTGTTGATTTGTCCACTTTCCCCCAAAAAGTGGTAATACTTTAACATTAAGAGCTCGATACAATCCGTAGCTCTGTAGGATCAGCGTTGTAGCGCGTTTGACATGTAAAGGTCATTTCCGATTGAGCCAACATGTGCAGTGTTTACCGAGAAGGCAGGTTCCGCGATCACGGGAACATTGCCTTTAAATTTAAATCACGCTATATCGCGGATCTTCATTGCTACGGATTGAATCCAGCCCTAAATTGCTCTTAAACATGTCAACATATGTCATATGCTACAGATGTAAGATTTTAATTGGATCCTTATTTTGTAGCACAGCAGGAAAAGCACATTTGTAGTGTATTCAAGGTTAAAAAAGCTTTTAAAGTTTGTCATTTCCACTTTCAAATGTCAGACTTGATTTTTCCTAATTAAAAAACGTATCAACACCTATCAAAATTGTTCAGTACATTTAATCCACATAATAATTCACATTTCCTGCAGCTGCAGGATGATTTTTCTGCTGTAGGAAATTGGCTCAAATTAAGATCCTACATCTGTATACGCTATAGCCATACTACAAGTGACAAAATTACATTATTGTGAACGTTTACAGAGAGTTTATTTGACTGTTTTAGTTCATCAGTGTAGTATGTTGAAGGGATATTACATTCCAAAATCAAAGTTTGACAGATGTTTTTAGCCCTCGAAAGTGGTCCTCAGCTGAGATAAGTCCATGTCCCAGGTCATCTGTTTTGTATATTCAGCTATTATGCTACAATAACAGTCCACCACATCATACCCAAAAGTTTCCTGATTAGCAATGGGTAGTTCGTGTTTAATTTAATTGTGTATTAGAAACACAGTGTGAGATCATTGCGAGGGGATTTTGCCAGTGGTTGAATGGAGAACTAAGCTTCCCGGGAAAATGTTGTCCTAGGCTGCAACAGTAACCAAGGGGGGCGAGGACTGGCTTAGCCAAGGGTCACCATATTAAAACATGAAGCAATAGAAGAAAATGGGAGAAAGCGACAGCAAGACTGCCTTGTCCTTGTTCTTACCATTTGTACTGTGTAAAGAATGTTCCCGTAGCAGTAGATCATAATGCCCACTGGTACGAAGAAGCAGGCCAGGAGAAAGAAGAGGACGAAGGAGGAATCGTTAGGGTCCTTGGAAGTCCAGTCCAGAGAGCAGCCTAACTGGTGGATCTCCAGAGTGTAGCGGTTCCACCCCAGGAGAGGAGCCCCTGTCCAGACCAGGGAGTAGAGCCAGATGTAAGTGATGCACCTCCAGGCCCAGGGGAAGTCCACCACCTTAGCATGGACCACCCGGATGTAGCGCTCATAGGCCAGGGCAGAGAGACTCATGATGGACACGATGCCTGGAAAGGAGGGAGATGGGTGGTGATGCTGAGTAATGACTAGCGAATCTGGGTTATGAAATATATATACCGGTAGGTAGGCCCTGATTGTTACTGTCTATTGGTTATTACACTGTTGTTCTCTACACGGTAGCCCCGAAGTTAGAGAAGCGGGCCAGCAACTGGAAGGTTTCCTGTTTGAATCCCAGTGACGACAGAGGAAAGAAATCTGGCGGGAGTGAGCCGGGAACAGGGAGGGTTGCTGGCATCAATATCTGAACTTAACTTAACCCCCTAAACTGCTCATTGGGCGCTGCACTGCGGCTGCCCACTGCTCTAGCCTCTCTAACCGATTGTGTGTATGTGTATGTGTGTGTATCGGAGGGGTTGGGTAAAAGAAGAAGATACATTTCTGTCTGGACTAATAAAGTATACCTTATCTTGGGGGGCGGCAGGTAGCTTAGCAGTTAAGAGCGTTGGGCCAGTAACCGAAAGGTCGGCTAAAAGCCGTCTAAAATCTGCCGATGTGCCCTTGAGCATGACACTTCACATGAATTGCTCCATGGTCACAGTGAAACCTCAGAGGGTGTCTCAGGGAGATTTGGATATGCAAAAAAACTCATTTCCAATTCACATGATTATGTGTGAAATAGGACCAATGTAAGCACCCACCTGATGATGATTTTATTACAGTTATTACTCAGTCCTCAATCAAATATTTTCTCAATATACTCGATATTCAATATCATAAATATCCTATTGCAGGGGTCTCCAACCTTTTCTAGCATAGAAAATGTAACTTGTCACAATTTTTTTGATAGGCATTAAAGTAGGTACTTTCTTCTCTCCTCCACCCCCGAAACACCTCCCCAGGTCCTTGGTGTACAAGAGATGTGTTTTCTGTCAATATACCCAGCGAATGGTTAATAAACAACTCTAAGGGGGACCCGTAAAATAATATTTGGTATTTTCCTGAATTCTGTTTTCTCTGTTTTATTTGTCCTGTTTTAGGATTTTTTAAAATTCTGTGTTCTACTCTTAATATTACAATTATTCATAGAGAAACAACGCAAATGGATGGTCTGAGTCCATGTCAATGCCTAAATCTCATCAGAAGTCCATCCATAAGGTCTGGAAGAAAAAAAGTAACACCTTATTTTTCTTGTGTAAATCCCCTTTAATTACATTCAGTTTCTCCATTGTACAGCAATTACTTTTGCCAGACATTTGGTCCAATCAACAATCAACTACCTGCCCTTCAGGACATCCTACACCACCCGATGTCACAGGAAGGCCAAAAAGATCATCAAGGACAACAAACACCCGAGCCACTGCCTGTTCACCCCGCTATCATCCAGAAGGCGAGGTCAGTACAGGTGCATCAAGCGGGGACCGGGAGACTGAGAAACAGCTTCTATCTCAAGGACATCACACTGTTAAACAGCCATCACTAACATCACTGCCAACATACTAACTCAACTCCAGCCACTTTAATAAAGGACAAATTGATGTAATCAATTTATCACTAGTCACCTTATATACCCTACATTACTCATCCCATATGTATATACCGTACGCTATACCATCTACTGCATCTTGCCATCTTAATGTAATTAAATGTATCACTAGCCACTTCAACGAATGCCACTTTATGTAATGTTCTCATACCCTACATTACTCATCTCATATGTATATACTGTACTCTATACTATCTACTGCATCTTGCCATCTTGATGTAATGTATCACTAGCCACTTTAAACAATGCCGCTTTATATGTTTCATACCCTACATTACTCATCTCATATGTATATACTGTACACTTACCATCTACTGCATCTTGCCTCTGCCGTTCGGCCATCACTCATTTATATATTTTTATGTACATATTCGTATGAATTCCTTTACACTTGTGTGTATAAGGTATTTGTTGTGGAATTGTTAGGTTAGATTACTTGTTAGATATTACTGCATGGTCGGAACTAGAAGCACAAGCATTTCACTACACTCACATTAACACCTGCAAACCATGTGTACGTGACAAATACATGTGGTTTGATTCGAAGTGTTGCAGCACAGCTGCATTGCATTATAGAGGGAGCTGTTTGAGCACAGTGTTACTGGACACTATAACACAACTAATACATAAGGTGTCAGTACAGGTCAAACGGACAGGACCACGCTTCATGAGGTGCAATAGGTGTAACCCATGCAGGATGTCCTTAGATAGTCATCTAAATTTAGAGTCGAATAATGTGTGAGTGGTTTCACATGCTGTAGAAAATGAATATGGTATCAATAATCTCTAGCATTGAACTATTTTTCTGAGGGGATTTAGAGTGCCTGTAGGCTAATTATAATGAATTGTTATATATATATATAGATTATATATAATAATGAATTGTAAACAGCATCTTTTTCAGTGTCTCTGCATTGGTGCAGGCTGTTCTTCTGTAGGGTACACTGGTATTGAATGATATTCTGGGCTGTTTTGGCTACTCTTGTGCACTTTAAAAAATCCATCACATTTTACTGATCTGTTCAAAAGCAAATTTGGATCATAGTAGTAATAATAATAATAATAATAATAATATTAATTGATTCAACTAGTATAGCACTATTCATTACATAAAAAATCTCAAAGCGCTTTAAGGCAACAAAGAATACAAGCAATTTAGAAAAAACAATACAGGACACTCAATTTAGTATGATATGTTACGTTTCGTATGATATGTATTAATTTGTGGATGCCCATCATCCATTTCACATGATATGCTATGAATTGCAATTCGTACAATATGTTACGAATTTGCAAAATCACAATAGGTTACAAACTTGAAAAACCCATGATAGGTTACGAAATTCAATTTATTGTTGCTAACGTTAGCTAGGTGGCAAAAACTAATGTTAGGTATCTGGCTAACGTTAGCTAGGCTAGGGGTTAGGGTTAAAGTTAGCTGACATGCTAAGTACTTGCAAAGTAGCTAAAATGTAGTAAGTAGTTGCAAAGTTGCTAATATGCTAAAGTTGTTGTTGTTGGATAATCTATGGATTTCCACACTGGCCATGGGTGGATACAGCTCCCAAGTGGGTGGGCCTATGCCCTCCCAGGCACACCCGTGTCTGCACCCCCAGCCTCTGTAGAGCCAGGCCCAGTCAATCAGAATGAGTTTTTCCCCACAAAAGGGCTTTATTACAGACAGAAATACTCTCCAGTTTCATCAGCTGTCGGGTGACCTGCAGTTGAGTCCGGTTGGATGCCCTGTCAAATGATCTAAAACAACATTGGAGGGGGCTTATGGTGGAGAAATTAACATTAAATTATTTGGCAACAGCTCTGGTGGACATTCCTGCAGTCAGGATGCCAACTGCACACTCCCTCAAAACTTGAGACATCTGTGGCATTGTGTTGTGCTATGCCAGCAACAAAAAAAGCATGACACTAAACAATACATTAATTGCACTATAATGGTGCCCACAAACTGTTAGGGCTTTCAGAAAGCTGTCCCAACAGCAGAACTTTCTTTTCAGCACCATGGGGGGGAATCCTTACCACTGCTACACCTGGCTATCAGTAGGGCCTTGTCTGGCAGTGAAACAGTTCCTTCAGCCTCATTTACTGCCGTTTAAAACAAAGCTGATATGGCTGACTTGCTTAAACAAACGTGGTTTCTACTGACAATTGATAAGCAAGCAGTTCGCTACACCCGCAATAACACCTGCAATAACATCTGTTAAACACGTGTATGTGACAAATAACATTTTATTTTATTTTATTTATATGTACAAACTATGGCATAAGGGGACATCAACAGGATAAGAGGCATTCCATAATTTTGATTAAAACATTAATGAGCCAGCTAGGACAGACGTAGTCAATCTAACTATTTGTTCAACACTTTTGAAATGTACAGCGACAAAATTCAGAATATGGGCCGTTCTTACAATATTCTCCCTGTACACCAAGTCAGAACCATAGCATAAATAAAGGGGGCATATAAGCAGACAATGAAAGCTCTTACAATATTCAATGATTACATTTCTATAAAACAGGCTATAGGCACCACCAAGTCAGGGGGGAAAGGACCAAATTATTAGGGTGAGGCACATGTGCTACTAACAGCTTACTACACAACATACACTTAGTATTACTATCTTAGCTACAGTATACATATATCCCTGGCATAGTACATATAATACATTTGTATGTAAGACATTTATATGTATGCTGCAGCATACAAGACCTTTTTGGACTCACCTAGTTGTGCTGTGCTCACTTGAACAGGAAGGTGGCCCTGTGGTCCTTGTGGGCAAATTTTGTCATTAACCTTTGTCATCAAAGTCTGGCATTCTGTCACGACTCCGACCGAGGGACACTCCCCTTCCCGTTCGGGTGGCGCTCGGCGGTCGTCGTCGCCGGCCTACTAGCTGCTACTGATTATTTCCTCCCCCTCCTTATGTGTTGATTGAGTGCACCTGTTTTGAATTAGGTAGTAGGCATTATTAGTCAGCCGGCCCGCAGAGTTCCTTGTGCGGGATTAATTATTGTGACCATCTGTTTTAGTGCACGTCTATAGGTTTTGTGTTTTTCCCATTTTGTGGGTTTTCCCTGGACCATTTAAGTCCCGCTGTTTGGGGGCATTTGTTTGCTCATTACGCCCTGTGTGTTCGTGAGGGTTTGCTTATGTTCGCCGTTTGTTCGGTGCATTAACCTGTTGCTTCTACTCGGGACGCTTGCGTCCCAACTAGAGCTCAGGAAATGCAAATGTGCTACGCTAAATGCTAATAGTATTAGTTAAAACTCAAAAGTTCATTAAAATACACATGCAGGGTATCGAATTAAAGCTACACTCGTTGTGAATCCAGGCAACAAGTCAGATTTTTAAAATGCTTTTCGGTGAAAGCATGAGAAGCTATTATCTGATAGCATGCAACACCCCAAAAGACCCACAGGGGACGTAAAAAAAATAATTAGCATTTCGGCGTTACACAAACCGCACAATAAAATAGAAAACATTCATTACCTTTCACCATCTTCTTTGTTGGCACTCCTAGATGTCCCATAAACACTATTTGGGTCTTTATTTCGATTAAATCGGTCCATATAAAGCCTAGATATCGTTATATGTAGACTGTGTGATAAACGAAAAAAACATCGTTTCAAAACGTAACGTCATTTTTTTAAATTCAAAAAGTCGACGATAAACTTTCACAAAACACTTCGAAATACGTTTGTAATGCAACTTTAGGTATTAGTAAACGTTAATAAGCGATAAAATTCATCAGGAGGCGATGTAAAGATCATTAGCTGTCCGTCTGGAAAAATGTCCGGCTAGAAACTCAACGAAAATATCCGGTCCTAGACCTAAGGAAATACGGTGCCTGCATGTGTTTGACCAAGAAAAAACTCGAAGGGAAATGACAAGACTCTAGACACCGTGTGGAAGCTGTAGGTACTGCAACCTCAGTCAATTAATTGTGGTTCACCTTTATCAATGGGTTCAAGTAGCGCATGGATATATTTTCCCATTTTCAGTGATCAGTTTTTCCTGTGCTTTTCGATGTAAATGCCGTTCTGGTAAAGCCACAGCAGTGATTTAACCAGTTTTTTAAACGTCTGAGTGTTTTCTATCCACACAGACTGAGCAAATGCATATACTATATTCCTGGCATGAGTAGCAGGGCGCTGAAATGTTGCGCGATTTTTAACAGAATGTTCAAAAAAGTAGAGGGTCGACTTAAGAGGTTAAAATAGCACTCACCTGAACTCTCTGCTTCCTGCGCTTGACTCCTCACCCACTACACTCAGATCGTTACACATTCTCTGGATTTATGGTGCTTTCAAGACAATTGGGAACTCAGAAAAAAAACAAAGTCGAATCATGACGTCAGTGATCTGCAGGTCAGAGCTCCAGAAAGAGGCCTGAATTTCAGACCTGGAATTCCGAGTTGGGTGACTGTTCAAAGCATATTTTCCCAGTCAGAGCTTGTTTTTTCAGAGATCCCAGTTGTCTTAAATTCACTAAAGTCCAGTGGTGGAAAAAGTAACCAACTGTCATAAATTGAGTAAAAGTAAAGAAACCTTAATAGAAAATGACTCAAGTAAAAGAACTGGTGCAAATACTTAAGTAAAAATAAGTAAAAGTACTACTTAAGTAGTTTTTGAGGGTATCTGTACTTTTCTTTACTATCTACATTTTTGACAACGTTTACTTTTACTTCACCATATTCCTAAAGACAATTATGTACTTTTTACTTAATAAATTTTCTCTAACACCCAAATGTATTCATTCATTACATTTTGAATGACTAGCAGGACAGGAAAATTGTCAAAATCATGCACTTATCAAGAGAACATCCCTGGTGATCCCTATTGCCTCTGATCTGGTGGACTCACTAAACACATATGCATCGTTTATAAATTATGTCTGAGTATTTGAGTGTGTCCCTGGCTAACCGTAAATTTAAAAAATTTGAAAATGTGGCCGTTTGGTTTGCTTAATACAGGGAATTTAAATTATTTATACTTTTACTTTTACTTTCAATACTTAAGTATATTTTAGCAATTACATTTTCTGTTGATACTTAAGTATATTGAAAACCAAATACTTTTAGACTTTTACTCAAGTAATATTTTACTGGGTGACTTTCACTTTTACTTGAGTGATTTTCTATTAAGTTATCTTTACTTTTGTTCAAGTATGACAATTGGGTACATTTCCCACTTTTCCGTGTCAGGGAAATGTATGGAGTAGAAAGTACATAATTTTCTTTCGGGATTTAGTGAAGTAAAAGTAAAAGTTATAAAAATTATAAATAGTAAAGTACAGATACCCCAAAAAACTACTTAAGTAGTACGATCAAGTATTTTTACTTAAGTATTTTACACCCCTGCTAAAAAGTTGGAGATTTTCCCGTTCCGAGTTTCCAGTGGTTTCAGAAGTCATGCTGGATTGACAGCGTGGCCAGTGCCCATGGTGTTGAATGTTTATCCTTTTAATCTTGGAAAAGAGACCCTTAAACCCAGACTTGGACCCACACACCGACTCCACTGAATAGCAGGCTAGTGATTGCTTTGCAACGCTTGCAGTTTGCCACTGATTCCTTCCATTGTTGAATTTGGGATTTCTAACTTGTTGTGTAATGTTTTGTCCAATGGCCGATTAGCACCGATACATTTGATCAATAATTTCTCTTCATATGACAAGGATTGAAAAGATTTGCCAGTAGATTGTCAACTTGATTCATAATGATGACTGCTAGCTTTCTAGCTAAGATTTTGAATGTATGATGTTGACTAGTTTCTCTCTAGGCTTCTTCCTAGGTTTTGGCCTTTCTAGGGAGTTTTTCCTAGCCACCGTGCTTCTACACCTGCATTGCTTACCGTTTGGGGTTTTAGGCTGGGTTTCTGTACAGCACTGATGATTTTTTTTTTATAAATAAATTTGATTTGATTTGATCAGTCCAATCAAAGTTACGTGATTTGATGTAATTGTATCAGTGACCAAACCTTCTTGGATGGGCACTTCTGTTTTTTTTCTTCTTTTTTGTTTGTTGAATTTTTACCCCCTTTTTCTCCCCAATTTCGTAGTATCCAATTATTAGTAGTTACTATCTTGTCTCATCACTAAAACTCCCGTACGGGCTCGGGAGAGATGAATGTCGAAAGTCATGCGTCCTCCGAAACACAACCCAACCACTTCTTAACACAGCGCGCAACCAACCCGGAAGCCAGCTGCACCAATGTGTCGGAGGAATCACCGTGGACCTGGTGACCTTGGTTGGCGCGCACTGCACCCGGCCCGCCATGGGAGCCGCTGGTGCGCGATGAGACAAGGCCAAACCCTCCCTAACCCGGACGATGCTAGGCCAATTGTGCGTCACCCCACGGACCTTCCAGTCGCGGCCGGCCCTCGACAGAGCCTGAGCGCCTGTTACTCTATGGCAGCACCCAAGGGGCTTTAATTTCCGAGCTCTACCCATAGATTTTGCGGTGACGTAGTGTCTCCATGAGTGACAGAACACTGAGCCAATCACAGGGCAACGAGAGAAGATAATATATATATTTTTACATTGCTTGCAAACGGGTATTAACAAGTATTAATTTCAAAATAAAATGCAAAACAGGCAACAACAAAAAAACGTTTAGCTAAACAGGTGGGGCTCAAAACAGAATGACGGGTCACTACTGATGTTGTGTGACAAAACTGCACATTTTAGAGTGGCCTTTTATTGTCCTCAGCACAAGGTGCACCTGTGTATTGATCATGCTGTTTAACCAGATCCTTCATAAGCCACACCTCTCAGGTGGATAGATTATCTTGGCAAAGGAGAAATGCTCACTGACAGGGATGTAAAACAAATGTGTTTAGAGAAATAAGCTTTTTGAGAAATAACATTTTAGAGAAATAAGCTTTTTGTGCATATGGAACATTTCTGGGATCTTTTATTTCAGCTGATAAAACATGGGACCTACACTTTACATGTTGCGTTTATATGTTTGTTCAGTGTAAATTGAGTGTCCTGGATTTACATTTGCTATGTTACCTCTAGTCTATGAGACCAGGCTGGAAAAAACAACATCACAACATCACGAGGTGGACAGTCATTAGAAAGTTCATGGCTTGAGTGGTCATCTGAGGGAGGTGGTGAAGTGGGGCGAGAAAGTCTGGGGGGTAGACAAGCAGACAGCACTGTCTTACCAAGGTGTCTCGCCTTAGTGAGGTGCATAGTGAGGTGCAATTGGGGCATCAAAGTGAAATTACCATGCTGTTTTATCCACTACAGTAACAGTATGTACTACGGTATCACCCATCCATCCAGCCATCAAAAATGAATCATTTGTTTTTGGAGATCAGAAATATCATGTGATATTGTAAGAAGTTTACATATATGTATTATATATCGGAAAGACGAGAAAAATCACCCATATAATAAATACAGTAGGTCAACCTTGTGGTTAGCCAACAGTAGGTCGCATGTGCCTGAGAGTGATGAGGGTAATAGAGAGAGAGAGAGAGAGAGAGAGAGAGAGAGAGAGAGCGAGAGAGAGAGAGAGAGAGAGAGAGAGAGAGAGAGAGAGAGAGAGAGAAAGAGAGAGAGAGAGAGAGAGCATCCACATAGTGATCTGCATAGTGGCAATGGCATTCATAAACATCAACAACTATGTAAAGACTGGTTTCATAAATCAATAGGGAGAAAGTGGGCTAAACAGTTCTCACTTAGAATAAGATGGATGGGAATTGTCCCCTGCAATAGACTTTAATTGGACCACTTATGAAAATGCAATAGCTCAAAATACTAAACTTCTTTATCCGAGTAGTTTTAACACATAAAAACATGAAACACAAATTAAATGGAAAGGATGCCACTAAAAATGATTTGGATTACTTAAAATATATAAAAAATATTTTGAATGAACTCTTAAAGGGATAATATGCGATTTCTACATCCATTTATTTAAATTATATATAGGCTACTTATTGATTCTTGTAGAATATATAATCAGTTTTGATATTGTTTGATCTTCAGATTGCGCCTTTAATATGTGTGAATCTCGGCGCGACACCCAGAAAGGACTGAAGTACTACTAACCAAATAAAGTGTTGCTGAATCCGTCCCAAATGCATGTTGCCGAGTTCCAGACCCATCCGCCTTTGATGCACGAAACAAACGTAAAGTTAATTCCAATGACAGACACCAAAACGTCACTTATACTAATGTTTACTATTAACAAATTTGTGGGCGTCCGGAGTCTCTTGAATCTGTAGTACAGCACGATGACAATAATATTGTTGCAAAATCCGAAGACTCCGATTGTTCCGATGGCAAAAGCAAGGAGTTTGTAAGTACCAACCGCAAATATATATTCTTCTGTATTTTTTTCAGTGCTAGCTAAATTCGCAGGATTTATTGCTTGAATAACTTCGCTCCCAAACATTGTGCGCGATGACCTGTCTAGTGTTGCTAGGAGGGAAGATCGTCTGCGCTGCAGTTGGATTATTAAAGCTGCTCTAAACCAGTTAAACGTGCGAAAGCTCTTTTGAGAAAACAGGGCAAATTTCCTGATGATGGAAGGCTCAAATGTAGAGTATTTCACGAGGAGTTACATCCCCAGCAGTCTCCATCCGTCACTATAATTAGTTGGCATCCACTGTACCCTCCAGACGGGTAAAGTTGTGTTCGGGACATATCTACATTTTCACACGACCCTCCCCTTGTATTTTAAAATAATTTGAACTCCCTCCCCTTCAGTAGAATTAACTGAAGAAAAAATAAATTCGGGATTCGCAGATCACCACAGAGGAGCTCATTGTCCCTGCCTGTTTAATGACTTCATCATTCGAACCGGTAGCAGACAATGATCAGCTAGGGTTTCAACCAACAGGTTTCTGTGCCAATGCACCACACAACCAATAAACAAAACATACCGACATGATTTGCGTTTTTAACTCCGCAATAAATAGATGTCAATCTCGACAAAACAGAAAACACACCCCTGCCTACCTTGTAAGCGTCCCCATATCGAAAGCTTTGTTTGACAATCTCTGAATGTCATTAAATGTTTTTGGTGTTTTGTAACAGATGTCTCTTTCCATTCATCAAATTGCCTGCACAGTTTGGATTGATTGATAGATTTGATTTGTCAGTAAAAAAAAAAGACATGCTCAGGAAAAAAAACACCTCTCACTGTCAATCGCGTTTATTTTCAGCAAATTCAACATCTAAACTGAACAAGTTCCAAAGAAGTGACTAACAGAAATTGAATGTGTCCCTGAACAAAGTGTGTAAAACCATGGAATTTGATAATCATGCCAGACAAAGCCTTTTCAAACAACAGAGCTGCTTTTCATCATTAAAATCCCCCGAATGAGAGTCAACAAAGAGTAATACAACAATTGAAAATCTGTTAAAAATCAAAAGTAACAGTCAGTATCTGGTGTGGCCACCAGCTGCATTAAGTACTGCAGTGCATCTCCTCCTCGTGGACTGCACCTGATTTGTCAGTTCTGGCTGTGAGATGTTACCCCACTCTTCCACCAAGGCACCTGCAAGTTCCCGGACATTTCTGGGGGGAATGGCCCTAGCCTTTACCCTCCGATCCAATAGGTCCCAGACGTGCTCAATGGGATTGAGATCCGGGCTCTTCGCTGGCCATGGCAGAACAGTGACATTCCTGTCTTGCAGGAAATCACACACAGAACGAGCAGTATGGCTGGTGGCATTATCATGCCGGAGGGTCATGTCAGGATGAGCCTGCAGAAAGGGTACCACATGAGGGAAGAGGATGTCTTCCCTGTAACACACATCATTGAGATTGCCTGCAATGACAACAAGCTCAGTCCAATGATGCTGTGACACATCGCCCCAGACCATGACGGACCCTTCACCTCCAAATCGATCCCGCTCCAGAGTACAGACCCCAGTGTAACACTCATTCCTTCGACGATAAACGCGAATCCGACCATCACCCCTGGTGACACAAAACCCATAGGCGACGTTGTTGCCAGTTATGTCTGGTGAGGACCTGCCTTACAACAGGCCTACAAGCCCTCAGTCCAGCCTCTCTCAGCCTATTGCGGACAGTCTGAGCACTGATGGAGGGATTGTGCATTCCTGGTGTAACTCAGGCAGTTGTTGTTGCCATCCTGTACCTGTCCCGCAGGTGTGATGTTCGGATGTACCGATCCTGTGCAGGTGTTGTTACACATGGTCTGCCACTGCGTGGACAATCAGCTGTCCATCCTGTCTCCCTGTCTTAGGCGTCTCACAGTACAGACATTGCAATTTATTGCCCTGGCCACATCTGTAGTCCTCATGCCTCCTTGCAGCATGCCTAAGGCACGTTCACCTTGGTGAGCAGGAACCCTGGGCATCTTTCTTTTGATGTTTTTCAGAGTCAGTAGAAAGGCCTCTTTAGTGTCTTAAGTTTTAATAACAGTGACCTTAATTGCCTACCATCTGTAAGCTGTTAGTGTCTTAATGACCGTTCCACAGGTGCATGTTCATTAATTGTTCATGGTTTATTGAACAAGCATGGGAAACAGTGTTTAACCCCTTTACAGTGAAGATCTGTGAAGTTATTTTGATTTTTACGAATTATCTTTGAAAGAAAGGGATGTTTCTTTTTTTGCTGAGTTTGTATACACAAATAATTGTAAAAGTGACCGGGATTGCACAATAAAATCGGGGTGTTAATTCCATTGTGGTAACTACTTTTGCTGCAGCATATGCTACCGTAATATAAGGACTGAATGCACTTCTAATGTACAGATCTCCATCTCGCTTTCGGAGGTCACGTAATATTTTTTTAACATAGCTACATCTATGGGCTGTTATGTTTTTTTGTGGTGCGTAATGAGCAGTAGTCTATATCAGCCTTTCAAAGTATGGGTCGCGCGTATCTTTTAATGGTTGGTCGGTGACTCTGCTCAATTTGGCAGCTGCGCGAGTGGGTGGAAGATTATCGGATCTTTTTCCGGCAGTTTTCTTTAAGATCACTCCGCGACCCACACGCTGCAGCGCTGTTGTTCATCAACCTATTATGCGCTGTCAGCCACTGGTTTGTCATTCCCATTCGTCATCACTCACCGCTGTCATCGAATGGACTCAAACTAGCAACAAGTTCTGACAGCTCATTTGTCATGAAACGCAAATACAGCGATGAGTTTCTCTGTCTTGGTTTAATACACACTTTGAGAAATAACGAGGAGCGCCAGCAATGTGTTTTGTGCAGGGAATTGCTTAGTAATGAGTCTCTCAAAACGAACAAATGAAATAGGTTACATCCTTTTTCTAAAATTGATTAAATTATTTTTCCCCCCATCAATCTACACACAATAACCAATAATGTCAAAGCAAAAAACAGGTTCAGAATTGGTTGCTAATTTATAAAAATATAAACATAAATATCACATTTACATAAGTATTCAGACCCTTTACTCAGTACTTTGTTGAAGCAGCTTTGGCAGTGATTACAGCCTCGAGTCTTACTGAGTACTACCATTCTTCTCTGCAAATCCTCTCAAACTCTGTCAGGTTGGATGGGGAGTGTTGCTGCACAGTAATTTTCAGGTATCTCCAAAGATGTTACATCGGGTTCTGGCTGGGCCACTCAAGGGCATTCAGAGACTTGTCCCAAAGCCACTCTGGTGTTGTCTTGGCTGTGTGCTTAGGGTCGTTGACCTGTTGGAAGGCGAGCTTTCGCCCCAGTTGAGGTTGCTAAATTATAAAAAATGGAAATGGAAATATCACTTTTTTTATTTATTTTTATTTCACCTTTATTTAACCAGGTAGGCAAGTCGAGAACAAGTTCTTATTTACAACTGCGACCTGGCCAAGATAAAGCAAAGCAGTTTGACACATACAACAACACAGAGTTACACATGGGATAAACAAACATACAGTCAATAATACAGTAGAAAAACAAGTCTATATACAGTGTGTGCAAATGAGGTGAGATAAGGGAGGTAAGGCAATAAATAGGCCATGTAGGCGAAGTAAATACAATATAGCAATTAAACACTGGAATGGTAGATGTGCAGTAGAGGAATGTGCAAATTAGAAATACTGGGGTGCAAAGGAGCAAGATAAATAAATAAATACAGTAGGGGATGAGGTAGTTGTTTGGGCTATTTACAGATGGGCTTTGTACAGCTGCAGTGATCTGTGAGCTGCTCTGACAGCTGGTGCTTAAAGCTAGTGGGGGAGATAAGTGTCTCCAGTTTCAGTGATTTTTGTAGTTCGTTCCAGTCATTGGCAGCAGAGAACTGGAAGGAGAGGCGGCCAAATGAGAAATTGGCTTTGGGGGTGACCAGAGAGATATACCTGCTGGAGCGCGTGCTACGGGTGGGTGCTGCTATGGTGACCAGCGAGCTGAGATAAGGCAGAGCTTTACCTAGCAGGGTCTTGTAGATGACCTAGAGCCAGTGGGTTTGGCGACGAGTATGAAGCGAGGGCCAACCAACGAGAGCGTACAGGTCGCAGTGGTGGGCAGTATAGGGGGCTTTGGTGACAAAACGGATGGCGCTGTGATAGACTGCATCCAATTTGTTGAGTAGCGTTTTGGAGGCTATTTTGTAAATGACATCGCCGAAGTAGAGGATTGGTAGGATGGTCAGTTTTACGAGGGTATGTTTGGCAGCATGAGTTAAGGATGTTTTGTTGCGAAATAGGAAGATAATTATAGATTTAATTTTGGATTGGAGATGTTTGATGTGAGTCTGGAAGGAGAATTTACAGTCTAACCAGACACCTAGGTATTTGTAGTTGTCCACATATTCTAAGTCAGAACCGTCCAGAGTAGCGATGCTGGACGGGCGGGCAGGTGCGGGCAGCGATCGGTTGAAGAGCATGCATTAACATAAGGCTCTTGGTTACCTCCCTGACCAAGGCCCTTCTCTCCCGTTTGGCCAGGCGGCCAGCTCTAGGAAGAGTCTTGGTGGTTCCAAACTTCTTCCATTTAAGAATGATGGAGGCCATTATGTTCTTGGGGACCTTCAATGCTGCAGACATCTTTTGGTACCTTGTGCCTCAACACAATCCTGTCTCTGAGCTCTATGGACAATTCCCACAACCTCATGGCTTGGTTTTTGTGCTGACATGCACTGTCAACTGTCAGACCTTATATAGACAGAGTGTGCCTTTCCAAATCATGTCCAATCAGTTGAATTTACCATAGGTAGAGTCCATTCAAGTTGTAGAATTATATGAAGGATGATCAATGGAAACAGGATGCAGCAGAGCTCAATTTTGAGTCTCATAGCAAAGGGTTTGAATACTTATGTACATAAGGTATTTCTGTTTTTTATTTTTAATAAATTAGCAAAAACTTCAAAAACATATTTTTCCGATTTGTCATTGGGAGGTATTGTGTGTAGATTGCTGAGGATTTGTATTTATTTATTTCATTTTAGAATGAGTCTGTTTCGTAACAAAATGTGGAAAAAGTCAAGGGGTCTGAGTACTTTCCGAAAGCATACTTAAGAAACAAGTAAAGAAACAGACTCAATGCTGAGCATGACCTCAGGGTTGCACTTTCACAAACTGAGCCCAGAATAACCCCGCTTGTTGAAAACTTCAACCAGTCACACACCTCTCATTAGGACTGTGTGTGTGTGTGTTTTCTGGTCTACATCTGTGTGATGTGATCAATCAGTTTATTCCAGTTCAGAATAAAAATGATTTATTGTATTTTAACAACAGTTCCAACCTATACTTTTTTTCAACAATAATTTCTACAGTAAAATGTACAATATGCCTGATCATTTTTCATCTGTACTGCTACCTAGGGTTGTGTTATCAAAAACTCAGACTGTGTGTGTGTGTGTGTGTTCTGTTATACATCTGTTTGATGTGATCAGTCAGTTCAGCAATCAGTTCAGACCTAGTTATATCCTATCATAAACTAAATACGGAGCACACAATTAAAAAGACAGATTGAATTTAATTTAGTTGATGAAAATGTCTCAACAGAATTAAACAAAACAAGTTTTGCATATTTAAAGAACTGGGTTTGATTAATAAATAGGTTTACAATAATTAAAATGACACACAATGATAATAATATTGATAAAACAAATGATTATAAATATATTTTAGTTGCAAAATGTCATCCTGCTTAAATAGGGAGTTGCACAGTAGCCTGCATTCTTCTCATCTTAGTCCACTACAATATTACAATTTATATTAAATTCCCCTTGTAGGCTTTTCACTATAGGCATACTCTTGTTCCTCTAACGTTTGTTTTACTGCAATGGAAAAGGCCCCCATCTTCACAATAAACAGTGGCCTAGGCCAAGGCTCCTTTGCTGCTCTCGCCTGCGGAGGAGAGCAGGCGCATGTGTGTGAAACGCATGAGAGTATGATGCTGAAGCACGAATCCAGGGTGTAGGCTATTATAGATAGCCTCTCCTGGACAATTTGGCCTGCTACAATTTTATTTAATCGGCCTTTTATTTTTTTATCGGCCAAATCCCGGCAATTACCGGCCAAAGGAAACCCTGGAGCATTTTCCCATCAGAGCTGTGTTTCCATCAAATTGACTTGTTTCAGATAAAAGTCTGTGCGTAAATACGTAGTGCACACACAAATACCGTTTGAGGTTAAATGTACTGAATAAAAAATCTACGCTTTAAAATTAAAGTAGAATTAAATCGCATGTTCAACTCTGGGCATACTAATGGTTTTGTCACAAAAATGTTGACGTAGGTATAGCGAATGTGCCCACTCTGGTATTGGCACGTGCCATCTAAGTAACATCTTGCAGATACAGTGCAGGTATGGCCTACTACATGATGAGATTATTATGGAAAAAAAGTGTGAGGTTATTTTTATTTGTCAAAGGGCAACCAAGCATCGATCATCTTGTGACCAAGAATAAGACCCTAGATATTTGTTGAAAGGATCATCAACCTCATCACTGCGCAATTTCACCACCCTGTGAAGTTCACCATAACTTACTTCATCTGTAGCCTAATAAACTGCATGCTTTCCCATGATGTGGTGACATTTTTTTTTACCAGACAAGTGAGCTACTTTACTCACATTAACATATGACATAGTTAATGTCAAGCCATTTTGAGGATGCTGGAATGATATTTTGGATGAACATATGTGCATGCCTACAGGAGATTTTTGAAGTAGCCTAATCAGATGAAATCATTGTGATTGGTTGTGTATGCCACATATAAAAGGTAATACATTTTAAAAGGTAAATTATACATATTTTGGCTATATTGAAGAGTTAAGTTATAGGTGCACAAGGAATAGCTGCTCGGATTGGAGAGGAGGCAGAGCTTGTATTAAACTTTCCCGAATAACTGGGCCTGCCTGGAGAATATGTGGCCACATTATTATAGGACGACTTGGGAGAATGATCTTCAACAGACAGCGCATTCAGTATCAGAAGTAAAAATACAGCCATACTGGCCAGCTACTGTATCTTTCAAGACCTTATATACTGTTGAGTAGACCCAAAACTGATCCAAGTCAATTGAAACATTCAAATCACAGGGCTTTTGCGCCATTATTCAAATGTAATTTTCAATGCAGTCTAGAATAGGCTAGGATGTTGTACTCTAATGCAATTATTCATTGCATTGTGGTGTTGTGGGCTAGTCTAGGTAGGATAATTGTATTGTCCATAAACAAGATTTTTTAGCTGTGGGGCTCCCGAGTGGCGCAGTGGTCTAAGGCACAGACCCTGGTTTGATTCCAGGCTGTATCACAACAAGCCGTGATTGGGAGTCCCATAGGGCGGTGCGCAATTGGCCCAGCATCGTCCGAGTTTGGCCGTGGTAGGCTGTCATTGTAAATTTAACTTGCCTAGTTAAATAAAGGTCTTCACTGTTCTTTCATATGCAATGATGCACTTGGCCTATCAGCTATTCCTATTTGTTCTTGTAGATTCATATAAAAAAATGTATGCACCTTTGAATGTTTTTATGGGTGATGATTGCTCAGCCTGTTCTCATAGACTAGACATAACATAGAAAATGTAAGGGGGGGTAAATTGTCCGGTTGCAATATTATGAATTGTTCAGCAGTCTAATGGCTTGGGGGTAGAAGCTGTTGAGGAGCCTTTTGGTCCTAGACTTGGCGCTCCGGTAAAGCTTGCCGTGCGATAGCAGAGAAAACACTCTATAACTTGGGTGACTGGGGTCTCTGACAATTTTATGGGCTTTCCTCTGACACCGCCTATTATATAGGTCCTGGATGGTAGGAAGCTTGGCCCCAGTAATGTACTGGGCCGTTTGCACTACCCTCTGTAGCGCCTTACGGTCAGATGCCGAGCAGTTGCCATACCAGGTGGTGATGCAACCGGTCAGGATGCTCTCAATGGTGCAGCTGTAGAACCGTTTGAGGAGCTGGGGCCCCATGCCAAATCTTTTCAGTCTCCTGTGGGGGAAAAGGTTTTGTCGTGCCCTCTTCACGTATAACGTGAACGTCTAGCAACCAAAAAGATTGCGAGTTCGAATCTCGTCACGGATAACTTTAGCATTTTAGCAACTTTTCAACTACTTACTACATTTGAGCTACTTTGCAACTACTTAGCATGTTAGATAACACTTCCCCTAAGCCTAACCTTAACCCTTTTAGCTAACATTTGCCCTAACCTTAATCCCTAACCCCTAGGCTAGCTAACGTTAGCCAGCTAGCAAACAGCCACCTAGTGTCTTGGAAATATTGTAATCAAAAGGAGACTTTTACATTTCTTCAAAACAAGTCAACTTTATTTAATTACTGCAGTAATGGAGCTTGTCAATGAGCCCCCCGTAGGTGATTCGTTGAGAGCCCAACCAGCAGGACTAAGGCACAGCATTTTATAGCAAAATCCATCCTGAATATTCATGACAAATCACAGATGAGAATTTATACAAAGACACATTTTGCTCTCATGCAACAGATCTCAAGATTTAAATGGCGCCAAATATCTGTCTTTGGTCCGTTTACTGCTTGCTTGTACAAAAATACTAAATCATTTCTTTAAAGAAACTGGAGATTGGTTCTCCCATAATACCCGTAATACACAATATATATAGCACGCAGCATAACAGCTGTGCCAACGCGTAGGTGCTCACACGACCAACGGACATGGGAACCATAACCGACAAAGACAGGCGGAACAGAGGGCACAAATATAACGTACTAATCAGAGGAAATGGGAACCAGGTGTGTGTGTAATCAGACAAGACAGTCCGGGGTTGATGATAATGAATTCAGTTCAGTGAAGCCTAGAAAGCCTGTGACGTAGACCTCCGGAACTGGTGAACCGAATGAGCATCAGTACCGGGCAATCCGTGACAATGGAAGACACAATAAGTCTTATTCCTATTGACATGAATGTGGCGTCATGTTAAAGAAGAGGTTGTGCTCTTTAAATCCAAGTTAACTTGTCATTGTCATTTGTTCTTTGTTTTTGAGCTATGTCTGTTTGAAATGTGTGAGAAAATTAGCTTATCTTGAAAATGATCAGTAATCTATTGCAGCTTTCTCGAATTCCATTGGGGTCTGAAGGGTTAATTTGTATAAATGTCTAAAAACACAATTCCACTGATATTATTGGGTTTTGTGTGTAGGCCAGTGACACAAAATCTCAATTTAATCCATTTTAAATTCAGGCTGTAACACAACAAAATGTGGAAAAAGTAAAGTGGTGTGAATACTTTCTGAAGGCACTGTAAGTATGGGATGCTGATTACAGACCATGGCCTGCTGAGTGTAAGTGTGTTGCGAGATAAAGGTACTAGCATATTCTTTTCAGACACGAATGTGCCTGTGTCAACTTTTCATCACAGGATGTCAGGACAGCGCCGTCACCGCCGTGTTGAATGGGTTTGTGGGGCCTGCTGTAATTTGTAATTCATTTGCAATCACATGGCCAAAGAAGCGTGAACAATGCTGGCTTCTCAAGAGACTGAAGTGAAGGCCAGGCATTTGAATGCCTATGAAAGGTTTCAATGGAATACATTACATAGTGTTAGAAGAAGGATGCAGAATTATACATCTCCTCCTCTCAAGCCCTCCTTTCCACCAATTTACATGATATAGTATAATATTTTTTGATAAAAAATGAAAAGCTGAAATGTCTTGAGTCAGTAAGTATTCGGCTGCTTTGTTATGGCAAGCCAAAATAATTTCTGGAGTAAAAATGTCCCAAACGTCACACAATGAGCTGCATGGACATACTCTGTGGGCAATAATAGTGTTTAACATGATTTGAATGATAACCTAGTCTCTGTACCCCACACACACAATTACCTGCATGGTCTTTCAGTCGCGTAGTGAATTACAAACACAGATTCAACAATAAAGACCAGGGAGGTTTTCCAATGCCTCACAAAGATTGGTATGTGTAACGCTTGTCTGAAGAAGAGGACCAAAGCGCAGCGTGGTACATGTTCATGATTATTTATTCAAACTGAACACTGAAACAAAGTGGAACAAACCAGTTCTGTCTGGTGCAAACACAAAACAGGAAACCACTACCCACAAAACACAGGTGGGACAAAGCTGCCTAAGTATGATTCTCAATCAGAGACAACGATAGACAGCTTCCTCTGATTGAGAACCACACCGGCCAAACACACAGAAATAGAAAACATAGAAATAAAGAAACTAGAATGCCCACCTTAGTCACACCCTGGCCTAACCAAAATAGAGAATAAAAGCCTCTCTATGGCCAGGGCGTGACAGTATGGTCAAACAAATGATATCTCTTTGTGCATGGTGAAGTTTAAATTAAACTTTGGATGGTGTATCAGTACACTCATGTATATATCATTTTTCTTTGTACATATTTTGTATATATTTTTAATATTTTTAATCTCAATTTCCATCTACGGACTGAACATACTCTCCTGCAACCCGCCTCACCCAATGTGGTATGGATCTGCTATTTTTTATACTGTAGAACCGGAACCACGTTCAGAAGCTAGCCAGCTAACGAGCTACTAGCTAGTAGTCAGTTAGCCACTGCTAGCGGTCATCACCATTAACTCAGACATCTGCCAGCCTCAGCCAGATCAATTCCTGCCAGTCTGCACAGTGCGATATCAAGCCAGAGCATGTTAGACTGCTTTTTATCTACCACATCTCTGGATTCCTACCACAAGCTCTGAACCTTACTCTGGATCATCACAGCTAGCTAGCTGATATCCGAATGGCTATTCCTGGCTAACGTCTCTGTCCCGAAGCAAGCACAAGTTAGCCTGGAGCTAACCTCGAGCTAGGCCCATCTCCCGGCTAGCCGAAGAGATCCATCAGACAATTCCTGGGCTTCAATACCTCTAACCGTCCGAGGGGGTTTCAACAGGCTCTCCTGTTGCGACATCCCCCTGAGGCCCATCAGCTAGCCTGCTAGCCCCGGCCTGCTAGCTGTCTGAATCGCCGTGCCTCCAGCTCGCCTAGCTACCCACTGGACCCTATGATCACTCGGCTACACATGCCTCTCCCTAATGTCAATATGCCTTGTCTATTGCTGTTTTGGTTAGTGATTTTAGTCTATTTCCCTGTAGAGCCTCCAGGCCTGCTCAATATGCCTTAGCTAGCCCTTTTGTTCCACCCCCCACACATGTGGGGACCTCACCTGGCTTAAATGGTGCCTATAGAGACAAAACCTCTCTCATCGTCACTCAATGCCTAGGCTTACCTCCACTGTACTCACATCCTACCATACCCTTGTCTGTACATTATGCCTTCAATCTATTCTTCCGCACCCAGAAATCTGCTCCTTTTACTCTCTGTTCCGAACCCACTAGACGACCAGTTCTTTTAGCCTTTAGCCGTACTCTTATCCTACTCCTCCTCTGTCCTCTGGAACATTCCCTAGGCACTCTCATTTGTTGACTTCTGTAACCGTTGGTTTCATGCATGTTAACATTAGAAGCCTCCTCCCTAAGTTTGTTTTATTCACTGCTTTATTCACTCTGCCAACCCGGATGTCTTAGCCTTGTCTGAATCCTGGCTTAGGAAGGCCACCAAAAATCCTGAAATTTCCAAACCTAACTATAACATTTTCCGACAAGATATAACTGCCAAAGGGGGCGGAGTTGCAATCTACTGCATAGATAGCCTGCAGAGTTCTGTCATACAATCCAGGTCTGTGCCCAAACAATTTGAGCTTCTACTTTTAAAAATCCACCTTTCCAGAAACAAGTCTCTCACAGTTGCCACTTGCTATAGACCCCGTCTGCCCCCAGCTGTGCCCTGAACACCATTTGTGAATTGATCGCCCCCCATATATCTTCAGAGTTCGTACCTCTAGGTGACCTAAACTTGGACATGCTTAACACCCCGGCTGTCCTACAATGTAAGCTAGATGCCCTCAATCTCATACAAATGATCAAGGAACCAAACAGGTACAACTTTAAATCCGTAACCATGGGCACCCTCTTAGAGATCATCCTGACCAACTTGCCCTCTAAATACACCTCTACTGTCTTCAACCAGGATCTCAGCGATCACTGCCTCATTGCCTGCGTGCGTAATGGGTCCGCGGTCAAACGTCCATCCTTCATCTCTCTTAAACGCCCCCAATAACACTTCTCTCTTAAACGCCCCCAATAACACTTAATCGACCTAGCCTGGTTATCCTGGAAGGATATTGACCTCATCCCGTCAGTAGAGGATGGTTGGTTGCTCTTCAAAAGTGCTTTCCTCTCCATCTTAAATAAGTAGAACTAAGAACAGATATAGACATTGGTTCACCCCAGACTTGACTGACCTGAACAGAAATGTGCTTCCTGTAGCACTAATTCCAAAAAGTTTTTGGACACTGTAAAGTCCATGGAGAACAAGAGCACCTCCTCCCAGCTGCCCATTGCACTGAGGATAGGAAACACTCACCACCGATAAATCTATGATAATCAATAATTTCAATAAACATTTTTCTACGGCTGGCCATGCTTTCCTCCTGGCTACCCCTACCCCGACCAACATCTCAGCACCCCCTGCAGCAACTTGCACCCCCCCCCCCACGCTTCTCCTAAACCCAAATCCAGATAGCTGATGTTCTGAAAGAGCTGCTAAATTTGGATCCCTACAGATCAGCTGGGCTAGAAAATCTGGACCCTCTCTTTCTAAAATGATCTGCCGTAATTGTTGCAACCCCTATTACTAGCCTATTCAACCTCTCTTTTGTATCGCCTGAGATCCCCAAAGATTGGAAAGCTGCAACGGTCATCCCCCTCTTCGAAGGGGGAGACACTCTAGACCCAAACTGTAATAGACCTATATCCATCCTGCCCTGCCTTTCTAAAATCATCGAAAGCCAAGTTAATAAACAGATCACCGACCATTTCAATTCCCACCGTACCTTGGTTGGTTTCCCGAGCTGGTCATGGGTGCACCTCAGCCTCGCTCAAGGTCCTAAACGATATCATATCCGCCATCGATAAAGACAGGACTGTGCAGCCGTCTTCATCGACCTGGCCAAGGCTTTCGACTCTGTCAATCACCGCATTCTTATCGGCAGACTCAACAGCCTTTGCTTCTCATTTGACTGCCTCGCCTGGTTCACCAACTACTTCTCAGATAGAGTCCAGTGTTTCAAATCGGAGGGTCTGTTGTCCGGTCCTCTGGCAGTCTCTATTGGGGTGCCACAGGGTTCAATTCCCGGGCCGACTATTTTGTCTGTATATATCAATGATGCCACATGTGATTCTCTGATCCACCTCTACGCAGACGACACCATTCTGTATACTGTACATCTGGTCCTTCTTTGGACACTGTGCTAACAAACCTCCAAACGAACTTCAACGCCATACAACACTCCTTCCGTGTCCTCCAACTGCTTTTAAATGCTCGTAAAACTAAGTGCATGCTCTTCAACCGATTTCTTCCCGTACCCTCCCGCCCGACTAGCATTACTACTCTGGACGGTTCAGACCTAGAATATGTGGACAACTACAAATACCTAGGTGTCTGGTTAGACTGTAAACTCTCCTTCCAGACTCACATCAAACATCTCCAATCCAAAATTAAATCTAGAATCGGCTTCCTATTTCGCAACAAAATCTCCTTCACTCATGGTGCCAAACATACCCTCGTAAAACTTACTATCCTACCGATCCTCGACTTTGGCGATGTCATTTACAAAATAGCCTCTAAAACTCTACTCAGAAAACTGGATGTAGTCTATCACAGTGCCATCCGTTTTGTCACCAAAGCCCTATATGCTACCCACCACTGCGACCTGTATGCTGTCGTTGGCTGGCCCTCACTACATATCCGTCGCCAAACCCACTGGCTCTAGGTCATCTAGAAGTCTTTGCTAGGTAAAGCCCCACCTTATCTCAGCTCACTGGTCACCATAGCAACGCCCACCCGTAGCACGCGCTCCAGCAGGTATATTGCACTGGCCATCCCCAAAGCCAACACTTCCTTTGGCTGCCTTTCCTTTCAGTTCTCTGCTGCCAATGACAGGAACGAATTGCAAAAATCTCTTCGAGCATCAGTTGTCAGAGCAGCTTACCGATCACTGTACCTGTACACAGCCAATCTGTAAATAGCACACAGAACTACCTCATCCGCATATTATTACTTACCATCTTGCTCTTTTGCACCCCAGTATCCCTACTTGCACATCATCATCTGCACATCTATCACTCCAGTATTAATGCTAAATTTGAATTATTTTGCCTCTATGGCCTTTTTATTTCCTCACCTCCCTACTCTTCTACATTTGCACACACTACATATAATGTTCTATTTTTATTTTTTATTGTGTTATTGACTGTACCTTTGTTTATGTGTAACTCTGTGTTGTTGTTTTTGTCACACTGCTTTGCTTTATCTTGGCCAGGTCGCAGTTATAAATGAGAACTTGTTCTCAACTGGCCTACCTGGTTAAATAAAGGTGAAATAAAATAAAATAAATAGATATAGGCATCCTTCCTAACTCAGTTGGCAGAGAGGAATAAAACTGCTCAGGGATTTCACCATGAAGCCAATGGTGACTTTAAAATAGTTACAGAGTTTAATGGCTGTGATAAGAGACAACTTAGGATGGATCAACAATATTGTAGTTACTCCACAATATCAACCTAAATGACAGAGTGAACAGAAGGAATCCTGTACAGAATAAAACTATTCCAAAAGATGTTTGCATTAAGGCACTAAAGTAAAACTGCAAAAACTGTGGCAAAGAAATGAACTTAATGTTCTGAATACAAAGTGTTGTGTTTTGTATGCAAATCCAACACAACACATCGTTAAGTACCACTCTTCATATTTTTAAGCGTGGTGGTGGCTGCATCATGTTATGAGTATGCTTGTCATTGGCAAGGACTAGGGAGTTTTTTAGTGAAAACAAAAAACTGAATAGAGTTAAGCACGGGCAAAATTCTATGAGGAAAGGTTAGACTCCATCGCTACAACTCCCGTACGGGCTCGGGAGAGACGAAGGTTGAAAGTCATGCGTCCTCCGATACACAACCCAACCAAGCCGCACTGCTTCTTAACACAGCGCCATCCAACCCGGAAGCCAGCCGCACCAATGTGTCGGAGGAGACACCGTGCATCTGGCAACCTTGGTTAGCGCACACTGCGCCCGGCCCGCCACAGGAGTCGCTGGTGCGAGATGAGACAAGGATTTTCCCTACTGGCCAAACCCTCCCTAACCCTCACGACGCTAGGCCAATTGTGCGTCGCTCCACGGTCCTCCCGGTCGCAGCCGGTTACGACAGAGCCTGGGCGCGAGGCCCAGATGTTGTTGTTTTCTGTGTGTAACATTAGCTACTAGTAAGCAGGCAACTTGTACAAACCTGGTAACTCGATGGCTAGCAGAGGAAAACGACTTTCATATGGCAATGATTACAGGTTGACATCAGTGGAGGCTGCTAAGGGGAGGAACGCTCATAATAATGACGGGAAAGGACCACATGGAATGGCATCAAACACACTGATACTTGCTACCGCACCCACTGGCAAGGCAGCTTGCTGTCATTCAGTGTTCAAACAAGATAGTTGAAAAATAACAAGACAGTAACTGGAACTCAGCTAGCTAACTAGCTAGGTAGTTGGGGGCAACTGATGAGCTAGCTAATATTCGTTAGCTGCTGTTTTTGCAAACATGCATGCTGTGCAATGTCAGTGAGTGAAGTTAAAATTAAAATACCGTTAGATAAATGTTGTTATTTCCATAAATGGAACCGATTAGCTATCTATCCAACATTGCAAATAGAGCTAGCTGGCTGGCTATGTATTTAGAATAAAATACATACAAATACAATACATGGCTCTTGTCACAAACCGGCTCAAAGCCCGTAACAAAGGGAGACAACGTGGAGATAAGGAGTAGCAAAATATATATTTATTAACTCAAGCAACTAAGGAAAATATACAATGGTGTGTGTAATCAGTAATCAGTAGTGTAAGTGAGTGTTTTGCATGCATGAATGTGATAATGCAGGGTGTTGAAAGGTGCCAAAGCAAACAAACAAAAGGCCACCAAGAACCACAACACAATCTACAAAGGTGTCTGCATGGAGAGAGTCTCCTCCATGAATGTGGAAGAGGTATATTTATCCTGGGAGACACCTGGCCCAGGTGTTTCCCATGAAGCTGACGACCCTCTCAACTCCGCCCACCGGCATCCTAATAAGGAAACAAGAACAAAGACAGAATACGGCAGACAGAGTGGGAGGGTCGTCACACTCTGGCTAGCATACAGGGCAGCTGCAACCAAGGCAATGTAACTTTGTATTTAGCCTTTCCTCAATGAATGGAAAACCGGAACTACCAGAATGGTTTACTGTTACAGGAATTAAATTCCTCTATGTTTTAATACCCAATTAAAATTAAACACTCTGTCAATTCATAAGAATTTGTAAGACCCTTATTTGTATAAAATGGACAGAGATCAGTCTTTAAAATCGAGAGAGTACTGCCCATGATACATTTTACCACAGGTTATAAACTGAAAATGACGTCAGCGTTTTCTAAATGTTCCGTCTCTTCTTGACACTGGTAGAAAGACTGTATAGTTCTCAAGCCTTCCCACATCGTCTAGAGCCAAGGCCAGCCTGTGAAGATAAGCATTCTAGACAGTTTGGCGATATAGTTCATTCATTTCTACCAAGGAACAGACAGTCATTGTTCTAATTCTTGATTATATTTACACACATTATATTCAGTACTAGGATTAAAAAGAAAATTCATACATATACAGTAACATAATAGTATTCTGATTAGTACATATACAGTAACATAATAGTATTCTGATTAGTCAGTCCTGATTGAAATGTATACATAATTAGTCATTATTGATTAAAATTCCCTTAACACTTACAAACATTCTGATTTGGTCTATGCTATTTAGAACAAGCAGCCATCTCACGTCATAAATGGACGAGTGCACCAGGGAGAACATAACAAGCATGCAGATGCAATAAGTGAAAACACAATATCTAACTGAGGATAAAGCTAACATAGGGTGGGTTTGTAAATTCTGGAGTGCCAAAGCTTAGAGTGCGCCCTGGAAGTACGTAAATTCAGAGCATTGTCAGATTTTCCTTTCCTAAATTCAGAGCGTTTTGCTCTCTGAGTGTTCAGAGCACACAACTAAATTAAATGAAAACCTTTAAGTTTATGGTGCATTTTAAAACCGAGTCAGCAATTAACTATTCATCTTGGTCAACCTTATCTCGGTCCTGCCATGATTGTGTGTGTGTGTGCAAGCATGTGCTTGCATGTGTCCTTGCGTACAAGTGCATGTCTCTGTACGACTATCTCTCTGTGTGTATGGGTCTATGTGAAACATTTTGTATATGTGAGGGAGAGATTGAATGAGAGACAGAAGGACTGTGAGTTTTGTTTACTGCGTGTTCAGTCTGTTTAGTCAACCTTTTTCCTCATGGGAGAAAATGTATTATTTTGGCATGTGTCACGTTTATATGTTTCCATCTTTATGTGATGGTTCATTATTGATGCATGTTTAGAGGGCGGCAAGTGAAGCAGAAAGGTGTTCCTGAATAGTAATCTCTGATTTCCACACCATGGCCCAGTTTTTCAAAGTTATCTGATCAGATTTTGGCAATTGGATAGGATTAAATGTTAGAATTGGGTTTTTCAAAAACCAGAACCTGGTAATATCACGA
Source organism: Oncorhynchus nerka (assembly GCF_034236695.1). Classification (NCBI taxonomy): domain Eukaryota; kingdom Metazoa; phylum Chordata; class Actinopteri; order Salmoniformes; family Salmonidae; genus Oncorhynchus; species Oncorhynchus nerka. Next base: position 50,289,248 of record NC_088423.1, read on the forward strand.
TGTAGGTTTGAACTTAAACCTAACTTCTATAACTAATTTCTCTGAACAGGAGTAAAACAACATTGCAAAACGCAGGTATCTTTTGGTTATCACTATGGCAACAGCCTCCAGGAAGAGCCTCCGGGAAACACAGGTATCTTTTGGTTATCACTATGGCAACATCCCCCAGGAACAATAAAAAGCACAATGTTTACATCTTACAGTTAAATTAGAAAATTAAGAAAGGAATGATGAATAAACAATACTCCCAGCTGCAGCGCCATGCTACTTGTCAGACATAGAGAACTGTTATTGTGTACTTGTTGTTGGGTTAGGATTGGCGTGGGGGGTTCATGGATGGCTTTTGATGTCTTTGGATTGTCTTAGTCATTGTTAGAAAAAAGTTTGGTTCAAATCGGATGTTAGCTACTATATTTATTTAATATCATATGAATCCTATAAATTAAAATGGCCAATTTGGGTGCAATCAATTAGCTTAATATCTCAGGGATCAAATTATATTTCAACAAAATAATGTAACAAGAATGCTAAATCGTATCTGTTTTTAACTACAGAAACGATTTCAGGACAACCTGAGATGGTGGGTGTCATGGCTTACTGAAATGACATGGAACGACCCTATTGGAATTATTTTGTTAGAGTGTAGATGTATGTTATCCAATTGTTAAATTGAGCGTTTTATCAACACACATAATGTCTGAGAGACATAAAAGGCACTCAATTCATGGAATGACCCATCTACCATGTCACTGTAACATCCAAGGTATTTTTGATTCATGGGAAATCATCAACAAATTGGATTGTAGATTGCTTGTATAGAACTCCCTGTGGTAATTCCAGATATCAAAGAGAGCGGCATCACAACAGCGAAGCACAAGATACACCTTCACATTCTCTCCTGTCAAGGGAAATTTAAGGTCTGTGGGGTCCAGTGGAGGCTCCTCAGAGGAGGAAGGGGAGGACCATCCTCCTCAGTGAATTTCATAAAAATGAAAAATAGTGAAACATTAAAAAAGTTATCCCTTTTAATTAAAACTACAATAAATATATTTACGTCACCAAATAATTGATTAAAACACACTGTTTTGCAATGAAGGTCTACAGTAGCCTCAACAGACTCTGTAGGGTATCACCCTGGTGTAGCCTGAGGACAGCTAGCTTTTGTCCTCCTCTTGGTACATTGACTTCAATGCAAAATCTAGGCTCTTGGTTCTCACCCCCTTCCATAGACTTACACAGTAATTAGGAACAACTTCTGGAGGACGTCCTCCAACCTATCAGAGCTCTTGTAGCTTGTACTGACATGTTGTCCACCCAATCAAAGAATCAGTGAATGAATCGAGTACTGAAAGCATAAGCTATAGCTAGCTAGCACTGTGGTGCATAAAATGTGGTGAGTAGTTGACTCGAGAAAGAGTAGTTGACTTCAACAAATACATTTCTTCAAAAAAAAAACTTTCAGTTTCACTTACTTAGCTAGCAAATGCAGCTGGCTAGTTTAGTTACTCAAACACCCGGCTCAAACAGAGGGATGCTATGTTAGCTAGCTGGCTATGACTATCCAACACAACACTGGAACTCTTCCAAGTTAAGGTAAGCTTTTGGTTTTATTAATGTATTGCCACTGGGGCCCGCCGATGTAACTGAGGCCCGCCGATGTAACCGTTACGTTACTGCATGATTGTAGTGGGTTTACTAACACATTAGTCCTATTAGCTATGTTGACTAGGATGTTACTTTAGCTAATATGGGGACAACGATGTAGGCTGTGTGTATCGGTTATGATATGGTTTGGCTTGGAAAGTTTTTTTCGCCCGGTCACATACAGCTGATGTGTTGTTCATTGAAGTCCACAAACGAAGGGAAAAGATGAGAGGAGGAGAGTGCATAGAGGAGAAGGAATACAACATGGCTGCTATGAAAGTGAATTGTATTTGTGCGTGACCAGGGGTGTATTCATTCTGCCGATTCTGTTGAAAAACATTTCTTAAATGGAAGCAAAAAAAACAGCAATAAAAATACGTGAATTTGTCCAATGGAAACTATCGTTTGCAACTGTTGGACTAATGGTTAAACCCTAAATAAGGTAGATGCAGGCAAGAGTTTGCAAGGCGCTAAATGTGTCACTGTTTGTCCATGTGTCACTGCCTGCCATCTCAAAATATTCTCTTGAGCTGTGTGCAACTACGTCGTAAACTTTAATTTAAAGGCTAGGTTGCAGCAAGCTCATAATGGGTATAAGGAATATTTGAGTATCATGTAGTGGCCTAAACCTATCGACGAACTTGGTGAATGGAATATGAATGACAGACATCCAACATGATGTAATAGAAATAAGGCCATGCTCATTAAAAAATAAATTGTCCTCCCTCATCATAAACGGCACTGGCCACCACTGGTGGGGTCATAGTCAGTTGATATCTTACTGAACGCAACCTCTCACGAGAAGTTATCAATAGTACTTATTTTTTTCACATCTGTTGGGTTGAAGCAAGTCCATTCATGTTTTTAGGCTAGAAGCTTGAAGGTGGATTAATTTCAGTCTTGCTGTGCTTTCAGACACATTGAAGACTTTCTCAGCCTTGTGACCCACAGTTATTTTCTGAAAGAGCTAGATGTTCTAAAGATTCTGTTACGGCGCCTGCTTTTGTGTACGCATGTCCATTTCCTATATTTTCTCTCTTAATCCCTGCTGATCACTCTCACACACACACGCACACACACAACACACACAACACACACACACACTCACACGCACACATCCCTCACTCTAAAATGATTGACATCATAGAGTTTCAGTGCTTTCCCAAAGAACTTGACTCCACAAAAACGTATTTGTAGCCCCCTTCCTACCCTCCCCACACACACCCTTCAAGCAACAGGCTCCTCTTTTGTAATTTGTATCCTAGCAGATACATGCCTATTATAATGCAACACTCTCCCCTTTCACCCGTGGACACGGAAAGCCTTTATCTCACTCGGGCCCCTCCTCAACTGCCCATTTCTCTGCTCCACTAGCCATCACTAGTATGTCCCCATGTACCTCTTGCTACACAAGTACAAACAAACAAACATTTAGGAGAGGGAAATGTGCATTATATTAGACATAATTTCTGAGTCGTATAAAAGAGCTTGCTTTCTTCTCCTTTTCCTGCTCCTGGTCCCTGGGGCTGCAGTGACTCTGGCAGTGTGACAGACAGTATTAGCCTGTCCTCATGTTGTCAGAGTCAGGCTGTTGGGAGGAGCTACATTATTGAAGGACGGGCTCATTGTAATGGCTGAAATTAAATAAATGGAACAATATCAAACATAAGAATCCAAGCGTGACTACATCCCATTTTTTCCACTGCTCAGAGGCGATGTGACACATTTGCAACAGTTAATCACCCGCAACACGATATGCCATTTCACTCCAGGCTCCTCTGGCTTAGGGGTCTAAGGACTCTTACTTCCCTGATTGATGCATGTATCTTCCAGAATCCTAAAGCCTTTGTTACTTTCCCCCCCATTCCACCTTCCTCAATAATCTAATGACCTCCCACTGTGCACAGACGTCAATTCAATGTCTATTCCATGTTGGTTCAATGTAATTTCATTTAAATGACGTGGAAACAATGTTGATTCAACCAGTGTGTGCCCAGTGGGCTTTTACCGTTTAAGACATTTCTTTCTCTTGCTACTGTTCAAAACAGCCAATCTCTATGAGGTGTTGATTTGAACTTTAATAGAGCAACACTTCTTTCTCAACCATCTCAATATGAACTTTGAATAAAAGAGACCTCCATCGCTGAAGCAAATCCACTCATGAATAGGTCTGAGAATCAGTCTAGAATTCTCAGCAAAAAGGTGATTTCCTAGAAGATGACAAGTAGAAGCGTGCGTAGATGCAAAATGGCAAAAGGTTTATCCTGTAATCTCTCAGGGGATGTCTCAGTGCATGTATCAAACTCAAGCAAGAGATCCGGTTCCATAGGGACATTAGAGCAAACGAGGTGGCAGTCAAATGAAAACAGCACTAAGACATGCAGAGTGCCGAGATTTGAAAAGTCAGTTTAATGTCACATAACTAATAGGAAAAGATATGGATGGAAATGAGCAGTGTACATGTTATCATCTCACCATTGCTATTCATACCGGGTTAGAGGCTCCCTCTAGAGATTGGAGACCCAATCCATACACATTTTGCTGAGGTGAATAAATTAGCTAGCTAGTAGCTAACTTACCATAGCCAGTTCAGCTCTAGCCTCTAGCTATTATTACTATCTAACAGCTGTTGTTTGTATGGAAATGATTTGTAGCCTTTGTTTTGTCCCATTTCAACAGAAGTAAATGAACTTGGCTAGCTTTTACCAGTTGATGTACTGTTAGGGAGCTGGCCAAAAGTTGGCTAACGTTAGCTATTATTTTGGACTCAGTCACTAGACCTGAATCAAATGTTGAAATTGCGGCCAAACTATTGAAGAAAGATATTGACTTTTTTTCAGGGCAATGTGTTTTTTATTAGTCAGCATAGCAATGTGACGTTATTGATCGGTCAGTTTCCCTAGCTAATTCCCTACTTTTCACACAAACACAGTATTAAACAGCCCTACAGGCTTCACTTTCATGGTGAGTACACAACACTATGCTCACCATGTCTTAACAGGATCAGATGGTAACAGGTGTCCCAGCAGGGTCAGACAGCCAGGGAAGATCAGTTTATGGAGCTCATATTACTTTTGCTGTATATATTACAGTACAGTATATTAAAAATATTAGTGAATGATACAAAGTTCAATTTTAAGTTGATGGGTACAGTAGCTACAGGACAGTAGCTTAAGCGTAAAGCTACAGTCTGAGATCTGGGAATAATGGTAATTTCAATTATAGAACCATTGATTCTATTCTTGTATAAAAATACAGCAAGGTAATTTTTTGTCAAGGCTTATTTTAGGAGGATCAGATGTTGACAGGGGTTTCAGGCGGATCAGGCAGACAGGGAAGACCAGTCTGTGATGGAGGTGAGGTGAATTTTGGCAGGTACATAACTTTATTCTCTCTTTGCAGCAAACACTGGACAAGCCAGATGCTTCAAAGATGGAAACCATTTTAAGACAGTCTGATAAACCTCCAAAGTTGATTTCCAAACTGTATCAAGGGTTGATAGAGGCTTTTCCCGATGACACAAAACATGTAAAACAAAAATGTGTGTCAGACCTGGTAGAAGCTATAAATGATGATGAATTGATACAGATATGTTTGAATGTTTGGTCATGTTCATATAATCTTAGACATAAATCACTGCAGTTTAAGACCATCCATAGAACGTATTACTGTTAATGCCAGTGAAACTGAATTACATGCACTCAGAAATGCAATTCCTCTGCTGGAGATGTAAAACACGAAAGAGGACATATTTCATTATGTTATGGTCTTGTGAAGGCTGGCTGAATTCTGGGAAAGAGTATGTTATTTTATCTCAGCATGTCTACATGTTCTTTCTTCTCCCTGTTTTTGTTTGCTTGGAAATGTTGATACTGGAGACTGTTTATAAGAAGAAATTATGTAACCAAGCATTTATAGCGGCTAAGAAATGCATTGCTATTCATTTGAAGGTTGGTCATCCCACAATGTCACAATGGATGTTAGAAATGGCAAGTTAGGTATCATTATATTTGATTTATTACAAGAGTAAGCCTAAACTGTGCAACTTTCATAAGGTCTGGATGCCTTATATGGAATACAGTACGACAAAAGGAGTCTGTATTTAGGCAATCCCTAGCGACTGGGCTGCTCTGTCCTATCAGGTATGAAGGTAAGACTGAGATGCACACTGTGTCAAAGTAACAATGTTTATTACAGCAACAGGGACAAAGGTAAAACACGGCAGGCAGGCTCAGGTCAGGCAGAGGTCGGTAATTCGGAGATCGGGCAAAGGTACAGGATGGCAGACAGGGTTAGGGTCAGGGGCAGGCAGAGTGGTCAGGCGGGTTGGCTCAGGACAGGCAAGGGTCAAAACCAGGAGGACGCGAAAAAAGAGACTGGGGAAAAGCAGTAGCTGATACTAAAATGCTGGTTGACTTGACAAACAACATGAACTGGCAACGGACAAAAAGAGAACACCGGTATAAATACACAGGGGATAATGGGGAAAATGGGTGACACCTGGAGGGGTGACAGGTGAAACAGATCAGGGTGTGTCAGTACACCCCCCCTCCCCTCTAGGGTCGCCACCTGGTGTCCTACCTGGGGGCATTACTGGTTGACCAGGGTGCCGGCGGTGGAAGTCGGCGATGAGGACTGGGTCCAGGATGTCTCTAGCGGGGACCCAGCACCTCTCCTCCATAACCCGCCGAGTCAACCAGGTACTGCCCCGCGGCCAAACACTCAGGACGTGTCTCCGGTGGCTGTCGATGAGAGGGCGGAGAAGGGTGGGCCTGGAAGCAGGAGACAAAGGGCTATGAGACATGGATTTAACTCGGGACACATGAAAGGTGGGGTGTATACGAAGGGTACGGGGCAGCAGAAGACGAATAGCAGAGGGACTAATAATTTTAGAGATGGGAAACGGGCCAATAAACCGGGGGGAGAGTTTGCGGGATTCCACCCAGAGGGGCAGATCCCGGGTGATAGCCATACCTTCTGCCCGAGATGATACCGGGGAGCCAGGGTCCGATGGCGATCCGCTTGTTGTCGATACCTGGAGGTGGTCTTGAGGAGGGCCGACCAGGCTCTCCTCCAGGTACGAACAGCAGGGCCCATCTAGCTTGCCTGGTGTTGAGGCGTTTGGAGGTGTGGAAATACTCCAGATTTGAATGTTCGGTCCATACGATGAATGGATGTTCTACCCCTTCCAGCCAGTGCCTCCATTCCTCCAACACCATGTTCACTGCAAGAAGCTCACGATTTCCCACATCTCACTTTTTATTGATCTCTCAAAGGCCTTTGATACAGTTGATCGTGCTATACTGAGGCAGAGATTGTCGAGTGTAGGTATTTTGGAGCATGCCATTTGATAGGCTCATGTCTGTTAAATTGTCTGTCTGTAATGGTGTGCCCCAGGGCTCTGCACTTGGTCCCCTCTTATTCACTATTTATATAAATAATTTAGACAAAAATGTGCAAAATGCCCAACTTCACTTTTTGCTGATGATACTGTTATTTATTCTTGTGCCTCGTCTCTCACAAAAGCTTTCCAGAACTTCCAAACTGCTTTTTATACAGTTCAACATACCTTGTGTCAATTGAAGCTTATCCTTAAAGCTGACAACTAAACTAATGGTATTTTCTAAAGCAAGAAAACAACCTCTGAACCTTTCACCTATTACTACCTGTCAGGTCAATGAGACTGAGACTGTAATCTCATATAAATATTTTGGAATTTTAATTGATGACGTCCTCTCTTTTAAATTGCATATTCAACGGCTAAAGTTGGAGTATTATTTTAGGAATAAGGCCTGATTTTCTTTTGATGCCAGAAGGAGGCTGGTGTCAGCTACATTTATGCCTATACTAGACTATGGGGATATTTTATATATGAATGTTTCCGCTCAGTGTTTGAGATCAATTGACACCCTTTACACTGGAGCATTGAGATTTATTTAAAACTGCAAAACCCTTGCACCACTGCACTTTATATACCACAGTTGGCTGGCCTTCTCTAGTCAATCATAGGCTCAGTCACTGGTATACTTTTATTTACAAAGCCATTTTGAGTTTACTACAATTTTTTTATTTGGGCATTTTATTGTTCAGAAATGTGTTGGGTCCTCTCTTCGTTCACAGGACTTTGTCCTGCTAACTGTTACAAATGTCCGAACTGAATTTTGTAAAAGGGCTTTAATGTACTCTGCGCCATCGGCTTGGAATGCCTTACAAAATAGGAAGAACTTGTCCCGATTGGTGTTTTTGGGAAGGATTTTGATGTTGATTTCCTGACCGGTCAATGTTTTTAATTAGCTGTTTTATGATTTTGTTATGAATTCTATGTTTTTTTAATAGATTACCTGTAGTTTTTCATGTTGTCTGTCTGTAATTGTGTAATGACTTGGTGCTGCCTATCTTGGCCAGATGTCAAATCTCAATGAGCCCTTCCTGGTAAATAAAGATTAAATAAATAAAAAATGCTGAACTACTCATTGAAGCGTCTCTTCGAGTCTTCTTCTCCACTCTAGTGGATCGCCATGATGGCGGCATCATTCTGCTGTGCTCTCCACACACTCTCATCATCCAGAGGGAAAGAATTGTCCAGACACTTAGCGGTAGTGTAAGTGCTGCACAATGGAGGACAGAAGTTCACGGTCTCTGTAATCCGAGAAAGGGCATCCGGTACAACATTCAGTTTTCCTTTGCGATACTCAATGATGAAGTCAAACCTCTGAAGTCTGATAGACCAGCAAATAAGATGGCTGTTGGTCTTGCCTGATGCCAGAACTCATTGCAGAGCAGTGTTGTCTGTGACAACGGTGAAGACCTTTGCCTCCAAGTAGCAACCCCATTTCTCCGAAGCTCAGCCCACAGCGAGGCACTCCCATTCAGTCGTTGAATAATTCCTCTGCAAAATTAAGGGTACGACTTGCATTGGCAAGACCTTCTGTTCCAGGTCCTATTTGTTAAGCCAAGACTGCTCTGAGTCCTGTTTGACTTGCATCCATGTACACTATGAAATGAGCATTCAGGTTAGGATGTCCAAGCACTGGAGGAATGTTGAGACTGTTTTTGAGTGCTTCAAATGCGCTCTGGCATGCAGGGGTCAATTGGAACTTCAATAAGGTGATTGAGTGGTTCGGCGACCTTTGAAAAGTCCGGCTCAAACCTGTGGTACCATCCAGCCATACCCAGGAAGAGCTGAACAGCCTTCAGGGATGTGGGAATTGGAAACTTCTGCAACTTTTGCTGGATCTGCATGGATACCTTCTGCATTAAACACATGACCAAGGAACTTGAGTTCCGGTAAGCAGAAATGACACTTCTTCAAGTTCAGGGTCAAACCTACAGCCTTTAGTCTGTCAAAGACTAATTGTATGTCTTGTAGATGATCAGCGACAGAGGTGGAGATTATGATGTCATCCAGATACACAATATTCCCCCTTATGATGTCATCCAGATACACAATATTCCCCCCTCAGATCTCCTAGGACATCTGCATCAGCCTTTGGAAGGTTGCTGGAACATTCTTCAAACCAAAAGGGATGACTTTGTAGGAGTAGAAACCAGTAGGGGTGACAAAGAAAGTATTCTCTTGACTGGTGGGATCCATTGCCACCTGCCAATATCCACTGTTCAGATCCAGATTACTGAAGATGGTTGCTCCTGCCAGAGATTCCAGCATGTCATTTATGTTTGGTAGAGGGTAGGCATTGCGTTCTGTTATGGCATATGGCTTCCTGTAATCTACACAGAATCGATATCCACCATCTTTCTTTGGAATCAGGACACCCGGAGAAGCCCATCTGGAAAAGGAAGTGTTCCACAACTCCATTAGCCAACACGATCTCAAGCTGTTCATTGAGAATCACCAGTTTGGCGGGGGACAGCCTGTAGGGACGCTGCTTAGTGGGGACTTCATTCCGGGTACAGATTTTGTGTTTGAAGACTGTGAGGTATGTCGTAGAAATATTGGTCCAATAGTATTTCTAAAATAACAGAACTTGTGTATTCAAGGTAGACTTTATTACAAAGTAACAAGCTGAGCTGGTCCATGGATCAACTGTCTTCCCCGCCTCGGCACACTCCTTTTATGCAGTTTTCATCCTTACATAATATACATATGGTAGTTACTCCTCTTTATGTTAATGATCAACTCTTTTTGGCTTCGCGCCACTATTGTTTTCCCACCCTAAGTTCTTCTTTGAGGCTGGCTTTTTCCCGCCTCTACAAATCACTGAACCGATTATATTGGTGGCGCAACTGTGACAGTTTGGTAAAAAAATAATAGGGGCCTCTACCAGGCTGCAGACATAAGTACGTTCATTATATAGATTATATCAGCACCCACCAGGCTATAGTCATAAGTATATTCATTATATTGATTATGACATTTATTATACAGGCATGCATCTGGATTACAATGTGTGTCTATTTATTTTGTATAATGGCTTTTCTTATGCTATACAGGTGCGGTTACAGGTTATTTTAAAGCGTTTAATGATTCTGTTTCATTACATTATTATTTCACAATATGATACTGAAGAATTACCATAGGTACAGACCTCACCGTTCGACTCCAACATCTGGGAGAGCTGCCACCTTTCATCATCTGACAGACATGACTGTCCCACTGCTTGTTTGATGTAGAAATCAGCATCAGGTTTGCTTTTGCTCTCCGATGTAAGAGGGGGGGGGGTATGGCAGTAATCACTGTGATAGCCGGCTTCTCCAAACGGCTGAGACGGTTTAGCCCCAGGCGAGTTTTTGGGATACCGGGATGAGAGAACAGGGGTTTGAGGTGGTGCTTTCAGTCCTTCTCAAACTGAGTCCCGAGACGCATCAGATCATCCACATCCTGCATATGTTCCCTAAGTTGACTGGCAAGGCCGGGAACCATGTTCTTAAGAATGAGTTTGACCATCTCCTGCTCAGTAATGTCAGCCTTCCTTTTCCTACATAGAACTCGATAGAAGGCAAAGTCCCATATTGGCTCTGCTTCACCCTGGACTCTGATACAAACCTGTTCCGCCAGTTCATCCTCATAGTCCTCTGAGAGGAAGTGTGAGAGGAATAGTTTTTGAAACTCCTCCCAAGTTGACACATGTTCATGGGCTATCTCCCACCAGTCTCTTGCTGTACCATGGAGAACACTGCAGAGGGTGACAAGAACCTCCAAGTCAGTAAGGGGCTGGATAGAAAGGAAATCATTACACTTAGATAGGAAAAACAGTGGATCAACATCATCTTCTGGGCTGCCAAAAGCGGAGAAAAGTAGCTTGTTAGGTAGGGAGCTCTCTAGAGGAGGCATGACAGTGGCAAGGGGTCTTGGGGATACAGGAGTTCTGTTGTTTAACAATATCTTCAGAGGGGTTTTTCTAGTGCTACCTGTTACTATTCCCTTAACAGCAGAGCCAGGGGCAGAGGGAAACCCTGAGGGAGGTGCAGAGGATTTGTCCAGAAGGGAAAGCACTGCATTACCTCCTGGTATGTGAATACAATGGCACTGGAGGCAATGGCTGCCGTTTTACGGGCACCTAACCAACTGTAATATTTTGTGTATTTTTTTTGTTGCATTGTTTGTAACTTATTTTGTACATTATGTTGCTGCTACCGTCTCCTATGACCAAAAAAAGCTTCTGGATATCAGAACAGCGATTACCTCAAACTGGACTGACATTTTATTTTATTTTTATGAGTCTGACGCAAAGTATATACTGGTTCTCTGAGACCAGATCCAAATACCCTTCATTCGCATGAAGAAAAGATGGAAATACAGGGGGCGGAGATCAGGGTGCCTTGTTAGAATAAGTCGGCGAGTGGGCAACCCGCTTCTACCATCCGTTCTATTGGCCAATGTGCAATCACTGGAAAATTCACTGGATGATCTCCGTTTGAGACAATCCTACCAACGGGATATTAAGAACTGTAATATCTTATGTTTCACGAGTTGTGGCTGAGCGACGACACAGATAATATACATTTGGCTGGGTTTAACGTGCATCAGCAGACCAGAAGAGTTACGTCTGGTAAGACAAGGGGTAGGGGTGTCTATTTGTCATTAACAGCTGGTGTAAACTGTCTTATATTAAGGAAGTCTCGAGGTATTACCAACCTGAATTGTAGTAACTCATGGTAACTGTAGACCACACTATCTATCAAGAGTTTTCTATATTTTTCATAGCTGTCTATTTACCACCACAAAAGGATGCTGGCACTAAGACCGCACTCAACGAGCTGTATAAGGCCATAAGCTAACAAGAAAATGCTCATCCAGAAGCGGCGGTCTTAGTAGCCGGGGACTTTAATGCAGGTAAACTTACATCCGTTTTACCTCATTTCTACCAGCATGTCACATGTGCAACCAGAGGGGAAAAAACTCTAGACCACCTTTACTCCACAAACAGAGATGCATACAAAGCTCTCTCTCGACCTCCTTTTGGCAAATCTTACCATAATTCTATCCTTCTGATTCCTGCTTACAAGCAAAAACGAAAGCAGGAAGCACCAGTGACTCGCTCAATAGAGAAGTGGTCAGATGACACGGATGCTATGCTACAGGACTGTTTTGAAAGAACAGACTGAAATATGTTCCGGGATTCATCCAATGGCATTGAGGAGTATACCACCTCAGTCACCGGATTCATCAATAAGTGCATCGATGATGTCGTCCCCACAGTGACCGTACGTACTTATCCCAACCAGAAGTCATGAATTACAGGCAACATCCGCACATCTGTTCTAGTTTATTTTACTATCATAATTGTCTCTGATTTCATACCTAAGCTCCCTTGGGCTTGTGCTCTCAGATGTCTGAGTTTCCAATAGCATCCAAACGCACCATCAAATGAAGTCTGTCTGGATGATATGAGTGCTCATGTTTGTCACTGGAGATAAGAGTGTGTATTGTTTATCGGCAAAACAAACAACAGATCTTGAAAGATGTAGCATATGGAAGTGAACTATAAGGCTGATGTGCATTTAAGTAACTTCCATAGAAATGACTGAGACACAATTTTCATAAAATGTGTATTTGATGGGCGTGTGTTGGGTCCGTGAGGCACATGATGTTTTATGTATAACCCCTTCTCAAAGTTTGTCAGTAAAGATGAAACGAACTGTAATTGTAAAGCATTTCAGAGACTGGTCATTGCCTCAGTCATCGCCTCAGCCTGTAACTCAGTCGTCATCTCTCACCTTCTGTTCCTCAGCCTTCTGTAGTTCAGACAGACAGGACAGATATGTCTATGTATGTTCCTGCCTATGCATTACTTATGTTTCTGTTGAGCTACTATGCAACCATCTTTTATGTTATTTATTATTGCTCACTCACTCACGCATTGCCTTCCCTTTCTCCCGGGCTGGTTATATTTGCGGTCAAAATCAATCTAATGGGAAAAGATGTGGTCTTTCAACAAATGGCCAATAGGTCACATTTTGATTGATACAGTTATTACTTGTTAATGTTGGCAGGGTTGTTGTTGCTCTTTAGATTCAATTAAACTGTTTTTGCCTGAAAGCTGTACTCCATGACTGGCAGATGAATCAATAGTCAATAGTGGAATACATATCACATTCACTATGTGAGGTTTAACCACCGGAATAAGTAGGTGGCAGATGACACGGGTAAATTAATTATGATTAGACTGAAAAGCCTGGAACAGAGAATCTCAAGATCCTCAAGGTGGAATAGAATGGTGCTCGCCCGCTCACTGCTCTTCAAACAGTTTTAAATGTGGGGACAGCGCTGAGGCACTGAGGGCATCAGCTACTGTTCTTGACAAACACAAACTGCCATTTGGTTCCACGACCAGCGGGTCCCTCTTTCTCTCTCAAGCTTGTGTACACACACGCACACGCACACGCACGGACGTGCACGCACACGCACAAGCTGCAATCTCAGAATGACCTAATTCGACTATATGACAAGGCAGTTTGAAATGGCTTGCCACTATCCAGATTGTCTCTATGTAGATGTTGTGTTTGGCAAGTTCCCCTGACAGTTTTTCCTAGCCACTGTGCTTCTACATTGCTTGCTCTTTGGGGTTTTAGGCTGGGTATCTGTAAAGCACTCTGTGATTGATTGATTGATTGATTGATAGAAAAATACAGTAATACAGAGATAGTCAAGAAGAGATGGACAATCCCCACAATCACTGTGTTACAACAGTAGAATACATTGGTATCAGATATTACATTCCCCCTGCACATTATTACTATTACCATCCTCAGACAGCATTAATGTTATAGTTATTGACACAAGGGTTATGCTATAGCTTGGGAACCTCATACTGTTTTCTTACTTTGTGTGGTGATACATTATAAAATATGATGTATTATGTCTGTGAGAAAGGTGCCCACTTTGTGTTAGCTGTTGTTCCAACGCATTCACAGATGCTCCCATTCCACCGCTTCTTTTGTAGGCAGACCTTGAACAGGAATGGAGATATCTGCTAAATGACTTAAATGAGACAAAACAGCTCAGAATTCCATCAAGAGAGGAGCACAATAATGCCTGAGTGCCATTGGTAAACACATTTTAATATATAATAATATGCCATTTATCAGATGCTTTTATCAAAAGCGACTTATAGTCAGTCATGTGTCCATACGTTTTACGTAAAGGTGGTCCCGGGAATCAAAGCCGCTATCATGGCGTTGCAAGCGGCCATGCTATACCAACTGAGCTACTGAGGACCAGCCAACATTTTGTTAGCTTTCACTTTATAAGAGGAATGTAAAGGGTTATTAGGTACGTTTATTTACTTTGTGGAATCTGAAGGCCATTGATGTAACAAACCTTGTGTTACTTGTGTTTGCAATGGAGTACACTTTACCCTTAGATGCGTCCGTCCCTATGGCACTCTCTTGACAGACTTGCTGATTGTACAGCTTTTGTGAAGTTGTGTATCAGGTTCCAGGATGTTGTGTATCAGGCTGTGGATTATTTCATGCACAAATGAACCACACATGTCTGAAATCTGGAGGATAACATTTAAAATTCTCTGAATGCGGGCACCTTGGTAGGGGTCCTCGCTCAAAGGTGCAGGAACTTTATTCTTTTTGTTAGTGTTCTTTTTTTTTAATTTTTTTTTTACTTCTCCTTCCTTTTGATCAATATGTCAACAAGTGATCCGTAAAAAGTTGTACAATTGGACAGGATGGTAGAAACCTTCAAGAGTAACTATGGTGCCAAACATGGCACTTCTTGGCCCCTAGGTGGGGCCACAGTTAATGAAAAACCATGCACATATAAAAAAATATAAAAAAAGATCCCTAGCGTCTCGTTTGTCCAAGAGTCACCAAATGTGGTACTTGGGTGCCGCTCCCCATAAGGAACAAATGTGACTCTTATCAGCACAGAATGTACTGGCCATAACTCATGACCTTTTTGAGGTAGAATGTTGAGAAACATGAAACACATTTCATTGCAATGGTGTCCAACTAAGTAGGACTGCTTGCTAGGATCCTGTCAATGTTGCTTGCAGCTATATTTATCATCCTTACTGTAATACTGTATAGCTTACAGTACACTCAACTATTTCATAAGCTGTGAACTCTGACCGATATCTCCCACTGATGCATGTGAAGGGACAAAGGCCTGTCATGCCAAATCATTTCCCCTGGCCAAATAGCGTCCCCCTCTACGTCACAATGGGATTAGATAAACACTTAGCATCCGTTTGCTATATCAACGGTTTTTAGAGATCCTTACAGCCTAAATTACGTTATTTTCATCATCGCTATGCAAACAAGGCTGATTTCCGCGACAATTTTACTGTTTAAACAAGTTTTGTTTAGCTAATAAAATGAAAACGTTAATTCAAACAACTTTTTGGTACTTTTTTAACATTACAACATTAAATCCATGTCTTAAATGTTGCTATGTTTAGGAAATGGCGGAAAAAGCGTTTAATCTGCTTGACACATTAAAGTTACTTAACTTGCAGATCAGAAAGTCAGCTAACTTCCACTCCATTCATATGCAAATCCATTTGATTCATACACTGGGTTGTCTGGCTGCCATGTCTTTATTTTAACCTGCCTTTCCCTTGTCTACACTGATATTTCAGTAGTCCTCTTTGATTAACTTTTTTCTATCTCGCATAGCTCATTGGTACACCTTTGCGGTTTAATATATATGTATCTATTGTAGGATACAACAAGGATCCTAGGATACAACAAGAACAAATGTGGAACAAAATGATACCATCAAAGGATATCAAATAAAATCAAATTTATTTATATAGCCCTTCGTACATCAGCTGATATCTCAAAGTGCTGTACAGAAACCCAGCCTAAAACCCCAAACAGCAAGCAATGCAGGTGTAGAAGCACGGTGGCTAGGAAAAACTCCCTAGAAAGGCCAAAACCTACGAAGAAACCTAGAGAGGAACCAGGCTATGTGGGGTGGCCAGTCCTCTTCTGGCTGTGCCGGGTGGAGATTATAACAGAACATGGCCAAGATGTTCAAATGTTCATAAATGACCAGCATGGTCGAATAATAATAAGGCAGAACAGTTGAAACTGGAGCAGCAGCACGGTCAGGTGGACTGGGGACAGCAAGGAGTCATCATGTCAGGTAGTCCTGGGGCATGGTCCTAGGGCTCAGGTCCTCCGAGAGAGAGAAAGAAAGAGAGAAGGAGAGAATTAGAGAACGCACACTTAGATTCACACAGGACACCGAATAGGACAGGAGAAGTACTCCAGATATAACAAACTGACCCTAGCCCCCCGACACATAAACTACTGCAGCATAAATACTGGAGGCTGAGACAGGAGGGGTCAGTAGACACTGTGGCCCCATCCGAGGACACCCCCGGACAGGGCCAAACAGGAAGGATATAACCCCACCCACTTTGCCAAAGCACAGCTCCCACACCACTAGAGGGATATCTTCAACCACCAATTTACCATCCTGAGACAAGGCTGAGTATAGCCCACAAAGATCTCCGCCATGGCACAACCCAAGGGGGGGCGCCAACCCAGACAGGATGACCACATCAGTGAATCAACCTACTCAGGTGACGCACCCCTTCCAGGGACGGAATGAGAGAGCCCCAGTAAGCCAGTGACTCAGCCCCTGTAATAGGGTTAGAGGCAGAGAATCCCAGTGGAAAGAGGGGAACCGGCCAGGCAGAGACAGCAAGGGCGGTTCGTTGCTCCAGAGCCTTTCCGTTCACCTTCCCACTCCTGGGCCAGACTACACTCAATCATATGACCCACTGAAGAGATGAGTCTTCAGTAAAGACTTAAAGGTTGAGACTGAGTTTGCGTCTCTGACATGGGTAGGCAGACCGTTCCATAAAAATGGAGCTCTATAGGAGAAAGCCCTGCCTCCAGCTGTTTGCTTAGAAATTCTAGGGACAATTAGGAGGCCTGCGTCTTGTGACCGTAGCGTACGTGTAGGTATGTACGGCAGGACCAAATCAGAGAGATAGGTAGGAGCAAGCCCATGTAATGCTTTGTAGGTTAGCAGTAAAACCTTGAAATCAGCCCTTGCTTTGACAGGAAGCCAGTGTAGAGAGGCTAGCACTGGAGTAATATGATCAAATTTGTTGGTTCTAGTCAGGATTCTAGCAGCCGTATTTAGCACTAACTGAAGTTTATTTAGTGCTTTATCCGGGTAGCCGGAAAGTAGAGCATTGCAGTAGTCTAACCTAGAAGTGACAAAAGCATGGATGAATTATTCTGCATCATTTTTGGACAGAAAGTTTCTGATTTTTGCAATGTTACGTAGATGGAAAAAAGCTGTCCTTGAAATGGTCTTGATATGTTCTTCAAAAGAGAGATCAGGGTCCAGAGTAACGCCGAGGTCCTTCACAGTTTTATTTGACACGACTCTACAACCATTAAGATTAATTGTCAGATTCAACAGAAGATCTCTTTGTTTCTTGGGACCTAGAACAAGCATCTCTGTTTTGTCCGAATTTAAAAGTAGAAAGTTTGCAGCCATCCACTTCCTTATGTCTGAAACACATGCTTCTAGCAAGGGCAATTTTGGGGCTTCACCATGTTTCATTGAAATGTACAGCTGTGTGTCATCCGCATAGCAGTGAAAGTTAACATTATATTTTCGAATAACATCCCCAAGAGGTAAAATATATAGTGTAAATAATAGTGGTCCTAAAACGGAACCTTGAAGAACACCGAAATTTACAGTTGATTTGTCAGAGGACAAACCATTCACAGAGACAAACTGATATCTTTCCGACAGATAAGATCTAAACCAGGCCAGAACTTGTCCGTGTAGACCAATTTGGGTTTCCAATCTCTCCAAAAGAATGTGGTGATCGATGGTATCAAAAGCAGCACTAAGGTCTAGGAGCACGAGGACAGATGCAGAGCCTCGGTCTGATGCCATTAAAATGTCATTTACCACCTTCACAAGTGCCGTCTCAGTGCTATGATGGGGTCTAAAACCAGACTGAAGCATTTCGTATACATTGTTTGTCTTCAGGAAGGCAGTGAGTTGCTGCGCAACAGCCTTTTCTAAAAAATTTGAGAGGAATGGAAGATTCGATATAGGCTGATAGTTGTTTATATAGTTTGGCTTTTTCAAGAGAGGCTTTATTACTGCCACTTTTAGTGAGTTTGGTACACATCCGGTGGATAGAGAGCCGTTTATTATGTTCAACATAGGAGGGCCAAGCACAGGAAGCAGCTCTTTCAGTAGTTTTGTTGGAATAGGGTCCAGTATGCAGCTTGAAGGTTTAGAGGCCATGATTATTTTCATCATTGTGTCAAGAGATATAGTACTAAAACACTTGAGCATCTCTCTTGATCCTAGGTCCTGGCAGAGTTGTGCAGACTCAGGACAACTGAGCTTTGAAGGAATACGCAGATTTAAAGAGGAGTCCGTAATTTGCTTTCTAATAATCATAATCTTTTCCTCAAAGAAGTTCATGAATTTATCACTGCTAAAGTGAAAGTCATCCTCTCTTGGGGAATGCTGCTTTTTAGTTAGCTTTGCGACAGTATCAAAAATGAATTTCGGATTGTTCTTATTTTCCTCAATTAAGTTAGAAAAATAGGATGATCGAGCAGCAGTAAGGGCTCTTCGGTACTGCACGGTACTGTCTTTCCAAGCTAGTCGGAAGACTTCCAGTTTGGTGTGGCGCCATTTCCGTTCCAATTTTCTGGAAGCTTGCTTCAGAGCTCGGGTATTTTCTGTGTACCAGGGAGCTAGTTTCTTATGAGAAATGTTTTTAGTTTTTAGGGGTGCAACTGCATCTAGGGTATTGCGCAAGGTTAAATTGAGTTCCTCAGTTAGGTGGTTAACTGATTTTTGTCCTCTGGCGTCCTTGGGTAGACAGAGGGAATCTGGAAGGACATCAAGGAATCTTTGTGTTGTCTGTGAATTTATAGCACGACTTTTGATGCTCCTTGGTTGGGGTCTGAGCAGATTATTTGTTGCAATTGCAAACGTAATAAAATGGTCGTCCGATAGTCCAGGATTATGAGGAAAAACATTAAGATCCACAACATTTATTCCATGGGACAAAACTAGGTCCAGCGTATGACTGTGACAGTGAGTGGGTCCAGAGACATGTTGGACAAAACCCACTGAGTCGATGATGGCTCCGAAAGCCTTTTGGAGTGGGTCTGTGGACTTTTCCATGTGAATATTAAAGTCACCAAAGATCAGAATATTATTTGCTATGACTACAAGGTCCGATAGGAATTCAGGGAACTCAGTGAGGAACGCTGTATATGGCCCAGGAGGCCTGTAAACAGTAGCTATAAAAAGTGATTGAGTAGGCTGCATAGATTTAATGACTAGAAGCTCAAAAGACAAAAACTTCATTTTTATTTTGTAAATTGAAATTTGCTATCGTAAATGTTAGCAACACCTCCGCCTTTGCGGGATGCACGGGGGATATGGTCACTAGTGTAGCCAGGAGGTGAGGCCTCATTTAACACAGTAAATTCATCAGGCTTAAGCCATGTTTCAGTCAGGCCAATCACATCAAGATTATGATCAGTGATTAGTTCATTGACAATAATTGCCTTTGAAGTAAGGGATCGAACATTAAGTAGCCCTATTTTGAGATGTGAGGTATCATGATCTCTTTCAATAATGACAGGAATGGAGGTGGTCTTTATCCTAGTGAGATTGCTAAGGCGAACACCGCCATGTTTAGTTTTGCCCAACCTAGGTCGAGGCACAGACACGGTCTCAATGGTGATAGCTGAGCTGACTACACTGACTGTGCTAGTGGCAGACTCCACTATGCTGGCAGGCTGGCTAACAGCCTGCTGCCTGGCCTGCACCCTATTTCATTGTGGAGATAGAGGAGTTAGAGCCCTGTCTATGTTGGTAGATAAGATGAGAGCACCCCTCCAGCTAGGATGGAGTCCGTCACTCTTCAGCAGGTCAGGCTTGGTCCTGTTTGTGGGTGAGTCCCAGAAAGAGGGCCAATTATCTACAAATTCTGTCTTTTGGGAGGGGCAGAAAACAGTTTTCAACCAGCGATTGAGTTGTGAGACTCTGCTGTAGAGCTCATCACTCCCCCTAACTGGGAGGGGGCCAGAGACAATTAAATCAAATCAAATCAAATGTATTTATATAGCCCTTCGTACATCAGCTGATATCTCAAAGTGCTGTACAGAAACCCAGCCTAAAACCCCAAACAGCAAGCAATGCAGGTGTAGAAGCACGGTGGCTAGGAAAAACTCCCTAGAAAGGCCAAAACCTAGGAAGAAACCTAGAGAGGAACCAGGCTATGTGGGGTGGCCAGTCCTCTTCTGGCTGTGCCGGGTGGAGATTATAACAGAACATGGCCAAGATGTTCAAATGTTCATAAATGACCAGCATGGTCGAATAATAGTAAGGCAGAACAGTTGAAACTGGAGCAGCAGCATGGCCAGGTGGACTGGGGACAGCAAGGAGTCATCATGTCAGGTAGTCCTGGGACATGGTCCTAGGGCTCAGGTCAGTTGAAACTGGAGCAGCAGCATGGCCAGGTGGACTGGGGACAGCAAGGAGTCATCATGTCAGGTAGTCCTGGGACATGGTCCTAGGGCTCAGGTCAGTTGAAACTGGAGCAGCAGCATGGCCAGGTGGACTGGGGACAGCAAGGAGTCATCATGTCAGGTAGTCCTGGGGCATGGTCCTAGGGCTCAGGTCCTCCGAGAGAGAGAAAGAAAGAGAGAAGGAGAGAATTAGAGAACGCACACTTAGATTCACACAGGACACCGAATAGGACAGGAGAAGTACTCCAGATATAACAAACTGACCTTAGCCCCCCGACACAAACTACTGCAGCATAAATACTGGAGGCTGAGACAGGAGGGGTCAGGAGACACTGTGGCCCCATCCGAGGACACCCCCGGATAGGGCCAATTACTCGATGCCGACACATCTTTCTAGCTGATTTACACGCAGAAGCTATGTTGCGCTTGGTGATCTCTGACTGTTTCATCCTAACATCATTGGTGCCGACGTGGATAACAATATCTCTATACTCTCTACACTCGCCAGTTTTAGCTTTAGCCAGCACCATCTTCAGATTAGCCTTAACGTCAGTAGCCCTTAAGTCTAATACTGCGGGTAATGGAGTCGCCAATGACTAGAGTTTTCAATTTGTCAGAGCTAATGGTGGGAAGCTTCGGTGTCTCAGACCCCGTAACGGGAGGAGTAGAGATCAGAGAAGACTCGGCCTCTGACTCCAACTCCCTGCTTAATGGGGAAAACCGGTTGAAAGTTTCTGTCGGCTGAATGAGCGACACCGGTTGAGCGTTCCTACAGCATTTCCTTCCAGAAACCGTGAGAAAGTTGTCCGGCTGCGGGGACTGTGCCAGGGGATTTATACTACTATCTGTACTTACTGGTGGCACAGACGCTGTTTCATCCTTTCCTACACTGAAATTACCCTTGCCTAACGATTGTGTCTGACGCTGGGCTTGTAGCACAGCTATCCTCGCAGTACAGCGACTGCAATTAGAAGGCATCATGTTAATGTTACTACTTAGCTTCGGCTGTTGGAGGTCCTGACGAATCGTGTCCAGATAAAGCGTCCGGAGTGAAAAAGTTGAGGGAAAAAATAATTATATATATTTGCTCTGTAAATGTCAGGACAGCAGTTTTAATTAAATACAACGGTGTCTGGCTCTATCAGATGTATGCCTAGTAAAGCGAGTTGGACCATGAGGGAGTGCCAACTGCATGCTTGTCCTTGCCTTGTGTCAAACATTTTTAGTGGAATTGACCCATACATATATATATATATATATAAACGGTAATTAAAAAGTAAAAACCGTAAAGTTGTCAGGTAACAAAATAGGTTATCAACAAAACGCACAGCAACTCGAAAACAAGTTTGCAAGTTGTGACCGGAAATGACGTCTGCTATGGTGATATGGTGCTGCTAGACAACATACTCAGAATGTTACCTGGTGATATGGTGCTGCTAGTGATAGATACCTTACAACTTACAATAATAACACCTTATGAAACAGCTGTGAAAACCAACCTGGCAATATTTAAGATTTTAATACATTAAACGTTTTTTTTGGTACAGTTGTGTCATTAATTTATTTTCACAGTTACTTTTTTGTACACTCACATGGCAATCAGACTGAAATACTTAATTCTGGTGTGTGGAATAAAGAGGTGGGTGCTCTGTGATTGGGAGGTTCTGCCTGTCACTTGTTCTCAACAGGCAGTCTTGGAAGGGGGACTTGAAGAGGGAGACTGCGAAGTCCAGGCACTGCTGCTTCTTTGTTCTGAGTGTTTGCAGTGCTAGTGGTTTTTAGTTCATCTGCATATTATATTATATTATATATATATATATATATGGCATATTATATGCCCAGTATGATACGGCTAGCAAACTGTATTAGCAGATAATGACAACATAACAATAACAGTAGCTTTAGATTATGTAATGAGATGGAGGAGGGGATGGGATGAGTGGACAGATTGTTTGGCAATCAGAAGTCACTAGATGCAGAATTTCATCTGGAGGGAGAGGAGAGAAAGAGTTAAAGGATGAGGAGAGAGAAAAGAGGCTGAATCAAGAGAAGCTTGATCAGGTGCTGCCGGACAGTTGCCGGTCCTAAAGTAATTTAGTGAGTGAGTGTTAAAGATGTCCATCATCGCTTTGGAGGTGGACTCGCCAGTCTTGTCCTTGATGGGTATCAACATGAAAATCGCTTTACTGACCTTAACCTTCACTGACCTTAATAGGTATTGCCTCCACCCACGTCAGACACTGTGTGCACTCTGAAATGACATTCATCAAAATCATAATCATTTCTGATATAATAGCGATTGATAAACAAAAGGTTATTTCAATTGCCCAGCTGTCCACATCCTTGACAATCCCATGCCAGAAGAAGCGTAGGATGATTTTGGCAATCATTCGCTTCACTCCGAAATGTCCAGCATGCATCTCTGTCAGCACGGTCTCCTTTTCCTCCTTAGTGAAAATCACCCTCCTGTGTGTCTGGCCATCCTTCCCCCGCAGGCACATGTGATTGCCTAACAAGTTGGAAGAGTTGTTGAAATACTAAAGTCTAAGTAAATTTGCACGGATGTCTTTCTCTTTCTGTTTCACTCACTCTTCATCTCTATCTCTGTCTTTCACTCTTTTCCCAGCTGTCACTTTATTTCTCACTTTCTTCCTCTCTCTTTCGGTATGGGTCTCTTTCTAACGAAGACACCTAGTTAAGGGCAGTTGGAGTTACCATAATTGTTTACACCAAACCATTTGATTGATCAGGGTTAACTTACACAGTAGCTCGATACCTCAATGTGACAGACATATAACTAAATGTATAGCTAGTAACATGTAGATGACCCATTTACGTTAGCTAGATACATTTTTTGTTGTTAAATGGTTGTACATTAATCCTTCCAGTTATCAAACAGTGACAGTAATAGAAATTAACTGCTTAACGTTACCCTGAATTGTGAATTTCTCTGCCTCCCTATCAAAGTTGCACCCCTTGTCGAGATCAGTGGTGCTTTCATAAGTAGCGAGCAATGTCACCATAAAATACACCTTAAAGGTAACCAAGCAACCAGCATTGCAACGGACGCTTTGGTTCATTACGTAATCCGGTCAGAATGTTGCAAGTTCTAGCAACAGCCCTAGCAACAGAAGCTAGAATTCATCGAATCCCATTGTGATGTAGAGGGGGACACTATTTGGCCGGGGGACACTATTTGGCATGGCAGGCCCTTTGGTCCTAATATCAAAGACACTTAGGCTGATGCTGATTCACAGGTCTGCTGGCTGCAGCTACTGTACTCATCAAGTGTGTGATGTACTGTGTGTTTGTGCTGTTCCTGTGTTGGCAGACAAGATTACGTTAAGCCTGCTTGAGAATAATCCATTTTGTCACGTACTATTTCATCCACCTTGCTCACTCTCTCTCTCTCTCTCCTCGTCTCTCCCTCTCCCTAACTCTCTATCCCTCTGTTGCTCTCTGTCTGTCTCTGAGCTTGTCAGCTCTGTCATCCCTCTCCGCTGAAGCATTTCTAAAATAGTACCTGGAGAATTGCTGCTTGAAACACTAATCACGTTTGGCTTCAAGCATGAAAGTGGGACTAATTTGGAAAACCAAATACTTGTCTGTCAGTTGAAATGTCCAGGATTGACAAAGTTTTTACACTTTTGAGATTGAGCTCTCTCTCTCTCTCTCTCTCTCTCTCTCTCTCTCTCTCTCTCGCCCCTGGAGAAAATTAGGGTTAAGTGCCTTGCTCAAGTACAGGTTTTTCACCTTGTCGGCTCCGGTATTCAAACCAGCGACCTTTCAGTTACTGGCCCAAAGCTCTAACCGCTAGGCTACCTGCCACCCTCTCTCTTTCTCTCTTAATTAGCAAGATATTATCAAGGCACAAGGCGAGACCCAGATGCGGACAAAGGAGGCAGATGGTTGGAGTCTTACAATGTTAATTAATCCAAAAAGGGGTAGGCAAGAGAATGGTTGTGAACAGGTAAAAGGTCAAAACCAGTTCAGAGTCCAATAGGTACCGAAGTGCAGGCAGATTCAAGGTCAGGGCAGGCAGGATGATTTGTTATTTTTTATTTCACCTTTATTTAACCAGGTAGGCCAGTTGAGAACAAGTTCTCATTTACAACTGCAACCTGGCCAAGAATCAGGCAGGTGGGAAAGTAGTCCAGAGTCAGGCAGTGGTCAAGGACTAGCAAAAGAGAATAGAAAAGGAGTTCGGGGGAAAATATGCTGGTTGACTTGACTAAACATACAAGACGAACTGGCACAGAGAGACAGGAAACACTGGGATAAATACACTGGGGAAAATAAGCGACACCTGGGGGTGGGGGGGAGACAATCACAGGGACAGGTGAAACAGATCTGGGCTTGACAGACATAACGTCTAATCATTTCATGGAAAGGCCTGGAGTTTTTCCTGAAACATGTTCAGGTAAAACTCTGCGTCCTATTCGTAGTGTATAACAAAATATTATTATTATTATAGATAGCTTCCCTTTTCATCTGTGCTATGACTATAGGCCTGGGGTTTTTCTTGTCAGGTCATGTGAATTGTAAATACTACTGGCTTAAGGTGAATCAAACCCTTTCAAACTAGCACAAACCTTGTGATTATTCATTCTGAATCTGATATGTTTTATGCGCTCACTGTAGGAACTGATTGCCTGTCAAATTCATAAATTCAATAAATAAATCAACTACTTTCAAAATTGTCATTGAAAATAATATCCCCCTTTTCATGAAGTAGATTTGATTGACTGTCACTCATTCTATTGCACTCTATTCCCTTGAGGAAGGCACAGTGATGCCGAAACGTTGGTAAATACCCATGAAATTGCTGGGAGTTTATACATGGAGTGTGCTACTTTCTTTATTTTGATAGTTTATACTTTATTCGCCATTAGTCAGCAACTCCACACAAACTATTTTTCCCGGGTGTGCGCCAGCTCATGTTTTTAACTATATTGTAACCAAACATACATGACCAATTCATACAGTATAAGTAGGTGTCACTTTGCAGTAGCTTCTCGAAAACAAACTGACGCCACGATGGCTGCCTGTCTATGTATTTCTGTAAGCTATGGTGGTGCTAGAATCCATCAATGCTCTTTTTCTGCATTAGCCATTCATCTGTTATGGTTGGACAAATGTGCTCTGACAGTGAAATTTGTGCCACAAACATTTGTGAATAATCAGCAGTGGAAATATAAATAATATACCAACATTACTGGACTAACAAAGTGGAAGACTAACATTTTCAGGATCTTCAATGACCCTTGGCCTTGGCAGCAGCAGATCATTTCATCCACTTTGTCCTGTGCCAATCACATTTATTCAGTGAGTCTAAATTATTATCATTACTGTAGCTGCTGGCTACATGGTTGCTTTAACCTAGCTAGCATGTTAGCTAGAAGCTATCATTAGTAGTTTTGTAAGTTAGGTATTGATTGGATCATTCTATCTAGTTTTAGAGTAAACCTTAATTGCTTTTATTAACTGCTTTTATTAACACATACTTTGTTTTCCACAAAAATGTGTGTTCGCTATGAGCATGGCAGCATGGTTCAGAACGGGATTCAATGTAAGGTGCCTTACAGGGCAACGCTGCTCTATAACACACATTGGATTACATGCCGGATGTAGTGAGTAGTTTCTCTGTTATTCAACGAGAGGTGGTTGCTGAATGTACAACCTGTCTTAGCCAAGCTATCCCCAACCAACTACTCTCTTTGTTTGCTTCCAAACAAACAGCAAATTGACCCAAGGTCCTCAGACTACACTCTAAGAACCTTAGAGTTCTTTGGCTGTCCCCATAGGATAAACCTTTGAAGAATCCTTTTTGATGGAAGGTAAAAACCCTTTTGGGTTCCATGTAGAATCCTTTCTACAGAGGGTTCTACATGGAACCCAAAATGGGTTCTACCTGCTGGAACCAAAAAAGGGTCCTCCTATGGGTCCAGCCAAATCACTGTTTTTCTAAGAGTGTACTCAGTTCAAAACACTTAATAACAAGCATCTAAATCCCCCTTATAATGAATCATTGATACCTCCCAGATCCACCGAGATGAGCCCTAGAGGTTTTATTGAGTAAAACTGTATGAGGGAATCAGTCATGTTAACTCATTGCAGGAGTCGGCAGTCAGAGCTGTCAGTGGAGTCCAATTACCATTTCAAACCTTTACTCACATTGTTTCTAAAATCCTGTCTATTTTTTTATATATATATTTTTTTAATCCTGTGAGTACCTCCCATCTGTCTGATCTGAGTCTAAACCGAAGGTTGTGCAGTACACAGGGAGACAGTTGTTTGATTAAAAGCTTCAGTTGTTTCAGTTCTCTGTTTCCCGGTAAGGATTTTAGTGGAAAAGATTTGTGCCTGACTTTCCCATCCTTGCTTCCTCTATGTGAAACTCTTCTCCATATTTATATCTGGTCTGGATCCTTGTAGCATTTCCTTCTGAAAGTCCGGACTGCCTTGCTCGCTCTCTGTGTCCAGACCAGTGGCGGTCGGTGCCTTTTAAGATGAGGGAATATGATTTTTTTTCCCTTCTCATGAGCATGGCCTTATTTCTATTACAGCATATTGGATGACTGTCATTCATATTCCATTCACCCAGTTTAATGTAACAG
This sequence comes from Oncorhynchus nerka, assembly GCF_034236695.1. Classification (NCBI taxonomy): domain Eukaryota; kingdom Metazoa; phylum Chordata; class Actinopteri; order Salmoniformes; family Salmonidae; genus Oncorhynchus; species Oncorhynchus nerka. The sequence goes on from NC_088423.1 coordinate 50,316,466, forward strand.
CAGTAGGTTTAGGCTACTTCATGATACTCACATTTTCCCTATACCCATCATGAGGTTGCTACAACCTAGCCGATGAATGAAAGTTTACAACGTAGGTGCATGCAGGTCGAGAGAAAAATTTGACCTGACAGCCAGTGACACATTTAATACAGCCGTCCACATTCTTGCCTGCATCTAGCTGATCTAGGGTGTAATGTTTAGTCCAACTGTTGCAAATGAGAGTTTCTATTGGACAAATGCAGGTACATTGGCAAGAAAAAGTATGTGAACCCTTATTGATTGGACTCCAGGTTAGCTGACTCCTGACTCCAATAAGCCTAGGGGTTCACATACTTTTTCCAACCTACACTGTGAATGTTTGCATGATGTATTCAATATAGACAAGAAAATATAAATAATTTGTGCGTTATTAGTTTAAGTACACTATGTTTATCTATTGTATTGACTTAGATGAAGATCAGATCAAATTTGATGACCAATTTATGCAGAAATCCAGGTAATTCCAGAGATGAGTTTCGAGATGTTGGTTAGAGCTGCCTTGCCCTATTAAAAACACAACATTTGAGTTTGCTATTTACAAGAAGCATTTCCTGATGTGAACCATGCCTCGAACAAAAGAGATCTCAGAAGACCTAAGATTAAGAATTGTTGACTTGCATAAAGCTGGAAATGGTTACAAAAGTATCTCTAAAAGCCTTGATGTTCATCAGTCCACGGTAAGACAAATTGTCTATAAATGAAGAAAGTTCAGCACTGTTACTACTCTCCCTAGGAGTGGCCGTCCTGCAAAGATGACTGCAAGAGCACAGCGCAGAATGCTCAATGAGGTTAAGAAGAATCCTAGAGTGTCAACTTAAGACGTACAGAAATCTCTGGAACATGCTAACATCTCTGTTGACGAGTCTACGATACGTAAAACACTAAACAAGAATGGTGTTCATGGGAGGACACCACAGAAGAAGCCACTGCTGTCCAAGAAAAAAACATTGATGCACGTCTGAAGTTTGAAAAAGTGCACCTAGATGTTCCACAGCGCTACTGGCAAAATATTATGTGGACAGATGAAACTACAGTTGAGTTGTTTGGAAGGAACACACAACGCTATGTGTGGAGAGAAAAAAGGCACAGCACACCAACATCAAAATGTAATCCCAACTGTAAAGTATGTTGGAGGGACATCATGGCTTGGGGTTGCTTTGCTGCCTCAGGGCCTGGATAGGCCTCAGGGCCTGGATAGGCCTCAGGGCCTGGACAGCTTGAATTCCCAAGTTATATTCAATCCCCTTACTTTTTTCACACATTTTGTTGTGTTACAGCCTGAATAAAAAATGGATTAAATTGAGTTTTTTTCCACACCCATCGACACACAATACCCCATAATGACACAATACCCCTTAATGATAATAAGTGTTTTTAGAATTGCTGCAAATGCGTTGAAAATTAAATACAGAACTGCCCCATTTACATATGTATTGACTCAAGTATTCACACATCAAACATTTTTCAGGTCTTACCATAGATTTTCAAGCAGATTTAAGTAAAAACTGTAACTTGGCCACTCAGGAACATTCACTGTCTTCTTGATAAGCAATTCCAGTGTAGATTTGGCCTTGTGTTTAAGGTTATTTGAAAGGTGAATTACATTTACATTTAAGTCATTTAGCAGACGCTCTTATCCAGAGCGACTTACAAATTGGTGCATTCACCTTATGACCTCCAGTGGAACAGTAGTGCATCTAAATCTTTTCAGGGGGAGGGGGGGTGAGAGGGATTACTTTATCCTATCCTAGGTATTCCTTAAAGAGGTGGGGTTTCAGGTGTCTCCGGAAGGTGGTGATTGACTCCGCTGTCCTGGCGTCGTGAGGGAGTTTGTTCCACCATTGGGGGGCCAGAGCAGCGAACAGTTTTGACTGGGCTGAGCGGGAACTGTACTTCCTCAGTGGTAGGGAGGCGAGCAGGCCAGAGGTGGATGAACGCAGTGCCCTTGTTTGGGTGTAGGGCCTGATCAGAGCCTGGAGGTACTGAGGTGCCGTTCCCCTCACAGCTCCGTAGGCAAGCACCATGGTCTTGTAGCGGATGCGAGCTTCAACTGGAAGCCAGTGGAGGGAGCGGAGGAGCGGGGTGACGTGAGAGAACTTGGGAAGGTTGAACACCAGACGGGCTGCGGCGTTCTGGATGAGTTGTAGGGTTTAATGGCACAGGCAGGGAGCCCAGCCAACAGCGAGTTGCAGTAATCCAGACGGGAGATGACAAGTGCCTGGATTAGGACCTGCGCCGCTTCCTGTGTGAGGCAGGGTCGTACTCTGCGGATGTTGTAGAGCATGAACCTACAGGAACGGGCCACCGCCTTGATGTTAGTTGAGAACGACAGGGTGTTGTCCAGGATCACGCCAAGGTTCTTAGCGCTCTGGGAGGAGGACACAATGGAGTTGTCAACCGTGATGGCGAGATCATGGAACGGGCAGTCCTTCCCCGGGAGGAAGAGCAGTTCCGTCTTGCCGAGGAGCAGAGGAGAGAGAGTTAGCTTTAGCAGTGCGGAGCGCCTCCGTGATACAGAGAAGAGCAGTCTCAGTTGAATGACTAGTCTTGAAACCTGACTGATTTGGATCAAGAAGGTCATTCTGAGAGAGATAGCGGGAGAGCTGGCCAAGGACGGCACGTTCAAGAGTTTTGGAGAGAAAAGAAAGAAGGGATACTGGTCTGTAGTTGTTGACATCGGAGGGATCGAGTGTAGGTTTTTTCAGAAGGGGTGCAACTCTCGCTCTCTTGAAGACGGAAGGGACGTAGCCAGCGGTCAGGGATGAGTTGATGAG